>NW_012267371.1:2512442-2532557 GCF_000151885.1 Dipodomys ordii | reverse complement strand
AAAAAAAAAAAAGAATTCCATAAAATTTAATAGAAAAAAATCTAACTCAAAAGTTTTAACTGTTCATGGAAAGCCAGAGACTGGGCAATAACCATTAAGAAAGTGAAAAAAAGTTGATCTTTCTTTCCACCAATATTGAATTCATGGTAAGTGCAACACTGTATCCAAGTCCATATCTTTGACCATTAATACTTTAATGAATTTTAAAGTGTAGAAATCATGCAAATGGACTGTCTCCATCATAAGGCAATTGAGGTGGAAATTAAACACATCACTAGGCAATCAAAGAAATTTAAAATTCATATACAAATTTGTAACACTCCTTATCAGTGGTATCAGAGTCTGAACTCAGCACCTCACTAAATGCTTTTCTTACTAGCACAGCTGGCACTCTACCACTTGAGACACACCTCCAGCCTGGCTTTTTGCTGGTTGTTTTGGAGTTGGAGTCTCCCAGATTTCTCTGCCAGAACTGGCTTTAAACTGTGATCCTTAATCTTGGCCTCCTGAAAAGCTGGTGTGGTGTGGGGAGGGGGGTGTACACTCTACCACTTGAGCCACAGCTCCACTTCTGGCTTTTTTAATTGTATTGTCAAGGTGATGTACAGAGGGGTTACAGTTACATAAGTAAGGTAGTGAGTACATTTCTTGTCAAACTTGTTACCCACTCCCTCATTTTTCTCCCACTTCCCCTCTCTCCAGCTCCCCTCCCCGAGTTGTACAGATCATTTCCAACATATTGTCCTGTGAGTATCACTGTTGCATTGGTTCCCCCTTTGTTCTTTGTCTCACCATTTCGTTGTTCCCCTTCCCTTCAGATAAAATATTATACAATACCCAAGGTACCAAAATCAAATACGGTGACAACAGGGGATAAATCACAGGATAAAAAAATACAAAAGTAACAAGAAACCACATTGTACATTAAAAACAACAAAAAAAAAAACCTGCTTTAGAAGATGTAAGAGTCTCACAGACTTTTCTGCTCAAGGCTGGCTTAAAAACCTCAATTCTCAGATCTCAGCTTCCTAAATAGCTAGGATTATAAGCATGAGCCACTGGTGTCAGGCTTGCTGGTTATTGTTAAGATAGGTTTCCATGAATTTTTCTGCCTATGCTGGCCTCAAATCACAATCCTTCCTTTCCTGGCCTCCAAAATAGCTAAGACATAGTTATATATAGCTATTTCCTATAGCTAGGTATAAGCCACTGGCACCAGGCTCAAATTTGTAACCCTCTTAAACAACTTTCAATTCAAAGAGAAAAAAAACAAAATTACTGGGTATCTAGAATACAATATTTCAGATTTTATGAGATATAGCTAAAAGAGTGTCGCAGGAAATCTCAGAGTTAAATATTTGCATTAAGCAAAGAATCTTCGTTCTTTCTTGAGCTGGTACCCAGTTTTGAAACTCAGGGTGCAGTTTCTTCAGTCATAACTGTCACTTTACCATTTGTACCACACCTCCAGCATTTTGCTGGTTAATTGGAGGTAAGAGTCTCTCAGAGTGTTGTTTTCCTGCTGGAGTTGGCCTCAAACATTAATCCCCAGATCTCAGCCTCCCAAGTAGCGAAAATTGCAGTATGCACCACCAACACCTAGCAAAGAAAACATTTAAATATAATTTTGTTGTTATTTGGTGGGGGGGGTCAGTCATGGGGCTTGAACTCTGGGCCTGGGCTCTGTCCCTGAGCTCTTTAGCTCAAGGTGAACTCTCTACCCGTTGAGCCACAGCACCACTTCCAGTTTTCTGGTGGTTCAGTGGAGATAAGAGTCTCACGGACTTTCCTGCCTGGGCTGGCTTTGAACCATGATCCTCAGATCTCAGCCTCCTGAGTAGCTAGGATGACAGATGTGAGCCACCGGTGCCCAGCTAATTTTATTGTTATTTTCAATGTGTTGTACAGGGAGGTTACCATTTCAGGTAATTAATATGATTGTATGATATTGGGGGGTAATATCACCCTTCTTTTGCTTTCCCTGTTAGAAAACATTTTTTTAAAAAACATTCAGCACCAAAATAACTAATGAATGAATTAAATTTAATGAAAAACTGAAAGAAGAAATTAGTAAGCACAGAAGTTAATTAAGTAGAAAACTATAGAACCAAAACTTAAATTATCCACGAGCTAATTACTTAGGGAGGAATAGATAAACCATTATCTCTAACTTAATGAGAGATAGAGACAGAGACAGAGAGACAGAGACTGTCAGAGAGAGCATGTGAGGAAGTAGAATGAGGATATTCAGAGAATGGATCCCCATGGCTCCTGCACCTGGACCCTGGACCCACTGGGATGAGCTGTGGCCCTGCTCCACACACTTCAGTCCTCTCAGACCAGAGCAATGGACACAAAGCATTCAGTTTAAGTATGGCCTAGGAAGTTTATGGTGTCATTCAAATAGGGCTTTTAGAGTAGAGAAGGCTGCTCCCAGCTCCAGGGTTGGGTGTGAGTGACCAGACCACGAGGCAGGCCCAGGACTCCCAGACTAGCCAGTCTACCCAGCTGTCACCCATGCGTTTCTCTCCTCCCCAGGTGCAGCTCAGAGGGCGGGTGTGGGAGCCTGAGCTTCTAACCCATGTAAGCAACATTCTAAAGAACTCTTCCCCCACCCCATCCCGCCCCACAGTGTTTTCACAAACTATCCAGGCTAAGCCTAGACTGGCTCACAACTTCCTGAAGAGGAACCAGCCAGGGCTACAGTGAACCCTCAGCAAGGATCTAGAGATTCAGAAAGAACCTTCTATAACCTGCTGGACACAAGACTGCAGCTGCTCTCAGCCCCCACCCATCCAGTGATCTCTGAAAGTGGCATCTCCCTGCTTGTTGACCCTTCTGAACCTCCACCCATCCCAAGTCTCTAAGGCAGACTTGTTTCTCTTGGGTTTCCTTACAGTGGCCTTGTTCTCCTCCCTGTTCCAGCTCCAGGCATCCCCAGCACTCCCGAGGATAAGATGAGACGTGGGAAACATTTTGAGGCAGAAACACAGATTTCCCAGGAAACCTGGGAAACCACAGGTCTGTGGTCCCCACACTGGGGATGCCCAGAATAAGGATGGATGAGGCATGATGGGAAGAACATGAGAATCAGAGTCAAATCAGTTCAGTACCAGTGGTATCTGATACCTGTTAATGAAATGAGTCCCTTCCCATAGCTTAATCCACTCCTTCCCTTCTCCACAGATTAGCATGCTCCCTTCCTAGGCAACACCAGGCCCAGGTAGTAAAGGCAGTAAATAATCAACTTCAGCCCCCTTTGCCTTGGGATGGCATTTCTCTGGGGCAGCTACCACCATATAAGGCAACAAGAGCCCCTTAGAGTGACCTTCAGGTCTGGGCAGCTGCAGGGCCCCTTATCTACTATTTGGGCAGCAGCCATAAATCCTAGTCCACCATAATGAAGCCCCTGGCCCACAGGTCCACACCAGGGTCTCCGCTTCCTAGCCCCTTCTAGCCCCTCCTAAACCTTCTAGGTTATATAGGTCACCTCAGACAATAGCCCGTGCTTCTTCTCTCCTCCCTTGTGAGAAGGAGTCTTGCTGCCCACCCCCTCTTTCTGGGCAATAAACCTTTCTTTGTTCTCTGTACCTGGATGTCTGCGTGGTTCTCTGGCAAAGCCTAAGTAATCTAATGGAGCTAACAATACCTCTGTGGTATCTCAGTATATGGACTCAACCTCTCTGAGCCTTCATTTTTTCCAGATGGTCAGAAACTATCAGTACTACCCTGAAGATGTCTGTGAGAATCAAATAATCTTTGTGTGTCTGGCTCAAAGTCAGATGTCAAAAAATGTTCTTCCTTTTCTGTCCCTCATCACCTGGCCACCTGCCCCAGTCCTCTCTGACTCTTTCTCTCTCTAACAGAGAGATGGTGACTCCCAAAATCTTAGCCAGAAAAGGCTCCTGAGCTTAGAAGCCATTCTGTCAACCTGAGGGTATGATGTCCTCAAAACCTATGTTAGTGCTAGGCTCACACCTGTCATCCTAACAACTCAGGAAGCTGAGATCAGAGAATTGAGGTTCAAAGCCAGCCCAGACAGGAAAGTTCATGAGACTTCTCTCAAATGATCTTCCAAAAAGTCAGAAGTAGAGATGTGACTCAAGTGGTAGAGCACTGTCTTTGAGCAAACGAAAAAACTCAGAGACAGCATCCAGGCCCTGAGTTCAAACTCCAGGAACAGTAGAACAAAATTTTCAAAAGCACCCTATGCATCACAGTTGCCCCGGATGCTAGTTTTTTAAATGCATATCTACTACACACAGAGAGAGGGGGCAAAAAAGAGGTTCATGGAAATCCCCAGGCTAATTGTGATGTGAGCCAATGTTTAATGCTGTTTTCAACTGCTGTTTTCAAATGAAAAATCTCCCAAGAAATTTTCCACTGCTCATCCATGGGCCTGAGAACCTAGAATAAAATACTAGACATCCTTGGCGAGCCACCTGGCCCGGTCCATCCATCCCCTTGCCAAGGAGATTGGGGCCTAGAGATGGCCAGGGCCCGAGTCACACATGAAATACTAGCAAAGCTGAACACGATGCAGACACCCTGACAGGAAGCTAAAGTCCAGATGCAATCGGGAATTTCCAGTGTATACAGTTACATCCAGTGACGGAGGCAGAGAGAGCAGAAACTACCTGAGAAGGCCTCGGGGGATGCTGGGCAGGGACTGGTGTGGCTGAGCTATTAAGTCCCTTGGGTGCCTCTGCCGAGTCACTCATCAGAACCTCAGGCCCAAGGGCTGCTCTAGACAGGGCTTAGTAGCATCTCTTTGCCTCCATGCTTTTGTCTCTCTGCTTCCTCCTTCCTGCCTCTTTAGATCTCTGACTGGCCTTTCTCTGGGTATCTCTGCCTCAAAATTCACTGAGGGGGACCTCACTGACTTGATTGGAAAGGCTCCACTATGGAGTAACAGAAATGGGCAGCTACCTCCCTCGGGTCTACTGACCCCCGTGACTCACACCTGTAATCCTAGCAACTCAGAAGGCTGAGGTCTGAAGATCTCAGTTCATCGCCAGCCCAGGCAGAAAGGTCATGCAACCCTCATCTCCAATTAATCACCAAAGAGCCAGACGTGGAACATGTCTCAAGTAGTAGAACACCAGCCTTGCATGGAAAAGACTCAGAGACAATGCCCAGGCCCTGAGCTTCAAGCCCCAGCACACACACACACACACACACACACACACACACACACACACACAAACACCTTTGGTCTTCCTCAAACCTTTCTCTTTTGCTAACAGATGGGCTTTATTCCCATGTGATGCCTTCTCATGGCGATGTATTTCAGAGGAGACCAAGAATCGTCAGGATAGCAAGGTTACCTGACCCACAGTGTAATGCTCTGTCTGCAGAGCACTTCAGCAACCTGTTTCCTCAAGAGTTACAGGTATGAGCAACAACCCACCACATCCATGCTCCACATGGTAGCAAGGCCCGTCAAAGCCTACATGGATTGTGGCCCTGCTAACATCGGAATGCAAGCCCTTCCTGACAGAATCCAAGCCAGAACTCAGATTCTCTTTGAGCTCCCACCCCGTGAAAATGTGAGCAAAGAAAATGATGGCTTTTAGCTGCTATGTGTTAAGGTACTTTTGTAATACACTGATAATGCCTGAAGCATGTTGCTACATAGTCATCAATAAATAGCCTTGAAATTGGGAAAAAGGAAAGAAAGAAAAAAGAAAAGAAGAAAGGAAGGAAGAAAAGAAGGAAGGATGGAAGGGAGGGAAGGAGGAAGGGAGGGAGGGAGGGAGAGAGAGAGAGAGAGAAAGAAAGAAAGAAAGAAAGAAAGAAAGAAAGAAAGAAAGAAAGAAAGAAAGAAAGAACGAAAGAAAGAAAGAACGAAAGAAAGAAAGAGAAAAGAGTTACAGGTGTGTCAGACACACTGCCACCTGTCTAGTCTCCAATGCCCCTATCCCCAAATCCTTAACCGCGTACACGGGAGGAGGCTAGGCTAAGGAAGGGTGGAAGGAAAAAGCTTCCCTAGCTTCTTGTGCTTCTCTGAGGCCGTGAGTGCTGGGAGCCACATTCAGCACAGAAATCCAGCACACTCAACTCAATGTGAACTTAGATGTCTTTGAGATGGGCTTTTATCTTATGCAACTTTGAGCTGTACTAATACCAAGAAAAACCCTCATTGTTTCTATGAAATTCACATCTAACTAGGTGACTTAACTCCTACCTGGCACCCTTGCCTGAGAGGACAGGAAGCAGGCCTGTCTTGTAGGGTTGGAGAGCTAGCACACTACCTCTATCATACCTGCTAAACAGTAGACATTGAAATACACTTTTGTTGAATTATGTGCTTGTTCCTCTCAGAGGTCTCATTCACACTCTAATGAAACATTCTAATGGGCAAACATTGAACAAGAAAAATGACTCAAGAAAACCAGAGTGGAGTGTCCAGCAATTATGAAGGGCTGCACGAAATCAATTGAGATTCAGAGATAAACTATGGACCCTGCCCTCAAAACAGTAAGACCAATGTTTTTCCAAGCACTTAAATATGACAGCATGTTCCTGACCATAAGGTCAGGAACCAGGCAATTTTGTTCTATCTGCGTTCTATCTCCAAACTTTGCATATGGTAGATAATAAATAGTAGTGGTTTGCAAGGATGAAAACATGAAGATATAAATAATGCCATGTGAGGCCCACAGAGGCAAGATGATTCATCGAGGGGGGACAGGAAAGAGAGGTCAAGTCTGGGACACGGGGTAGGAATATAACAGACAGATGGAAAGGAGAAAGCAGTTCCTGGCAGAGGAATAGTATGAAGCCTGGTTTTGCATATTAGTGAGCAGGGACCAACTCACAGAGGTAAGAAGTGAGATTGGAAGCGTGGAAAACTGAGGAGTCTGGTGTTAGTGATGAATAATCACTAAAGACCTGCAAGTAGAGATGTGGCCTGAACTTTCCCCCACCACTAATACAGGTGATGGGTCTGTAAGAGAGACAAACTGGGAGTCAGAGATACTACTAAAATAGCACAGCCTGGAGAGAATGGGGACTCTGCTGGTAGAGTGCATTTTGTATGCATCAGGAATTAAGTTTGCAGAACTGAAGCCCAATATTCATGGACTCTACGAATATCATCATCTGCCTGACCCTGCTTCTGAGTGCCCGGGGCTATGGGAGGGGAGGTGGCTGGTAAGAGGGGACATCAGGGAGGAAGGGGAGGTGGGAGGCAGCCCAAGACAAACTTCCTCCAGTTCATCCTCTTGCCTAAGGAGTGAGCTGGGCTGTAGCAATTGGGGGACAAATGCCAGCCCCCTAGGGCTCTCCACTCCCATGGGTACAGGACTCACAATGGCCGGCACAGTCCCAAGCTTTCTGCCACCTACAAGCAAGACCATATCCTCAGTAGAACTTTGCCATTCCCAGCAAGCTGCTTCCCGCTGAAGACCCAAGGCTTGGCCTCAGGGCCAGCAGCCCCTCTCTGCCTGGAGATGATCCAAAAGCAGGTTTCGAAGGTCATCACTAGACCCTGAATACAGCTGGTTCAAATCCATCCAAATGAGTGAGCTTTATGTTCTTCGCCTTGCCTTTGGGAATATGAGTTTCTGTGACTAATCACTAAACTCCCCCACATTATGTTAAAAGAGATATCCCATATGAACAGGCTTGGGGGTGGGGGGTACCTGGCCTATAGTTAGATGTCCTGTAACTGCTTTGCTTCTTCATTCCTGAACGTATGGGGAGTTTTATCTGCCCTCTTATTCACCCAACTGTTATTTTCAGAACTCCTGTTATATACCAGCTGCTAGAGAAGTTTGGGACAGGGTGGCAGGGGGGCACAAAGGAGTGACAAGGAAAACAGGCATAATCTCACATGATTAAAAGTAAAAAATGGACCTGTAAGGCGTGTCATGAATGAGACAACTCAACTCGTAAGTTATCCCAAAGACATATGGGTTAGAGCCTGCGGCTGACACACCTTGGCATAGCTCAAGCCAGGTGAAAGGCTAGGGGACTTCTTTTCCTATTAACTGGTTTTCCAGAAACTCCAATTCCAACAACCAAATATATTCAGAATGGGGAAATCTGGCATGCTCCCAGGTCCAATCTTGAGCCCGTTTCCCATCCTTACCCATAAATAAATAAAGGCTGACTCCCGACCGCTCTAAGCAGTCTCCCCAGGGAAAGTTTATCCCTCTTCAGCTCCACCATGAAATTCTTCACTGTTCTGCTGCTGGCCAGCCTAGCCGCCACGTCTCTCGCCGCCCCTCACGGTGAGTATGGCCTCCTTTCCACTTCCCTCAGTCCCCTGGAAGTCACTGGGCTGTCAGCTGAGAGACATCAGCAAGGTTAAAGACTTCTTTAACCCTTATAAGATGCTGTATAGAAAGGTGGGGAAGCGGGGGCTGGGAAGGTGGCTCAGTGGTAGAGTGCTTGCCTTGCATGCATGAGGCCCTGAGTTCGATTCCTCAGCACCACATAAGCAAAAACAAAAAACCAGAAGTGGCACTGTGGCTCAAGTGGTAGAGTGCTAGCCTTGAGCTGAAGAGCTGAGGGACAGCACCCACGCCCAGAGTTCAGGCCCCATGACCGGACCCCAGAAAGGTGGGGAAGGCCTTGAGGATAGAGGCAGAGGATAAGAACATAGAACCCCAGGAATCCTGCAACCCAGAATGCATTCAGAGGAGCCATATGAGGTCCATAGCAGGGAAGACATTGGTCAACCATTAGACAGATCACTGATGGAGTGATTCTTGACAACCTGAATTGGACCATCTGCCTTCCCTCTGTACAATGAGAACAAAAAAAAAAAAAACCACATGTGTGTGCGCACACACTATTTATTGAATCCACTAGCTATGTATTAAACATTTACATTGGGTCAGGCAGAGTTCTAGGGACTTAGGATACACAAAAAGACTAGACAGACACCTGAGTCATCACCACGAAATAAATGATGCATATCTTAAATAAATTATATACTTCTTAGCATATATTATATGCGAAGAAGAACAAAAAGAAAAGTAAGGGAGGTGAAAAATTGAGGGTATGGGGGTGTGAGGGATGGTTGCTGGGGAGGGACTCGTGTATAAACTGTCTTGAAACCTCTGAAGATGTTCATCTCTTCCTCTTCAGAGCCAAAAGATGAAGTCCCCACAGAGACTCAGCACACAGATGCCCGTAAGTCTTTAGCCGGTGATGGTCAATGGCTAGCCAGGAAACGATGAACTTTCCACCTGAGGAAGGAGAGAGACAGACGGTCCCTCCCAGTATTTGCCTTTCCTATGGCACTAATTGGCCAAGATGTGAGGGTCGGAAACCATATGAACATGCTAGGTAGTCATTGGATGTTGGGATAAGGACTGTATCTCACACCTAAATGTTACAGAGCAACTCATTTCAGCTCACCCCAAAGCAAGAAGATTAGAGGCCTCATCTGTTGCAGGCTCAGCTCCCCCACTAGGAACATTTCAGGATTATCTATGCACCTAATTTAATCTCAAACCAGCTTCCTCCAGTTTACCTGAGGGGTGAAAAAGCAAAATGGGAGCAATGATCATAACTGAAAGAAAATGAGCTGATGTTAATTAACTCTGACTATGAGCAAGGCTATGAGACAGATGTTTGTAAAAAAAAATGATCTTTAATTGGGAAAGTAGATTTGCTGGGCGAAGTGGAATTCCTAATTAATGGCATTCAAAATTATATAGGTGTAGCCAGCTGCTGGTGGTTCACGCCTGTAATCCTAGCTACTCAGGAGGCTGAGATCTGAGGATCGTGGTTTGATGCCAGCCCGGGAAAGTCTGTGAGATTCTTATCTCCAATAAACCACCAAAAAAAGCCAGAACTGTGACTCAAGTCATAGACTGCTAGCCTAAAAAAGTAAAAGAAAAAAATAAAAAAAAAAACTCAGGGACAGTGCCCAGGGCCTGAGGTCAAACCTCAAGACCAGCACACACACACACACACACACACACACACACACACACAATTATAACTGTGCTTTGTGGATTTGAGGATTTGCTTGTGTATTAATTAGGCAGTAACTCAACTCCAATACCCATTACATATGAAGGGGTCATAATGTAGCTGGATGTCTATGTCTCACAGTGAACTCTTTCTCTGCACCTCACCCCCTCCATCTCCTTGGTCACAGCTACGCAGATCACTCAAACAAGCCATTCCAGGAAGGATCACATTTCCAATGAGGTTCTTTCTAAGGAGCCTTTCATCTTCAGAGAAGAGCTGATTTCCGAAGATAATGTGGTGATTCAAGCTACCAGACCAAAGAGTCACAAGACCCAGCAGCAGCAAGAGGACAGATTCCAAAATGC
This sequence comes from Dipodomys ordii, assembly GCF_000151885.1. Lineage (NCBI taxonomy): Eukaryota > Metazoa > Chordata > Mammalia > Rodentia > Heteromyidae > Dipodomys > Dipodomys ordii. Next base: position 2,522,259 of record NW_012267371.1, on the reverse strand, counting down.
CGAGCAGCCATCAGAAAAGCTTACAGAATTCATTCCCAGGCCTGGTAGGAACCAAGGAACAGGGGAAAGCAGTTGGAGAGGAATCAAGCAGAAAAGGGCAGGAGTAGAAAACAGCTTAGATAGAGGTAAGGTGGGGTTAGAAAGAGAAAGGAAAGGGCTGGGAAGTTGGTTCAGTGGTAGAGTGCTTGCCTTGCATGCATGAGGCCCTGGGTTCAATTCCTCAGCACCACATAAGCAGAAAAAGCAGAAAGGGGCGCTGTGGCTCAAGTGGTAGAGCGCTAGCCTTGAGCTGAAGAGTTGAGGAACAGTGCCCAAAGTTCAGCCTCCACAACCAACACCAAAAAATGTTTGCAGAAAGATAAAGGAAGCTGTGGGGGGGACAAAATTAAAAATCCATGAAATATGTAGATGGTCAAAATAGGTTATTTGCAGCTATGAGAAGAAATGGATGAAATCTGCTGAAATTGTTTGGGGGAAGGGGGGTCACAGAGAATGAAGAGTAATAGAGGGGAAGAGATTGAATGGAATATATTATAAACATGTATGGAAATGTAACAATGAAATCCCCCCTTGCATATCTAATGTTAAGCTAATAAAAAAAATAGTTATAAATGACATGAACTGTCACACAGACTGCCAGCCCTATGGAAGGCTAGTGTCCTCATTCATCAAGGAGTGAAGCAGCACAGGACTTTAACTATATGTTTCTCTCCTCCATGTTCCCCAGCAGCCACCTCAGAGGGAAAAATAACGAAGATGGCCCGTGAAATCAGGAAGGAACTGCAAGGATTGGTGAATGCTTCCACAAACATACTGTCACCACGCCCTAATGGCAAGAATGTCCAAGAGGTCCTTGGCTGATCCATGGGAGGCCCAGTATCACTCCCACAATTGCTCATCTACAGCACCGTGGCTCAGCCCCTCGAATCCATGCATTAAAGTGTTACAATCCAAACTCAGCTCTGTGGTGGTTTTGTTGGGCCCAGGAAGGGAAGCCAGAATGCCCTACTCCACTGGGCTTCCTCCGTCACTCCTCAACCCCCTTTGAGTTTCAACCCTTCATCCTCTCCAGCTTCAAGCATCCTTTGCAAGGTCCTGACGCTCCCGCTTCCCTCCATCCATATACCAGCCTCCGTGTCCCCTCACCCCACCCTCCAGTGGCAGCTGCTCTGCCGAGGGCCACGACCAACGATAAGCCCCAAGCTGTCCCTCAGTCCTGACTTCTCTGTACGACACAGTTACATCCTCTAGAATCATCTCACTAACTGTCCTAGACATTACACTCCCCTCGTTTTCTAAACTCCCTGCTCCTTTCCTAGTATGTTTGACCTATGGACTATCTGCTCCCCAGGGCACATCCTACAGCTTGTGTTCCACCACGCTGCAGGGCTTCTACAACTGCCAGGATGGCTCAAGGTCGAGTTTCCCAATCAATTAACACCTACCAAGTGTTCAGCAGACTTCATCTGTCTAGTATGTGCTGACTTCCCTGCAACTATGACCGTCTTCACTGTAAAGACATGTGGTACTCACTAGATAGAAGAAGAAGGAAGAGGAGGAAGAGGAGGAAGAGGAGGAGGAGGAGGAGGAGGAGGAGGAGAAGGGGGAAGGAGGGTGCTGGTGGCTGCCACTATTCAGGAGGCTGAGATCTGAGGATCATGGTTCAAAGCCATCCTAGGCAGGAAGTCCATGAGACTCTATTCTCCAATTAACTACCAAAAAATGCCAGAAGTGGAGCTGTGTCTCAAGTGATACATCACTAGCCTTGAGTGAAAAGTTCAGGGCGAGTACCTGGGCCCTGAGTTCAAACTCCAGGACTGGAATTTGTTGTGCTTAGCAAGGACAGCAAAAAAGAAAAAGAAAAAATAGGAGAACTAAAGTCTCTTTCGGTCTTACAATCATCAAAGCCAAGGCCACCCATTGATAAGTAGGTAGGAAGGCAAGAAGAAGCCATCTCTGATCTCTAATGTTCTACCAACAGGACACATGAAAAGGTACTCACTCAGTATATCAACAGAGGAACTGATCTACTATTGCTCAGGGCTGGCTCTGTACTGGCCCAGGAAAATCTGGAAGAAGTGTGTTCTGAGCTGGAAATGGATAAGATGATCTTGCTCCATCCATTGCTCTTTTCTTGTATAGAAAGTGGCCACCTGTCAGCGAGGGACTGGGGTTTAAGCCTATGATCCTAGCTACTACCAAGGCTGAAATACAGAAGATTGCTGTTCAAAGCCAGCCTGGGCAGAGAAGTAGATAAGACACAGGTAACCAGCCTACATAAATAGCCCCTTTATCCTAAGTTCCCTTTTAACTACTTTGTGGTGGGGGCGGGGTTGTTGGGGGTGTGCGTGCTAGTGCTCAGGGTTTGAACTCAGGTCGTGGACATTGTCCCTTAGTTGTTGCTCAAGGCTGTTCTTCTACCTCATAAGCCACGGCTCCACTTGCAGCTTTTAGATGATTAATAGAAGTTTTTAGATGGTTAACAGATTTTTCCTGCCTATGCTGGCTTTGAAACATGATCTTCCTTTCTTAGCCTTCTGAGTAGTTCAATCTACAGGTGTGAGCCACTGGCTCCCAGCATCTTATCCACCTTTAATGGGAGGCCTTGTATTTGGGGTTTATTGGCACCACTGCCCAGCCATCAGCAAGGTGGACACTTTGATCCGCACTAGACAGTCTGCCTCATGGTTTTTTGCTGTTGCTGTTGTTGTTGTCGGTTATGGGGCCTGAACTCTGGGCCTGGGCACTGTCCTTCAACTCCAGTTCAAGGCTAACACTCTACCACTTGAGCCACAGCGCCACTTCTAGCTTTTTCTGCTTATGTGGTGCTGAGGAATCAAACCCAGGGCCTCGTGCATGCAAGGCAAGCATTCTACCACTGAGCCACCTTCCCAGCCCCCCTCATGTTATTTTGTATATTGGTATGAGCCAGAAAGTCAGAAAGATGAATCTGGAATGTCTAAATCTCCAAAACACTTCAATTTTCTTCATCTAACTTGACAGAAACTTCCCCTCCAATATCTGAACTCCACAAATCTCTTGGTTACTTTGGCAAGAATTTTTGCCAAGTCACCAGTTACCTCTTAAAAATGACTTAGTGGGAAGTAGCACTGTGGCTCAAGTGGTAGAATGCTAGCTTTGAGCTGCAGAGCTCAGGGACAGTGCCCAGGCTCCAAGTTCAAACCCTATGACCTACAAAAAGTAAGAGAGAGAGAGAGAGAGAGAGGAAGAAAGGAAGGAGGGGAGAGGAGGAGGGGAGGGAAGGGAAGAAAGAATGAAAGAAAGGAAGGAAGGAAGGAAAGAAGGAAGGAAGGAAGGAAGGAAGGAAGGAAAGAAGGAAGGAAGGAAGGAAAGATAGAAAGGAAGGAAGGAAGGAAGGAATCAAGGAAGGAAGGAAGAAAGCTGATAAGATAGACTTAGTGGAACTTTCCATCTTGCTTGGAAGATGGTTTGGGTAGAGTTGTGTGCCCTTAAACTGCAGAAGATAAGGTAGACAAGCTGGAAAAGTGACCAGGTGGTTATGCATTTTTTTGTTTTGTTTTGTTTTGTTTCTAACCTGAATTTGAACTCACACTGTCACTTAGCTTTAGGGTGGCACTCTACCACTTGAGCCACGCCTCCACTTTTAGCTTTTGTGCTAAGTTAATTGGAGATACAATCTTCTCTGATTTGTCTACCCAGGCTGGCTTTGAATCATGATCCTCCGATCTCTTACCTACTCAAGGTAAGATTACAAGCCACAGAGCCCAGCTCACCACTAGTCTTTCTATCCCCCAAGATCAGTGGGTAGCCTAGTCAATGCTGGCTCCCAAGGCCTCTGAATTAAGGCCAAATAGAATAGGAATTCACTCCAAAATCATATTGTGTCTTAGACTCTGCTTCCTCTCTCCCATCAGCTCAGTGGCATTGCTCAGTACAACTCACTTGAGGACTACAAAGTAACCACCATGTAGCAGGGTCACATAACAAAATGGCGCAACCTCAGCAATCCAAAAAATGCCAAAAACTTTTCAAGATAAACCTGTCTTCATCTTGAAATTAACAAATTCCATCTTTTAGGTGGAAATGTGCAGAAATGGGAGTCCAAATTCCTTCCCTCCCAACTTCTTATGTTCATCCCTTTTTGTTTTGTTTTGGCGATTCTAGAGCTTGAACTCCAGGCCTGGGCACTGTCTCTGAGGATTTGTGCTCAAGGCTAATACTCTACCACCTGAGCCACAGCTCAGGCCTGTGGTTGGTTGGAGATAAGAGTCTCATGGACTTTCCTACTGGAGCTGGCTTCAGGATTACAGGTATGAGCCACCTGGAACAGCTTATGCTGTTCATTCTTCACCAAGTGGATCTCAATGTGAAGGAATCTGGGTGTGGCCATTCATCTAGACCTGAACTTCAGCATCACTGATGTATCTCACCTAGTCAGGGATGGAGCTTCAGGAAGCTTCCAGGCTCTGCCCTAGGATCCCTACCTGAGATACTTTGTGACCTCTTGGGATAGACAGGAGGCAGTGGGATTTTGTCATCGTGTTGGTAGAATAAGGTCTGATGAGAATAGAAAGGGTAGATTGAGTCTGGATGACTTTAGCTTCCCACAGCCAGTTAAGAAATGTTGGTTACCCTGTGTCTCTGCTCTCCTGGTCTTGGAAGAGCCTCAGATCTCTCTCAGGTATGACTATAGGTGGGATTATGTTGAGATCTCACAGTTCTGAGGATAAGAAGAATGAAGAGCACTCCCTTGGGGTGAGGGGAAAGGCTTCTCTGCCGAGACAAGAGACTAGCTACATCATGCCTTTTTCTCCCTGAAGTGGGAGTGCTGTCTCTAGCAACTCCAAAGTTGACTTGATCTATTTGTTCCTCCTTCTTTCATTTTTTTTCTTTTTCTTTCTTTTTTTGTAACAGTCCTGGTGTTTGAGCTCAAGACCTGAGTGCTGTCCCTGAGCTTTTTCGCTGAAGGTTAGTGCTCTATACCATATGAACCATACCTCCGCGTCTGCCTTTTTTGGTGGTTAATTTGAAATACAAATCTCTCACAAACTTCCCTGCCAGGTCTGGTTTTGAACTAGGATCTGCAAATCTCAGCCTCCTGAATAGCTAGGATTACAGGCATGAGCCATCAGCACCCAGCTTTCTTTCTAAATCAAAGTACCTAGGTCATATGGAAGATGCCATGACATCAGCTGCTTATCAGCAAAACTTAGTATATTCTCAATTCTAGGGCAATTATATGCCCAGAACCTACTGCATGACTTTTTTAATGAGTTTCTCAGAAGCAGCAAAGACAATGCCAAAGAAACCTTAATGCAAGTTGAAGGCACAAGAGAAAGATGTTACAGAGGGCTATGTTCAGCACAGCACCTCATGTGTGCATGGCTCCAAGGAGATCTAAAGTGACTGATCAGTGTTGCTTGCAAGCCTGATCCAGCCCATGCTCCTCTTGATACCAGGTCCATCCATCAACAACTAGCTCATGGGAGCTCAAGGGGCAGGAATTCGTTGTGCTTAGCCAGGACAGCAAGCTTCTGGAATGGAAGAGGTGAGGGGCAGGCATCTCATGATATCCGATGTTTAAAGTTTCCTCTTCAAATGACAAAGGATATCATAGACACAACAAGCTGAGCAGGAAACGTCATGGTGTCTGAGAGAAGGGAGAGATTGACAGAGAGAAGAGAAAGGGAAAGTGAGGGAGAGTTCAAGTCCTTGGATTCCACCCCACCAGGCATGTGAAGGGAAGCCTCAAGTGGCAGAAATCTCCCACGGAGAAATTAATGAAAAGTGAGCGCATGCGCACTGCCTCTTCTGTGGTATTTAGGGATTTGAAATATTGCTCTCATTAGTCCCAGCTTGACTCACATGTGACTAGAATCTACTTCTTTCGAACTCCCTTTAGAGTGTTTCATCTTCTCAGTAACTACGTGGCACGTTTCCCGGGCACATTTGCTCAGAGCATAGACAATATTCTGCCCTAAAAAAAAAATTTTACTACGGTGCTCTGAAACTTACCTAATAATGATTGGGGTTTTACCAAACACACACACACACACACACACACACACACACACACACACACACACACCCTCCCACCTTCCCTCACTCTGAGCAAGGGATTGTCTACAATAGTTCCCTGGGTCCACACTCCCTCTAGTGGCAACATCTGGTTTTGCAACATTGTTATATCTGGCCCATTTACCCTCTTCTGGTCTACATAGTAAATATTCTTTTCTAGTTCCATCCTTAAAAGTACGCAGGTATGGAATCACTTCCACTTATTTTGTTAATTTTTTTGGGTAGGATTGGTGTTTGAACTTAGGACCTCATGCTTGCTAGGCAGGTGCTCTCCACTTGAGCCACTCTTCCAGTCCTTCCTTCTGTTTTTTTTTTTTCTTTTCATATTATTTCAAGCCTGGGCTCTTTCTCCAAAGACAATATTATCCTTGGACTGTGCGAGTAACTCAGGGGTAAAATTCATGCTTCACATGTGCAAAACCCTAAGCTCAATAGACAGAAGAAGAAGAAACATAAGATAGAGAAGGAAGAAGAGGAGGAAAAGCCAGAAGAGGAGGAGGAGGAGAAAGAAGGAGACAGGGAGCAGGAGAAGAAGGAGGAGAAAGAGAAAGGATGATTACTTATTCTCCCAATTCAATCAAGATAATTGCTTCTTTCTTTCCCTCCTCTTCTGATTTTTCTCAGTACAGGGCCACAACTTGTATCCTACAGGGGCCCCATGGGTCTGACTCTGAATAAATCTGATTTTTAGAGACAGAATATCCCAGGTACAAGATTTGTTCATTTCTCTCTTACCCTTTAGACCTGTAATAATTCCACTAACCTTTTCTCCACTCTTATTTATTTATAAAGTCAAACACATACCATGGTTAGACCCACAGAGGACATGTGACATTCACAGTCCCAGGCCAGGCTCAGTGGACATACAAACTCAAGCCAACCAGAGTCCATGTGATATGAAATAATTCCCAATGCCTGTGATGAAACTGTAAATGAAACCCCCTCCACAGTTCCTTCTGTGACCCCAAATGCCACTCAAAGCCATGGAGACAATCAGGAGCTGGGATGGCCACCCTGGCCTCACTTACAAAAGATGAGTACACATAACCTGAAGCCAAAATTTTACAGTCTGGTGCTCTGCCGCCACACGGAATTTCAGCCCAGCTCAGCTGCATTTATACAGCTGTAGGTCAGTTACCTGCAGAGATTTGACCTACTAAAACCCACTGGGTAGTTTTTAAATGCACCATCAAGGAGGGAAGGGGTGACATTGTCCAAAAAGAAATGCATTCTTTACCTGACTTATGTAAATATAACCTGTATATCACCTTTAAAAGCTTTTTAAATAAATATATAAACTGAGCACTGATGGCTCATGCCTGTAATCCTAGCTACTCAAGAGGTACGATCTGAGGATGGTAGTTCAAAGTCAGACCAGAGAGAAAAGTCCCGGTGAGACTCTTACCTCCAATTAACCACAAAAAGTTGGAAGTGAAGCTGTGGCTCCAAATGGTAGTGCACTAGCCTTGAGCAAAACAGAGTTCAGGGACAATGCCCAAGCCCTGGATTCAAGCCTTACAACTGGGAAAGATAGATAGATAGATAGATAGATAGATAGATAGATAGATAGATAGATAGATAGATAGATAGATAGATAGATAGATGACAGACAGACAGATAGATGACAGAGACAGACAGACAGACAGACAGACAGACAGACAGATAGATGACAGACAGACAGATAGATAGATAGATGACAGACAGACAGATAGATAGATAGATAGATAGATAGATAGATTGATTGATTGATTGATTGATTGATTGATTCACCATCTGGGCTCTAGGAAGACCCACAACACATCATCCCTCCACTCTCCTAGCCCAGACCAGTGGAGAAAACATCCAGAGAATAGAGATAGGGACAGGAAGAGGATCACAAGATCATTTTATTAATGGCCAGATGACTGCCAGCCAGCCAAAGCACCCTGACCTATCTGGCAATGCTAAGCTGGAAAGTTATCAGGACACAAGTCCAAAGGGGCCTCCTTGCCTTCCTGCTGTCTGACTCATTTAACAGAGAAGCAAACAGCAGCCCTCTCCCAGAAGAGAGGTGGGGGGGGGGAGCATGAAGGCCCTGTTCCAGCCCCTGCCTTCACGAGAAAGGGCAGGAGAGAAAGGAGCCAAGCTATTCAGAAACACACCCCTGTGGACAGATGCATTAACCCGGCCCCTTGTGAAAACTCAGCCTAGGAAATGTTCTGTCTCTCCAGCTGTCAGAGCCTGCAGGAGGGAGAAGTCACTGTGAAAGGAGAGCCTTTTATGTTGTATGAGTTTCCTAATTGCAAATTACCACAGATTCACTAGCTTCATACAACACCGATTTATTATCCGGCAGTTCTATACTTCAGAAATCCCAGATGGATCTCACACTAGGCGTGTCTGCAGGAAATCTGCTTCCCAGCCCTTTCCCACTTCAAAGGGGCGGCCCACATTCTTTGGCCCCGGGCCTCTGTTTTCAAAGCCAGGCCCAGCCAGACAAGGCCTTCTCACCTGCCATCAATCTGGTCTTCCCTTCTGTCTTGCTCAACCACATTGATCAACTCTTTGGATTGATTATCTTGGGCCTGTCTGGATAATCAAAGACCATCTCCTTTTGTTTCCTGATATTTTATTTTACTTTTTGGTGACACTCTTGGGGCTTGAATTTAGGCCCTGGGCACTGTTCTTAAGCATTTTTGCTAAAGGAGAGCACTCTACCACTTGAGCCACAGCTCCACTTCTGGCTCTTTCATTGGAGATAAGAATCTCATGGACTTTCCTGCCCTGGCTGGCTTCAAGATCTCAGCCTCTTGAGTAGCTAGGGTTACAGGCATGAGCCACCTGAGTCTAGCAATCTCCTTATTTTAAGGCCTGTTGATTAGCAATCTTAGTGCAAGTGTAACCTAACATATTCACAGTATCTGGGGATTGTCATTGTACAGAGCCATTGATTATTCTGTTTCCACACATACCCTGCTCCTGTGGGACTGGCCATTGTCAGGTCTGCTGGGGGCAGGGGGGGAGGGGAGAGCAGCAGCATAAATACCCCCTTCACCTTTGTTTTCCCTCCATACGCATGTGGCCCTTCCCTAGAAGTTCTAGGCCAGCAACAGTAACTGAGGTAACTGGTCTAGGCTCTGAGGTCACTTCCTCTTCCTTTGAGGTCACACCTCCTTCGGACTCTGAGAGGTTCCCAGGTTCTGAGGTCACTTCCTCTTCCTCTGAGGTTATGCCTCTTTTGAACTCGGAGAGGTTCCAGGCTCTGAGCTCATGTCTCTCTTTCCCCGCCCCCCTCCATACCTAACCAATCTCCATCATTTGTTCCCTCTCTGCACACCTCCATCTGGTGTACCCTCTGCATACCTCCATCTCATGTGGGCCCGAAGTTTGCCTCTTCCTAATAAACTTTTCCACCGAAACAATCACATGGAGGTCCCCTTTCTCAATCTTTGCCTTAAACCATCATCTTAAACCACTGATGCCTAAGACTCCCAGATCATCTCGGTTAGGTACTGAGATCTATACTGCCACACCTGAGATGCTGGCCTCAGTCAACACTAGGACCAAGGCAAAACCTCCAGAGACCTGTGCTATCCAGACCCCTATTCTCTGCACTGCCAGCTCCCAATCCTAGACAGTGTTTGGCCCTGCTCCTCCTCCCTGACAAAGTTTTTCATTGTGCCTCTAGTACTTCTCTGCTACAATCTGAAAATTCCTTGATATTCCTGATATCTTTTAAATGTTCTACTACCTAATCTTTTTTTTGGTGGGGGGGGGG
>NW_012267371.1:2497898-2512352 GCF_000151885.1 Dipodomys ordii | reverse complement strand
TTTTTTTTTGCTTATGTGGTGCTGAGGAATCGAACCCAGGGCCTCATGCATGCAAGGCAAGTGCTCTACCACTGAGCCACCTTCCCAGCCCCTATATTACCTAATCTCAAATAACTTTTTTTTCTGACAATCCTATGGCCTCTCTAAACCTCTGAAGTGGAAATACCCTACACCACTAGTTACTTACGAACTAGAAGGTAGAAGAGTTGTCTGTCTTCTTTCTCCCCTGTTGCTGCTCTAAACCACATTCCCTCCTTCTCCTTCATGCCCTGATGAACCCACTTGCCTGGCCTTCCTCCTCCATTCCTGCAACATTCACCACTCATGAAGATGGCTCTGATGCACTGATTTCTTAGTCCTTGCCCCAAGTTCACTCCACCTGCACTGTACATGGTAATCCCTAAAATCCAAACGTGAGGGGTCCCACTGAGGCCGGATAAGTTAAGGAAAACAAGGCCTGGGGAAGACAACTCAGAAACAAGGTATGTAGAAACATCAAAACACTATTTTTGCTTCTAGGAGAGACAACAGGAGACCCTCCTTATCTGAAAAATAAACATCTGTTTTATGGCAGGATGCAGTCTTACCTGGAAGGAATACCCAACACATCCAAGAACTCAAAAGTGTCACACCAAGCGATTAAGAGCACAGATGAATATCTATCTTTGCATAACTTTGAAGTCAGACCCCTGGTTTTTTTCATATAAATACCCCACAAAGAGCTGTGCATCTCTCTCCCTTTGAGCACACCCACACTCGGTTAGGATGTGCCCCTGCCTTTCTGCTTGTCTGTTTGTGTGCTTTTTGGCTGCTTGCCTGCTTGCTTACTTACTCAATAAGGCTCTACCAAGTTTTCTAACCATTATGACTTATCCAGAAACTCTTATTCTGCAATCGAAGTCAAGAACCCTATGTGAAAAGTCCCTGCTTTTAGAGGGAAACGTCACAAATGCTCACTTGCACCAGGTGACACCGCTTTCTGTTTTCATCCTTCCATTTCCATTGTTCTGGAGGTCCAGGTGTAACAACCTGGTGATCTAATCTTGACCATTTTTCCCCAGATAATTAATGACCACATTTTACCCATCTTCCTCTCAGCTAGATGTGCTCAGGTGACTAGGTTGTACAGAAATAAGATTTGAGAAAAGATTAGGACAGATAGGAATGGTGCCCTTAATGGCTGTCTTCTCATTCTCTTTTCTAAACCCTTACCCCTAACAAATGGAGGAAGACAAAGAGATGGGAGCCAGAAGGACCTCACGAATTGGTTCAGAGGTAGAGCACCAGCCTAACTAGCAGGAGAACCTGAGTTCAAACTCCCATATTTAAGAAAAAAATATCCAGGCACCCGGCTCACACCTGTAATCCTAGCTACTAAGTAGGCTGAGATCTGAGGATCATGACTCAAAGCCATCCAGGCCAGGAAAGTCCATGAGATGTTTATTTCCAATAAACTACTCAAAAAAAGCCAGAAGTGGAGCTGTGGCTCAAGTGGTAGAGTGCTAGCCTTGAGCAAAAGAAACTCAGGGGCAGTTCCCAGTCCCTGAGTTCAACCCCCAAGACTGGCAAAAAAAAAAAAAGGTGGGAGCTAAGCCATCTCAGGCCACTAACTAGAAGCCATATATTGAAGAAGAAAGAGAAACAAGACAGAAAATCTTCAGGTTTATGGAGTATCATATTCCTCCTGTTTAGCTTCATGGTATTATGCCTTGTTATTTATGCCATGGTATCAAGACCTTTCATCATACCTGAACTACTATCTCAATATTCTTGCCCACCTCAACTCTCTATCTCAGTAAACATGGCCATCCATTTCTAAAATCAAACGCCTGCAGGACAGTTTTGATTTCTGCCTGTCTCTTGGTCCCCACAATCAACAGACCAGCAAGGCTACAGACTCTACCTTCTGGTCACATCTTGATTTCACCCCATCTTCCCACCCCCTCTGCCACCACTCCAATTCCAGGCCAACTCCTCTCACCTGCATTAATCACTCTACTTCCACTCTTCCTCTTCCAGGCCCACCTCCATTTAGCATTGAAACAAGTGAGATCTTTCTAAAGTCTAGATCAGATCCTGGCAGTCAGCATGCTACTTCAAACCTTTAGGGAGTGTCCAACTGGGCTTCATAGAAAATCCAAACTATTATTATTATTATTATTTCAATGTGTGTCCAGAGCCTCACACTCACTAGGCAAGTGCTCTACCACTTGAGCTACCTCCCAGCTCAAAATCCAAACTCTTTACCAGGCATAGCCTGGCTTCCAAACATGCCCCAACCTTATCTTTTTTTCCCATTTTCCTGCTCAATCTATTGTAGCCATGCTTTTATCCCTCATGGTTCTTAGACAAGATGAGCCCAGTTCAGGGCAAGGGCTCCTGTGCTTCTCCTTCCTCTTGCTGTTTGCTTAACGGGCTCCCTCAGGTCTTAGCTCCAATGCTACCTTCTCCATACAAGCTCCCCTCCCACCCTGTTCAGCCACTCTGTCACCTTCCTTTCTATTACCCCCATTGCACTTTCTGTGCTCCAGAATTGGCCTATTTCTACATTGGTTTGATTTGTACCTTACAAAAACATAGGAAACCTGTGAACTTATCAATGGTCATTATCCACTATTTTTCTCTCTCCAGTACCTTGAATAGTAACTACTAGGCCAAGAGTTGGAGTTCAATGAATGAAGGTGGGTGGGACCCAGGAGTGAGCCAGACACATGAATGGATGCCTGGTGAATAGCGGCTCTTTTCCCAGAACAGAGCAAGCAAAGAACAGACAGGGGTTTTAACACTCACCCATGGTGAGGAAGAAAGCAAGCGTTTCTCCAATAAAAGGAGAAGCAGAAAACAGCCCGGCTCTCTCAGAGTCACTGGGGAAGAAACAGATTCTGGGAAGGGCTGAGAAGCCCTCTTAGTCAGAGGCTCCCCTCCTAGCCTCTACGGAATTAGTGTAGAGATGAGAAGGCTCCTGTCCAGAGAACCTGACGCGGTAGCAGAGATCCACACACATAGCCTGAAGTTATGTTTCAAGAAGCCTTCGCAATGCATGTAGGGTAAGGGATGGAAACTACTTTCTCTTGCTCCCACCTCCTGCCACAAAATATGGAGCTCTATCAGGAGGAAGGGCAGACAATCTCCACAGACCTGCCTCGAGCCCTCCCCTGAACCAAGCAGGTAGAGCATCTAAGGCCCCCCATAACCTAGTAAAACAACTGATTCTTTCCACTGCTGGCTGCTTCTTTCTGTCCCAGGTACCCCTTCTCCTTCATAATCTTTCACCCATTGACTCTGATATATAGTTTTAGAACCACCTAAGATCCCAAAACATTAAGCCAGACAGCTTCTGCTTGGGCACTTCCAGCAACAGAGTAGATCTCCAACACACAGGCCCATAGGGAGTCTTCTCCCTCTCAACTAGCCCAAATCTCTCTCCATCTAACTGACATGGAGGGCTTCAGGCTGATGGAGTGGCACAGATAAGTCCGTTTTTGTTTCCATGTGAGCTCTTGGAAATATCTGAAGATAATGATTGTTCCAATAATAAGTGCTACCATTTAACAAGCTCTTACTGGGATTTATGCTGAGAACTTAATGTATACTACCTCCTTCAGTAGCTGCAACCATCCCTAGAATGTAGGAATGGTTGTGGTCATTCCACTGACAAAATAAGAAGCTCAGAGCAAACAAAGCAACCAGCCCACAGGCATTCAGGTACTAAATGAATCAAGATTGTCACAGGGCTGGATGCCAGTTGCTCACACCTATAATCCTTTCTACTCAGGAGACTGAAATCTGAGGATCACAGAAAAGTTCATGAGATTCTTATCTCCCACAAACCACCAAAAAAAATCAGAAATGGACCTGTGGTTCAAGTGGTAGAGCACTAGCCTTGAGCAAAAGAGCTCAAGGAGAATGCCCACGCCCTGAGTTCAAGCTTCAGGACCACACACACAGACACAGATAGACAGACAGACACACACACATACACACAATGTCCCAGGGCCACCCAAAACCCAACCCTTTACGGTTATAGCAGGCCCATCTCTCCTAAAGAAGAAAACTAACCACAGAGATCCTGTAGGCATTTTTTTAAGATAGCCTATGTTTCTCTCTCTCCTATTTCCTTCCCTAAGCTCCAACTTCAATAAAATCCTTGAAGCCACCTGGCCTCATACACCTTCCCCGACACTGAGAATAAATAACAGGAAGTAATGCTGATACTCAAAGGCAGAAATAGAATCTTCCCCCAAAGCTCTGGGACTGGGCCTCCATCTTCCCTCAGTCAATACAGACCCAAAAACCCCACCACTTGCTGCTACCCTCCGTCTGCCTCCTTTGTCACATTTTACTTCCCTCAGAAATGTATCAGTCCACCTCCCCTTTGTTCTCACATTCTTCTTCTCCCAAGTCCTATTTGGCCTGTAATAAAAGAAAAGGAAAAAGAACAATCTAACTCCAATGCGCCCTGCTCTGCAAAGCTTTCCCTAGTCTCTTGCTCAATGCTCCGATTGCCCTTATTCCTGCCCTCCTAACAGCGGTCACTATTCAGCTGTTCCTATTGTCTGTTCCCATGTCTCCCTCCCTAGCTGAACTTCTCCAGAGCAGAATGTCAGCTGCAATCTCTATAGCCGTTACAAGGTAGTAGTTTCACAAATGGCTATGGGTGTCAAAGACAGATTGATTCATTTTGGTACCTCAAATGGAAAAACAGGAGTTATACTGCAGAAAGCTTGGAAGCAGAACCAACAGCAGCCAGCAGCTGAGCCCCCCAGGTGATTGGACAAAATAATGGAAGATTGGATAAAATAAGGTCATTCCAGTAAGTCCCAGGAAATAATCAAGGGTTGACACAGGATGTGCTGCCCCCTAGTGGCCATTTTGCCTCCGGGCTGTTTCATTTGCCTCCTCTTCCCTGTCAGAAGAGAAAGCTGGTGTAGACTGAGAACCTGATACATTTGGAATTACCTCCATGGCTTTTGTGAAGGGATGTTAAAACAGTGATTTCAACAAGGCCTTGTGTTTGTCAGATTTTGCATCACTATGACAAAACACTCAATGAAAACAAGGGGAGAAGGAGTTATTCAGGCTCACCGGTTGAGAAGTTTCAGCTCACAGTCCTTGGTGCCACTATTCTGGATCTACAGTGAGGCTGTGGTAGCAGGTGGCAGAGGCTACTCATCTCATGGTGGACAGGAAGTAGAACGGAACAGCAGCAGGAAGGGGCTGGGACAAATGCAGCCCTCAAGGACATAGTCCCAGTGGCCTTTTTCCTCCAACAAGGCCCACCTTCCAAAATTTCACCACCTCCCAATAGTCTGTCTCTTCAAAGTCTGAATCCATCCATGGATGAGACCATCCATTACGTCAGGGCTCTCATGAGCTAATGGTCTCACAGACATAGGCAAAAATGAGCTTTACTAAGCTCAGTCCAACTAAATTGACCATCAGGATTAACCATGGCAGATACCAAGCTGTAACAGGTAAAATTTCAAAGCAAGGAATCCAAACAGCATATAAAGAACTCATACTATTTGTATTTTGGAGACAGGATCTAGCTATGTAACCCAGGCTAGCCTTCAACTTGAGTGCTGATTGCAGATATGTTTCACCATGCCCAGCCTTCATATAAAGAATTTCAAAGGGGATTTAAAAAAAAAACTATTCCTCACCACCTCAGCCAGATTATAGAGAGAAAAGGAGGCCCCTAGTCTGGAGGGAAAGGGACATTTCATGAGGAAGAAATGGAGGGAGGGAGTTGTGCTTACAGGGTGGTCCAGGAGCTGAGTGTATGGCCCATAGGTGTGGAGAAGAGTCAGAATGTTCTGGAGTCTGAGTGTTAACAGAAGTTTAAGACATCAAGTGCTCATGGCCCACGCCTGTAATTGTAGCTACTCAGAAACTGAGATCTAAAGGATGGAAGTTTAAAGCGAGGCCCACCAGAAAAGTCCTTGACACTCCATCTCCAAAATCAGCAAAAAACAGAGCTGGAGGCTCACATGGTAGAGCACCTTCAGCAAGCAAGCAGAATGAGTGTAGGGCCCTGAATTCAAACCCCAATATTGACCAAAAATAATAATAATAATGTTTAAGAGAGACAGGACTAAGGAACTTAGTAGCCCGGCAGGGCTTGTGTGAGATCCCCTGGGCTCCGAGAGTTTGCCTGACAAAAGAAGAATGAGCTGTGGTACCCCAGGAGAGGGAGGCAGGTACACCCGCTTGAGTCAGTCTTGGGTCCCATCCAATAGGGACTCAAGGGAAGAAAGGACCTGGGCTGGTGAGGAGGAGTCTCAAGCTCCTAGAACAAGAAAGCACAAGTGAATGGGGCTGAGGGGACCTCTGAGGAGCCAGGGAAAGCCCATGAGAGAAAAGTAACTAGAGAGCCCAGAGGAAGCCCGGGGATGGAACCACAGGGAGGAGCAAGAAGCTAAATACCAACTGGAAGGCTGACAGTTGTGCTGCTTGTCTGCTCTGTACCCTCCACACGCACACAGACCACCCTACACACGCTTCAAAGCACACCTGCAAAGGCGGGAAGGCCTGGCTGGAGGGCAGGGACAGCAAGGCAAACAGAGGCCTATCTCCCACCATTTTAACCCAGGCCAGGGCTCAGAGCCTGAACAAGTAGTATTATCTCATTGCAGCATCGTATATTTGTCCTTTGTTTTCATTTCTGAATAGAGATTGTACCTTATCTCTGTCAGTAAGAAAGAAAGGAGTCTTTATGGGATTTGGATCACAGAAGGAATACATACATACATATATATACATACATACATATATATACATATATATGTATATATACACTATTATATATATATGTATACACTACTACTACTCAGGAGGCTAAGATCTAAGATCTGAAGATGGAGGTTAGAAGCCAGCTTGGGCAGAAAAGCCCCTGAGATTCTTATCTCCAATTAACAAGCAAACAGCCACAAGTGAAGTGGCTGTGGCTCAAGTGGTCAAGCACCAGCCAAGTGAGAACGTGAGAAAAAGCCAAGTGAGAGTGAAGCCCTTCAGTACCCATGCATTCAGAACCTCAGCATGTAGAAACAGAGATGCTGTGAATGAAGGATCTCAACTTGAAATTGCCCTGGCTTTGGGGTGAGCCCGAAATCAATGCCTGGTGTTCCTATCAGAAGAGAGGACACGGGAGACATAGGGAAGAAGGACACTCAAGTTCTGCTGCCATATTTCAAGGGACCACGCGGGGAACTGGAAGATGAGATATTTTTGCAGGGCGCTAATGGCTCATGTCTGTAAGCCTAGCTATTCAGGAGGCTGAGATCTGAGGATCACGGTTCAAAGCCAGACCTGGTAGGAAAGTCCCTGAGACTCTTATCTATAAGGAAGTGGCACTGTGGCTCAAAGTGGTAGAGAGCTAGCCTTGAGCAAAAGAGCTCAAGGACAGCACCCAGGCCCCAAGTTCAAGCCCCACAACTGACAAAAACCAAAAACATATATATATATATATATATATATATAATGTACATTATATATTATACGTACATTCTTCCATAGAGCCCCCAACCCTGCCAACACTCTAATCCTGGACCTCTGGCCTCCAGCACTGGGAGAGAATGAATGTGTGTTGTTTCAAGCCACCCAGCTGGTGGTACTTTGCCCTGGGAAGCCATACTGCTTGGTACCTCCCAGCTCAGCAGCACAAATGGCTCCCTCCTGGCACAGGCTGGAGCCTAGGCCTGATGTTCTCCAACAAGTCTGTAACTTTCAATTGACCCCATCTTCCTTTAGCCACTGTCCCCTGCTAAGCAGCCCCAGGAGAAAACCTGGCATCTGTTCCCTGTGCCACCTATCACAACATGCCCAGAGCCCAGGGGGCCTTCTCGTCCTGATCCTGGTAACCTACCCTCATCCTGTTCTGTGGCTCCGGAATTTTCCATCCTCCAACCCCCAGTCAAAGTCATTAGATTTAATCATTCACAGGGCGGGCGTTAATTAGTAGGGCAGGGTGATTGTCCCTGCTGACGAGGACACAACTGGACATCAAGAACAGCTGATCTGACAAGGGGAGGTCCAGGACCAAGACCTGGGCAAAAAGACACAGGGGTGTCCTCCCTCCCAAACTCAAAGCATTGAAAGTCCTTTTCTTTGGATTTGATTTAGGGGGAGTGGGGGGGAGAGGGGGGAC
This sequence comes from Dipodomys ordii, assembly GCF_000151885.1. Lineage (NCBI taxonomy): Eukaryota > Metazoa > Chordata > Mammalia > Rodentia > Heteromyidae > Dipodomys > Dipodomys ordii. Next base: position 2,504,206 of record NW_012267371.1, on the reverse strand, counting down.
AGAGTACCGGTATTTGAACTCAGGGTCCGAGCACTGTCCCTGAGCGTTTTCACTCAAGGCTAGCACTCTACCACTTGAGCCACAGCTCCACGTCCAGTTGTTTAGTGGTTAATTGAAGATAAGAGTCTCATACACTTTTCTTCATAGAGTTGGTTTCAAACCACAATCCTCAGCAGTCAGCCTCCGGAATAGCTAGGATTACAGGGGTGAGGCACCAGTGCCCAGACCTGCTTCTGCAGAAGCCAAAGGAGAAAACATCTCATGGGTGCTAGGTAATTTGGGACATTGGCTTCTCCAGCTCTTGTTGTGAAGTCCGGTTTGTTTCGTTTGTTTGTTTTCATGCGGTCCTGGAACTCAAGGGTCCTTGAGCTTCTTTTGCTCAAGGCGCTACCACTTGAGCCACATCTCTACTACTGGCTTTTTTGGTAGTTTAGTGGAGAAAAGAGTCTTACAGACTTTTCTGCCTGAGCTGGCTTTGAATCACAGTCCTCAGATGACAACCTCCTGGGTAGTTAGGGTTACAGGCATGAACCATCAGCATCTGGCTAGGAAGTTTGTTTTAAGGCTAAGGAAATTGACTTCAGAGTTGGGAAGCATCTTGTCCAATGTCACAGATCTCCTAAGGGTCAGAAGTAGGATTTGAACCTATGGAGACCCCCACCCCCATGTCAAAGACAGCTAAGCATGAGGAGGAGCAGTGAGTCTGAACCACCAGAGGTCACGCCCACTTCCCTCTTCTGTCCTGCTGTCCCTTGCGCCCAGGCATCTTGTCCTTCCACTTCTGTAATTCTCAAGATTGATCAGTACTTGGCTACCCATCATGCCCCTGGATTATGCTAGGCTGAAAGCTGTCAGTAGACAGAAATTGGATCCACTGTAACCTCTGCACTTATGGTAGGGCCTGTCCTGTAGGGACAGCCAAAAAGTATTATCTAAAGAATAAATTTGAAAGTTGAGAAGTTGTCTCAGTGGTAGAGTGCTTGCCTTGCATGCATGAGGCCCTGGGTTCAATTCCTCAGTACCACATAAGCAGAAAAAAGCCTGAGGTGGCACTGTGGCTCAAGTGGTAGAGTGCTAGCCTTGAGCTGAAGAGCTGAGAGACATTGCCCAGGCCCAGAGTTGAGGGCCCACAACGACAAAAAAAAAAAAAAATAATAAGTTTGAGCTGTGCACTGGTGGCTCACACCTGTAATCCTAGCTACTCAGAAAGCTGAGGTATGAGGATCACAGTCTGAAGCCAGCCTGGGCAGGGAGGTCAATGAGACTCTTATCTCCAATTAACTACCAAAGGGCTGAAAACAGAGCTATGGCTCAAGTGTTAAGGTGCTAGCTTTGAGCACAAAAGCTCAGGGACGGTGCCTAGGCAATGAGTTCAAGCCAGGACCAGTATACACACACACACACACACACACACACACACACACACACACACGGGCAAATTTAACCTGTGAATAGGTTAGAGATAGAAGGCTAGCTAGAAGCTACCTAGGGCTTGGCCTTCTAGACTGCCAATAATCATAGAGACCATGGATTTCAGGAGGTCACAGGGTCCACCCCCTGCTTCAGTCCAGCCATTCCCCTGCCATAACTGAATCTGGCTTCTCAGGATAAACCCCAGCATGGCTGGGTCTTAGGAAGCTCCTGTCCCTTTCTAACCCGAGGGGCTGGGATGGCTGCTTCCTAAGTCTCTTCGTCCTCTGCCAGTGGTGAAGAGGCACAGCTCTTTGGAAATGAGAATCCCTTCTGCTCGAATCAGCAGCTCTGGCCCCATTCCCGGGAGTGCCAGCTGCAGGGAGTGTGCACCGGAGCCTGGCAGAATTGCAGCATGGGCTTTTTCACAAGCAGACAAGGCCCTGTACCATCAGGGGAGGCCCAGCCTTCCCAGGCATTCCAGGACACCAGTCATCTAGGCCAGCGGTGCTTCGGGGACCCACAAGACACTCTGGAAACTTCTCTTGAAGACAGGACTTTTAGCCGGGCTTTGCAGCAGTGTGGGACACATGGGCTCATGGAGGGGCATCTTCCTCCAGAGAAGGCCCTGCTCCCCCCACACACACACCTGTCCTCTATCCTTTTTCACAAGATGTAGGCCCAGAGATTCATAGTCATTTTCAAGAGAGCAAAGCTATCTCCAAAGAACAAAGACTTCCTCCTCAGTGAGGGTTTCCAGAGCATATACCATAGGCCCTGCGACCAATCATTCCTAAAGAGTTTCCAGGAATGCGGGAGGAACAGCAACACATTAGTGTGAGCATATGGCAGTCTGGGGGACCACTTGGATGGGGTTAGTGCTCCTTTGGGTTAAAAACAGCTTTTAGTTAGGCACCAGTGACTCATGCCTGACGCATGACTCCTAGCTACTTAGAAAGGCTGAGATCTGAGGATCATGGATCTGAGGATCACTTTCTCAGGAAAGTCCAGCAGACTCTTATGGCCAATGAACCACCAAAAAGCCAGAAGTGAAGCTGTCACCCAAGTAGTGGAGTGCCAGCTTTAAACAACAACAAAAGCTAAGGAACAGCACTCAGACCCTGAGTTCAAGCCCCAGTACACATACACACACACACACACACACACACACAAACACACACACACACACACACGCAGCCTTTAACCTTACCACCTTAGAACAATGCGTGCAAATGTTTACATGCACCATGTATTCAATACACAGGGTATGGCTGCTACACACTTGCCAGGCCAGAAGAAATGTAAAGACAAAGGTAAGGTCTCTGCCTGCAGGTTCTAATCCCAACTCCAAGACTCCCCAGCTCTGCACGTGGAAATAGGAGAACAAGAAGACTCTTGTAGAAGAAGAAAATAAGCCCCCATGGTGGGATCACCCAGGGTGCTGTTAGCAGAGGGAGACATTAAACCCAATCTTCCACATCCCAGCTCCAGCAACCAATCACCATGTCACCACTCCACACCATCGGCCCGGCCCGATAAGAGAGCAACTAGCTCCCGCCCGCCTTCCTGGTGGCTAGTGAGGTTGAGTGAATTAATGCATGAGGACATTAGTGGAAGAAGGGAGGGGCAATGAGTAAAAGCAGAGTGCTCAGGGCAACAAAGAGCAGCCACTGAACCCTAAGTCCGGCACGGGGAGGGGTGGGGGGAGGAGGAGGGAGCCATTAAGTGACTGTATCACCAAGTCACACGGTTGTCACCTTAAATATTCATGGACCAGAGGTATGCGCCCAGGCTGGACTGCAGACAGCCCAGGCCTACCTCATGTAGATTAATGCATGAGGGCTAGGGTTGGGACTGTAGGCTCTGATTCTCCCGCAGCTAGGTTGGCTCCCAGAGCAGGTGCAGGCTTCTGCAACTCCCAGGCCCTGGGTGAGCCACCCACGCCTGTTTACATACACCCACATGCCCAGCAGGCACTAGCAGTTACTCACTCAGCTCTGGGCACAAATAAAGGGCAAAGCAACACGCATATACACACCTTCACAGAAGGCTAGCGCCAACTCACCCGGTACCAGAGCCTGCGCTCTCAGCCACACTCCACCTCCCGCTACCCACAAATGTGTCCCACACCTGTCTCTCGGTCTCCTCCTCCCCCTCCTCCTCTGGGAGTTCTCTCCTCCCTCTCTTCCTTCCCTCTTCCTGCTCTCTCCTCCTCCCCCCCTACCCTGGCATTTTACTCCTCAGACCCCTCTCTCCACACAGTCCTCTCAATCTCTCCCCAAGGACCTAAGCACTCTCTCCCTCTTCTCCCTCTCGCTAACCCTCTTCCTCCCCCTCTCTCTTTTTCTCTCTCCTAATTTGTAGCTTTCAAATAAAGCTGGGGAGGGGGGGGCAGTCTCTGAATCTGGAACTTACAAAAGTGAGACTTAGGGAGGAATTCTCATGATCAGACCAAAGTTTGAGGCAAAAGAAGGAACGGACAAAGAATCTAAGCACTCTAACAGCCAAGAGCTGGTAGCTCACACCTATAATCCTAACTACACTTTGAGAGCTGAGAGAATTGTGGTTCTGAGCCATCCCAGGCAAGAAAGTCCACGAGACTCTTATTTCTAATTAACCACCAAAAAAAAGCCCAAAGTGGAGCTGTGGCTCAAGTGGTAGAGTGCCAGCCTTCAGTAAGAAGGTTAAGTGAGAGTATGAAGGCCCTGACTTCAAGCCCCAGTAAGCACACACACACACACACACACACACACACACACACACACACACACAGAGCTAGGCACTCTGGAATGTGTGGAGAAGTGATCCCTAACTGCCAGTCCTGCCTGAGGACAAGAACCAGTCACAAGCAGCTCTTGATGAAGTGTGTCAGTCATCTTAACATGCCTAAGACTGATACTCAATCTTCATCTTAGGAGCCAAGAACTTCACCCATTTCACAGAGAAGTCTAAGGCTCAGTGAGCAAGGCCTAGTACCCAGAGAGAAGGATGGAATCGATGACTTCAAGTCCCACAGCCCTGGGAGAAGGGGACAGGGAAATTAACCTAGTCAACATCCCTTTCTCTGAGTGTGTCCCACTAAGAGGAAGGTGAGTGAGGAGAAGAAATGGTCGCTAAAAGACCAGGCCCTCCATCTTCCCAGCTTCAAGGCTGTCACAACCTTCCATTGCCCCTTCTGGGGTTGGGGGTACACAGACATTGGTGGCCACTGGGGATGAGGGGTGCTTGGAAGCCCGATCCACTATTTAAGGACGAGGCCCAGTAGTCCCACAGATTGCAGAGGCCTGCCCCCCTGCAAGTGTAGTCTGGGTGTGAGAAAGCATTCCTAGAGTCCAAAACATCACCCAGGGGCCAATAAACATGCAAAGCAAGGTCTAGCAGCCAGCGCCTTCAGGGTCTTTATAATCCCAGCCTTTGCCCTGAGAAAACTGAGCCGAGTCTCCGAAGTAAAAAGATCCTGCTAGGGGAGGAGGACTCAGGAGGCTATTTTGGGAGGTAGTTGGGGAAGGGGCCAGACAAATATGGGCCAAAAGGGTAGAAGACTGAGAGTTGAAGCTGACCCCTTCAAGGGGAGAATGGATGACCATCAGATTCCCCAGAGAAAAAGGCAGAGATCTGCGAAGAACCTGTCAGTTGCTTGGCTTGGGGTTTAAAAAGAAACAGAGCTCCTAGCTGAGCCCCTGCCCCTCCTCCAGTACTCCCCGTCCTTCCTTCCAAGGCTCTGCTCCCCTACCTCCTCCCCCTCCCCCCCTACCAAGAGGCATGCAAGCTCAGTGCCCAGCACCTCCCCTCCCTCTGTCCAATGATCCCCACAGTCTCTAGCACTGGGCAAACCACAGCCTATGAATATCCTATCTCCCTCTCTGGCTAGTTTTGGTTGACATCTTGATCTCACACCAAACCAGTCAGTTCTTCACATAGTCTAACCTCCATGTCTTCATGCATAGCAGCTGATTTTCATCCTTCTGCCAGTAGTGAAACAAGACAGAGAGCCCAACTGTAAACATCTCCACCCCGACCCAAGGGGCTTCCTTTAACCAACCCACCCCATTTGCCCCTTGCCAGCCTTTCACCTATTTTACAGCCCCATAATGTAGCAAGCAGAAAGTGAAATCTATTTCACAAGCATTCTTTGGCTCCCTATCCCCAGTTGCTCCTTCTGCAGAACCCCAGATGGTCTCTTTCCAAGCTCTCCACCTATTCCCATTGACACTTGAAGACAGGACCCTCCCTCCCCCACCACACACACACCCTCTGAGTCCCGCAGCTCCTTCTCCCTGCCCCGATTCTGTGTCCAGACTCTGCAAATCCCCTCCAAGTTTTCATCTCCATTCTAGTGTTTTCCTCTCAAGGGAGTCCCTCTCCAAGTCTAACCTTAATCTTCTTCCTGCGGCATGTCTAGATTCCCATTTTTTTCCCCACCTTTTCTCTAGGTGACAATCGCCTTTAGCTCATAAATGGAAACTCTCGCGTGTGCCACCTGCTCTCCGCTGCGTCCCTCCACTTTCCCACCCCCGCCCCCCAGAACCTGCCCAAGCCGGGAGAACTTCTTGATAACGGCTCCCCCATCTCCACTCCCTGCCCACACCTCCGAGGATACCTGAGTACCCGCCCTGGGCGTCCATTAAGACAACCCCAGGGCGGCTTCTGGCTGGCTGGCCCCTAGGGGTGGTGACCCACCCACCCCACCCCCTCTTCCTCCCCCGAGCAGCTGGCGCAGCCACCAAGGGGTTAAGGTTCCAGGCTGGGGAGGAGGGAAGGGTGGAGAAGGGGACCGGGAGGGGCGGGTGCCGAGCCAATCGGTGGCCGCAGAGTCCCCGGTGCCGGGGAGCCCGGAGCGCTGTGCCGGGAGCCTCGCACAGAGCCGAGCGCGCCGGGCTTGGGGCCGGGGCCGGAGC
>NW_012267371.1:2459836-2497773 GCF_000151885.1 Dipodomys ordii | reverse complement strand
GCCGCCGCCAGCCATGGAGCCAGACAACAGCCCCCGCAAGATCCAGTTCACCGTCCCGCTGCTGGAGCCGCACCTTGACCCCGAGGCGGCGGAGCAGGTGCGCAGCAGGGCGGGGCGCGGGGCCGGGGGACCCGGGAACGCCGGATGGCACACCCCGGGATCCCTTGCCTGGTCCTGCCTCGTTCTCCCTCGCCAGTTCGACACCCACCCACCCCCACCCTACACCCCTCTTTTTGTTTTGGAGGGCGAAGGCTCTCCATTCGGGAGGGAAGAGGGGAGGGGGTCTTTCATGCCCTCCCCACCATCGGAGCCACATCCGCCCCCCCAACCCCCACCATCGGCGCTTCGAGGATGGACGGAGCGTGTCCCTTGGAGACGGGTGTCCCCCCTAGAGTGGCTCTCTCCCCCTCCCCAGCCCTGGGGGAGGGGGCTTGCCTGAGGACACGACCCTCTGCCCCGCCCTTGAGCAATGTCGCACCTCCCCCCCCCCCAGTCAGCCCCTTCCCCTCCGCCAGAGTTTCGGAGCTGGGTGTCAGCGCGGAGGGGCGGGCAGGGCGGGCAGGGCGGGGGTCGGTAATGGAGGAAGAGTCAGAAGAGGAGAAATGGCCCTGGCGGTCCCCCCCCCTCACTAGAGGAGAGACTGAGGACCACGGGCAGGGCTGGGGGCTGGGGGAGATGGAGAGGGGTGGTGGGGATCTGCCGACTCAGCCTCCCTCGCTCAAGTCTGAACACGTGGGTCCTGATGTTCAACTACTGCCCTTTGGAGTGGGGGGGTGGGGGAGTTGAAGGGGTGACAGTGGGCTGGGGGCAGGGCGGGCGCTGGATGGTGTCCAGGAGCTGGGGTCCGCACGGAGCCATCTGCTGGCAAGGTGCGGGCCTCGGCGCAGAGGTGGGAGGCCGGGGCCCTCGCCCAGCCTCCTGGCCTGGTCTATTTTTAGCTGGGAGCAGCCTGGCAGCGGCAGTGTGCGCGCCGTGTGTGTCTCCGTGAGAGTAAGCGTGTGCGGGTGTGGAGGTTACAACCGACTCCCTGTGTGCCCAATATTTGGCTAGTGCCTCCCCCCCCCCCGCCTTTTTTTCTTTGCATTCTTTATTTGCCTAGACCTCCCCATTCCTAAGGAGTAGCTAGTTCCCACAAGGCCAGCACTGGAGAGCCCCCAGGCTCAGTCCCCAGACTCCCCACCTGAGAAACTTTGTGACCTCTTAGGTTGAGCCAGAGATGGTGGCGTTTTTGTTTCATCATTGCTCGGGTCGAACAAGGTCTGAATGGGCACACAAAGGGCGGGTTCCGCGGTCTCCCAGACTGTAGCTTCCCTAAGTCTAGGAGGGATCTCTTACCCAGTGCCTCCTCCCCCTCCTCCCTCTGGCCTGGGGACAGTCTCCCCCTCCACCTCGCTCAGGTGTGGCTTTAGGAAGAGACTAAGCTGAGAGCTCACAGACCTGAGGGTGGGGAAGATGGGCAGTACTTCCGTGGGGTGAGGGGAAAGGCTATTCTGCCTGGTAACAGAACTAAGACACTGCTAAGAGGACTGGCTAGAATGACTTCTAACCCAGGGGGAGAGGGAAGACTCCAAAAAGTGGGGGCCCCGAGAGGACTGGGGTTCCAAGGAGAAATGCCTCCCACTAGCACAGAGCCCACACCTGCTTCTGTTTGGTGTGGAAGCAGGCAGGTGTGTCCAGTGTGTGTGTGTTGGGAGGAGGGGGCCAGCACCAGGAGCATGAGACTAGAAAGCCAGGGGTAGGGAAAGAGCTGGGACATCAGCCTGCTATTTGGAAGTCTCTGTCTCCTTCCCCTGAAAGTCTACCTGCAAGTCTAACCTCAGCCCCTCCTGCTGGGCCCTCAGTGTGTAGGCAAAAGACTCCAGGCTGGGCAGAAGCTCTGAGTTACAGAGCTGAAGGCAGGGGGTGGAGGGAGGTGCCCACCAACTACCAAAGCTTTGGCCTAAGTGCTGTGAAAACAAATCAGAAGTGAAGCTCCCGTGTGTCCTCGAAGAGCTAGGGTTTTGGGGTAGGTACAAGGAAAGAGAGCACTTTTTCTCCATGGTTCCAGAGGCTAGGAGTCAGGGAGCCTGACTTTCCTCCTAATGCCAAGAGGATTTCACCATTTCCCAGGATGCTGAGCACTTCAAAACCCAGTCCAAGCCTGGGTACTGGCGAATCAAGCCTGTAACCTAGTGACGGAGGAAGCTGAGATCTGAGGCTATCAGTTCAAAGCCAGCCCGGGCAGGAACGTATATGAAACACTCCTCTCCAATAAACTACCAAAAAGCTGGAAGTGGAGCTGTAGCTAAAGTAGTAGAACATTCACTTTGAGCAAAGAAGTTCAGGTACAGTGCCCAGGCCCTGAGTTCAAGCCCCAGTACATGTACACACACATACACATGTAACACACACACACACACACACACAAAAGAAGAAAAAACAGTCCAGGGCTAGGAAGTTAAGAACTATCACATAGCCTTGGTACCCTTCCAACAGCCATTTTTGTCACATGTGATGTCTCCCTGGTCTACCAGTTCCTATATTCTCTCAATCCACCCCCTCGACCCCACCCTCTCACTCAGGGTCTCCCTCTACTCTTCTTACTCCCATTCCTTCCTCACTAAGGCCAGAAGGAAGCTGGGGAGTACTCCCCTGGTAAAGTGATGCCCCCAGATACATGAAACGCACATGCCAGATGCTCCATCCTCCGCCTATTTGTAGCAGGAATAGCCACAGACAACTCGCAGTTAAGGTTTGGACAGTGCATGTGTGTGTGTGTGTATATACTGCAGGGACCTTGAAATGTCACTAAAAACAGATGCCACTGGATTCTCCAGGAATGACAGTGCCCTACCCCCATACTGAGCATACCATTTTTTTTCCTTTGGGGAAAAGTCTCCCTGGCTAGCTTTAATAGCCCCTCTTTCTCTAGCCACTTTAAAGAGAAGGGCAAGGTTTCAACACCACAACCTTCTACTGCCAGGAATGATAGTAAATCCTCACACCAAGATGAGGATTTCATTATCCAGCATCTCCTCTCTCCACTTCTCTGGACCCATTAGTCTTTCCTGCCCACTACTGCCTGGAGGAAACAGGGGCTCCAACCCCCATTGTCTCACTCTCTTCCAAATCTTTAAAGCTTTCCCCAGAGAAGGCAAAACTACATGTCCCAGAAGCCTTTGGACTGACTTCAATACAAACAACTTTATCAGCAACAGGACAAAAGAACAGCAGGAGGAGGAGGGGTCAGAATCCTAGCAGCCTAGCAGCTTATGTGTTAATTTCTTAGAAGAGGATGAGAACTAAGGAAAATATTTTTTTGTTGTTTTGAGACAGGATCTCTCTTTATTGCCCAGCTGGCCTTAAACTTTTACTTTATAACCTCAGCCAGCCTCTAACTCAGGGACACCCCTGCCTCCATCTCTATCCCCACCCCCGAGTGCTGGGATTGCAGACTTGTGCCCCCAGATCTTCCCTCTCCTCCCATCCTCCCAGCCTGGGTGGGCTTGAGGAAGGCTCTCTGCAGACACTGGCCCACAAAAAAAAGATCATCTATGGTGGGAGAAGGGCTGGGAGGCTGAGGGAAAGCCCTATGCCCTCTCCGGTTATTTTCTGACCATTGATCCAGGATGGACGGAAGGACAGCAGGCCAGAGATCGATGCCTTAGAGCAAACAGAGCTGCTAAGATGGAAAGCTGGATGGACCCAGGGGAGACAGAGAGACAGAACAGGGGGGGTGGGGCCACACAGGGAGCTAAGGTGGTCTTTTGGGTCGCTTTCCCGGGGTCCTTACCTACTTCTCAAGGTGAGTTGATCCCACCCATTCAGCCCTACCCAAAGCGGGGGCTGGGCACGAGACTGCCCACTCAATGCCACCCAATGTAACCAGGGTTTTTTGTTTGTTTTGTTGTCTTGTTTTTTGAGGGATGTTACTAATTGATGTTGAGTGAGGTTCCGTGTGCATTTGACCTCTTCCTCCCTCTCCCAGATTCGGAGGCGCCGCCCCACCCCTGCTACCCTTGTGCTGACCAGTGACCAGTCATCCCCAGGTAACCCAAGGGATGGATTATAGGAGGAAAGGGGGAGGGGGCACAGGACAGATCTGAGAGCTCAGGCTTCTCCTCCCATCCCAAAGGCAAAGAGGGAGTGTCTGTATTATCCAGATTGCTCTGGCTTTTGGAAAGATGGAGCAGTGCTGGAAAGTCGAGGGGGCCACCTGGTTCTTAAGCCCCCCCTAGGAATTGGGATGGTCAACTGAGTGCTGGTTGCTGTGGCAACAGCCTTCCAGGTTTCTCCAGCAACTGAGACACAGGCTGCCCCCACCCCCAGAGGCAGTGACAGCTGTGAGGGGGAGGGACCGCCTCCATTAGCTAGCTTCAGGGCCCTCAGAGGGGAAGGGGAAGGTTAGAAACAGCTCAGGGTGCAGCTGGGGATTCTGGTCACCAGTCTCCCCACCAAGGCCTGAAGAGAGAACAAGGTTTCTGAGATTCTGTTCAGGCCAGGGAGCCTGACTGAAGTGGAGGAGAGGTGGGCAGGCTGATGAGCCAAGCTGGCATTTGAGGTGCCCTGAGTCTCCAGCTCCTCTCCAGCTACCATCCATGATATACTTCCCTGGATCCTGCACAGAATAAATGTACTGTTCTCCATCAGTGTAGACTATGCTGGCCTACTGTACAGGACTCAGTTCTAGCCTTGGGGAATCGTTGGAAGGTCGACATAAAGAAAGGAAACACTGAAAGACCACAGATTGTCTGGGGTCAGGAAGGTGGCTCAGTGGTAGAGTGCTTGCCTTGCCTGCATGAGGCCCTGAGTTCAATTCCTTTGCACCACATAAAGCAGAAAAAGCCAGAAGTGGCGCTGTGGCTCAAGTGATAGAGCACTAGCCTTGAGCTGAAGAGCTGAGGGACAGTGCCCAGGCCCAGAGTTCAGGCCCCATGACTGACCAAAAAAACAAAAACCCCCACAGATTGTGACTTCAAGAACCTCAGGGTCTGAGTTAAAGATGCACACACAGATCAACCCCAGGGTCAAGGCCAGGCCTAGTGGAGCTTGCCAGGGACACAGGCATCTCAGAAAGTAGAGCGACTTCCTAGTGACAGATCAAGAGGAAAGTGATTGATTATAGAGTCCCCTCCCCTTAGGTACTCAGCAATTTGGGGACCCCTCCCCTGGATTTCCTGGCCTCATGATCTTCTTTCCTTATTCCCCTCAGAGATAGATGAAGATCGGCTCCCCAACCCACTTCTCAAGGTGAGCTGGCTCCTCCCACTCAGCCCAACCCCCCAAACCCACTGGCAGATTTGGAGATTATTCCTCAAGACTCTGTCCCTTCTAGACCTGGGAGTGTGGCTCAGTCTAGCAGGATGGAAGACAAAAGCTCTGTGTCCGACTTGCAGAACCTTTTGACTTGCACACCCCCTACCGCCCCCCCCCAAAAGTACATGGCTGGACCTATACATATGCCCCCAACACACACATTCTCCCTGCTCTCAGGCTAGGGTTAACTGGGAAGAAGGAAATTCCTTCCACGTTCTTCCACATTCTGAAATCTCCCATCTAAAAGCATGACAAGGCAGAAGAGGGGAGCGGGAGGGACTGGCACCCATCTGTGCCCTATGTCCTTCACAGTCCACTTTGGCAATGTCTCCACGGCAGCGGAAGAAGATGACAAGGACCACACCCACAATGAAAGGTTTGGCAGACCCTTCCCAGCCCTTGTCCCCTCAGTGCCTGAAGCTAGGGAGAAGACCCTATTGACCCCTTGAGATGGAGCCCTGGAACTGAGACCCAAACTCTGCCTCTGAGTGGGGAAATTGCTTAATCTCTACCAAGTCTCAACACTGCCTCACAGTAGCAGATAAATAATGTATGTGGCTAGGCCTTGGTAGTTCATGCGTGGAATCTTAGCCACTCAGGAGGCTGAGATCTGAGGATCTCAGTTCAAAGTCAGCCTGGGAAGGAAAGTTCATCAGATTTATCTCCAATAATTATCTACTCAAAATACTGGAAGTGGATCTGTTGCTCAGGTGGTAAGAGTGCCAGCTTTGAGCAAAATGCCCAGGCCCTGAATTCAAGTCAGGTACCATCACACACACACACACACACACACACACACTAATAAACACATACACAAAAATAATGTTAATGATGACAATGTATGTGAGTTCATCAGCAGGTCACCCAGCTCACATAAGGTACTCAAATATTTCCTGAATCTAAATTGAGTCTTTTACCCTGCTTCCAAGGGAGACCACATACTCCAGAAAGTTAGGAGGATCTTTTTCTTAAAGGCTCTTTTCCCATAGTCCTCCCTTACCTTTAAAAGTAGTCACCTATTGTGATCTAACGTTCTTCTTTCCTTCTTGGCCAGCTAATGTCCCCTCCTTGTTTAGATCTCAGTGCATAGGAAAGACAAACACCTAGCAAGTATGTGCTAAACAGTTAGTGGGGATTTTAGATTGTGTGTGTGGGGGGGAGGATTGGGGAAGAGAGACTCTAGGCAGTCATGTCCAAAGTCTGCTCCCTCTCTCTGTGCTCCCAGAGCTCCAGACGATGGTTGAGCATCACCTGGGGCAACAGAAGCAAGAAGAAGCTGAGGGAGCCGCTGGGAGCACTGGGACCCAGGAGTCCTGTCCACCTGGGATGCCAGACACAGGAGCAGCGTCAAGGCTGGGCAGCTCTGGGACAGCACAGAGTATGTACAAGCAGGGAAGGGCCCCAGGCCTCCCTGAACTGCTAGGAAACAGGGAAAGAACTGGAGCCTGGCAGAGGTCTAAGAGCAGCCAGGGCTATGGATATATTTGCATGTATTTGAATCTTCTGACTGTATGTCAGGGGGCCCTCCCACCTTGAGCCTCAAAAAGCCTTCTGGTGGCTTGGGGGAGGCGGGGTAGGGCATAGAGGAACAGCCCTCAGCCCTGGAACAGAGCCAGGGCTACAATTCTGGCTCTGCCATTTGCCACTTTACCAGCTGAAAGGCCTTGAGCTAAACTTAACCTTGATCTATAAAATGATAATGTGATAACGGATGGTGCCTATTTTATTTGGGCTGTGGGAATTAAAATGAGTCTGCCTCAGTTCCCTGACACATACAAAACCTAGGGTAGTAGCGTGGTATTCATCCAATGGCCACCGTCCCTTTTCCCCTGGATGTATTCCAGGATTCAGAATGCTTCCAACTTTATGAAAGTGATACAGAATATAATACTGTATATAATACTCCCTACAGAGCACCCTGTAATCAAATACATGAATATTTCAACAATCCAATGAATGGTCTAAGTGGGATAAATAAGGACTAAAAATAGATCCATATCAGTTCAGGTCAGCTCTAGCCACACATTGAGATTGGACAATTTTTATATACTTTTTTCAGAGGCTTTTTCCCCCTCCAATTTCTGGTTGTAGGTTAAAAATAATAGTAATGCAAAAAAATAATAGTAATGCATTTTTTCTTTAAATGATGAATCTCTCACAGTATTTGTGACTAGGGAAAAACCCTGTTGATCTTGCCGGTCTGCACCTGATTCAGCCTGCCATGAGAAGCAGCAGCCCCTTCTCTTCAAGGCTTTCATAAATACTCCTTTCTCTTCCCATTTTCCCTCTTTAGAGCCTGCAGGATCTACCCCCAAAACTCAAGAGAGGTGCAGTGAGGAGGAGCCCTCCACCCACATGCCACCACCGGATTCCCAAGGGGCCAATTCGGTAAGACACCCCACACCCTCATTCCCCCACACCCCCACCGCCAGGTGAGCCACCAGGCCTACAGGAGAGCAGCTGTGTGGATAAGCACAAGCAGTAAATATTTGGAATCGGGGGTGGGAGGAGGGGCAGACACAAAGGACCAGCTTCTGTCACTGTAAAGTCAGCCTTATGGTAAGAGGACTGGCATCTTCCTCCCTGACAAAGAATCCTTCCCTACTCCGGTAGGAGGGATTCACATTAAACTTTGAATAGACCAAGGGCCTACTTACCTGGAACAGATGATAGAAGTAAGCTATAGGATGGGTTTTTTTTTCTTTTTTGTAGTCCAAAGGAGATCCTCACTTAGTAAAAGTAGAGGCAGTGAGGAGACTAAGCACTTATTTTATAATTGTCAGCCCTCACCTCTCCACCACCACCCCCATAATAGGTTGCAGGGGGCAGAGATGGAAAGCCACATCAGAACAAGTGTCCTGAGAAGATGAGTAGTTGTGCAGATCAGAAGAGACAAAGTGACCCTCTGGCCTCTAGGTCACCTGCCCTTTCTGCCCCCTTCCCCACAACAGGTCTGAGAGGAGAAGGTATCCTGGACTCCTGCAGTTCGGGGATGCATGGACACTGGATCTCTTTCTTATTCCTTCACTTTGGGGAAAAAAATCTTGTTTTTAAAAAGTGATAAATTTGCTGTTAGGTCCTTGGCACTTTCCTTCTTTTAAGACTTAGGGAGAATCCTTTCTCCGTCCTCTCGTCCTCATTCTCGACAGTCCAACTGCCTAGGGAAGGAAGAAATCGGGAAGCTGGGCAGGAATTCTTCCCTAGTCCAGCCTTCACTGGCTGTGGCAGGAAAATGATGGTCAGGCAGTAGGAAGATCAACTTCCAAAAGGAAAGATAGCTCCCCAAGTTCTCCTTTCTCACTGACGAAAGTGCACTCCACCTACCCAGGCCAGCTGTGACTGTTTGGGGTGCCATCTACTGGACAAAAGCAGGAAGTGCATGCTGTCCTGTGCCCTGGGGAAAGATGGAGGCTGGAACCACTGTCCCTGATTAGTTGCTGTTAAGAGGCCCTCACTGGCAACCAGGGTTCATCTTTCTCCTTGTCTTAGGCAATGAGGAGCCAGGATAAAATCTAGGCTTAAGTGAAGACATGTTCTTTGATCCCACAGCGAGGCATCTCCTGCTGCCATTTTTTTAAAATTTTCCCAGGTGGTAGAAGGCAAGATCTTTCCCCTTCTTGCTGAAGCTGCAGTGTAAGTGCAGAGATAAAAGAGCAGAGCTTGGGAAGTGTGAAGTGTTAAGGTCCCACCCCCAGGCAAGGCCTCCTCTCCTGGCCTTGGCTTGCACAACAGAAGAACCCACCACGATCCTATCAAGCTTAGAAAAGACAAGTGTGTGTATGAAGACTTTCACACAGTGAACATCACACACACACATAGCCAGCCCGGTCTCCCTTCTTTATTGATCTCTGGCTATAGCAGGGGCCTGGGAGACCAAGGGCAGGGGTGAGTCACATGCGTCTCTGCCCCACTCAGGTGGGGTGGGAGGGACAAGTCTCAGAGTGGCAGGTCTAAGAGACCATGGAGATGGACTTCACAAGAGCAGGGCCCACGGTACAAATGTATGGCCAGTATTTACAAGGAAGGAGGAGGGCAGTCACCTGGACTTTGACCTTTCCTGGGGCAGGGTGGGATCGAGGAGGGGCCTGAGGACTGGAAGGGGCATGGGGTCTGGCTGGGCTCTCTCCAGAGGTCGCAGCAGCAGCAGCCCTGAGCCCCTCCCACATCTGCCTTCCACCCAGCAGTGTCCCAGGGGAGGAGGGGCTCTTGGTGCCTGTGGCTGAGCCAGTTGGGGGAATGGAGAGGGAGGGGGGGAGGTACCATCTCAGTCAGCAATACATGATTACAGATTATACCTCCCCCTCCCCCACACACCCTGGACCCCAATCTGGCTAGACTTTCCTGCCTGTGCTCATAAAATACATCCTGAAGGTGCTTGGCTGGGAAGACCTCAAAGCACTTTACAGACATTGGTCGGATGGGAGCCTCCTAGCTGTAGGGAATAAGGAAGGAGGTCAAGGGCCCCCAACTCTCCTTCAGGGCAGGTGACAAGCCCCAGGAGTCCAGACCAACCCCAAGTTTTCACAGACTTGGGAAAGGCCTGCCCTCAGTCCCTGGTCCTAAAGGCTCCTCTCTTCCCCTTAGTCACCCCTTGGGCATGGGAGAGAGGGAAGATTGCAAGGTTGGACGAGGGGTGGGCTAAAGCAGTGCAAGTCTGGGGTAAAGAGGGTACCCACCACCTCCCCCACCCCGTACTAGAAAGGTCCCACACCCTGAAGGACTCCCCTCCCCTCCCCACACATTAGGGCTTTGAAAACCCCCAGTTCATTATCCCGGGGAGGAGAAGGAGAACCCAGACCTGCCAGCAAAGATCTGGGTTGGGGGGCTGGGGGAACCCCCAAAATGTATTGCTTAGAAACTTGGAGGCAAAAAGGATAGGGGAGGGCCCAGGGGGGCTGGCATCTCTCTGACCCTCCCCCTCTAGGCCCTGGGAAGCCTCTGGAAGCTCCCCCCCTCCCAGGTAGCCATCTGGCCATCTGGGGTGGAGTGGGGGGGAGTGTGGAGGCAGGGGGGGATGGGCACAGTGACCATTGGGAGCCTGAAGTTCCCTAGGCTTGCTGCTAGGAAATTAAAGTGCACCCCAATGGATGTCAGGTGGGGAGGGGCCCTTCCCCCAACCCCACAATCTCTGGCATTTGGCCTTTGGGTGGGTTGTCTCTTCCACGACCTCCATGCTCCCTTGGAGCAGATGGGGGAGCCAGTCCCGATGGATGGTGCTAATGACATCAAACACTTTGGACTCAATGAGGACCTGGGGAAAGGAAGAGTGAGATAACTCAGTTCCTTGGTCTCTGCCTTCATTTCCAGCCTGGCTTTCCCCACTCAGTCTCTAGTTGAGCACAAATGGCCTTCAGTAGCATGCAAGCTGAGAACATGAGCTGGGCTGACCCACCTTCCCCCCCCCCCGCCTTCCCCCTCACTCACACAGAGCCAAGTGGGGGATCCACCCTGCCTGTGCTGTCCTTTCTCCCTGCAGGGACTATAGGGCCAAAGACGGTGGAAGGATTTCCCTCCTTCCCACCCCACCCCCCCCCACCTTACCCCAGCTCAGGGCTAGCTAGCTATGCCTTTACCTAGAAAGAGAACAGGAGAAACCTCTCGCCCACCACACCCCAGGGAGATGAACGGTAACCATCAGAGGCCACGATGACCCAGCCTCCACCAGCAGCTCACCTGGGCCAGCCCTGGGCTAGTCCAGATTCCCATTCTGGTTGTGCTCGTCTTCTGCCGGGGAGGGCGGGGTCTCTTCTTCACAGGGGGACAGCTCATCAATGGACATCTGGTTGGTGATGCCTACAGGAGAGTGCAGAGGAGGCTGACGTTAGATCGAGAAGTGGTATTTCCCCTAGAACTAAGGAGTACATGAAGAAAAGCTGATGATTCTCATCCACCACCCATCTCTGGAAGACCCCTGCAGACACTCACAAGGCAATGCCTCCATGGCAGAGCCAGAGATGCCCAGGCACCATGCGTAGGCATCTGGTTGGTTCCATTTCCCACTTCTAGGTGTTAGAGCTGCCCTGGGGTTTCTCTGCTAAATTCTTCTCCCCGGTTTGAAGGTTCACTGCCCACGCCACCCCCCATCCCAAGGCACCTACCACTTGCTGCCCGTTCCTTCCATTTCTGTTTGTTCTCTTGAATGTACTTGGTCCAGGTGGAACGGAAGCTGACCACATCAGGGTTGGGGTCTCCCACATCCACGTCTAGGGAAGGCTGGCGCCACTGGAAGCTACAAGCCAAACGCACACATGCACACCCCAAAGCCCAGTTCCAGCCCACGCTTGAATCTGCCTTGTAGGTTCTGAGGAGATGTTAGACCGGGATGAATTTTAGGGAACTGAATTTTCCTGTTTTCCCAGATAGCCACCCCCACCTCAAGTCCCTCTCCCTCTTCCCCCTAATGTACCCCTCCTCCACACCTTCTCCCTTGGTAGAAGGAAAACAAAACCAAGCTTATGTGAAAGGCAATAAAGACTGAAAGAGGAAACAAAACTATGGATGTGTGGAGCCCCAGGAGCAATCCCACACTTCTGATCCCACCCTTCTACTCATGACTGGGCCAAGCAATGAGGGCAGGTTGGGGGGGGACTCCCAAACTTGGAAAAGTCATGATCTGCCATGACCTCCTACCCTGAGTCAGTCCTCTGTGTACCCAACTCTGCCCCTCCTTTCCACCCCTGAACCAGGAGATCAAGCGGCCCCAGCCACACTCACCTGGGCTGGCTTTTAGACTTGGAGTCATCATCCACCAGGGGCTGGACACTCTTCTCTGCCACATCAGTCAGCACAGAGAATGTAGGTTCCACAATGAAGTCAATGAAACCTATGGGGAAGGGGACAAGGCAACAGAGATGTCTTACATAGAGGGCAGCTGGACAGAGGATAGAATTGGACAGCCAATTAGGTAGAACATGGTGGAGAGGGACCGAGGGCTGCTACCTTCCCTGTGGGGATGACTTTAGGTTGTGTCCTTGTGAGCCCAGACCACTGACCTGCTACCACAAGACCCTGTGCTCTAGCTAAGCAGCCTGGCCTCTGTCGGAAGAGCGGTTTGGGGACTGACGGTGTTGGGAGTAATCCTGGCTCAGGCCCACACAGCATCTTTCCCTTTCCCATTCTTGTCCCTATAGCAAAGGACTCACCAATCTGGGACTGAGCCACCAGAGTGGAAGTGCGATCACACAGCGGAGAGAAGGGCAGGCCCAGCTCAGCCTCTTTGTCACCCTGGGGAGAAAAGATAAATTTGGAGAGGATGCCTCATGCCTACCAGATCGGTAGGGGGTTGCTAGAGGGATAACAGGACAAGAGGAAATTCTGCCCCTTTGACCTAGAAATGAGTGAACCGAATGTAACTATAGGCCACCATTGTTCAAATCTTGAGGTTTTTAATCACACAGGTTTAGGATCAAGTCAGCAGTAAAGGGTAAATGGAATGAAGATCTAGAGTAGCAGTAGGGAACTTGCAGAACGAAAGAAGCAAGAAGCCCGCCCCCCCCCATGGACAGGGGATGGGCACAGGTGCCATTCTACCTGGCGGAAGAATTCCTCCATCAAGGCCTTGGTCCAGCGGCTGTGGACAGACCACTGTTTGGTTGGGTGGCTGATGTCGGCAGCATGGAGCAGAAGAGACAAGGCCTTGGACTTGTCAATCCTGGTCAAAGCAAGTATCAAAGAGAGGCAAACTGATCTTTAAGGAAAAAATCAGCTTTAGGAAGAACAACAACAACAAAAAGAAAATCTGGCCATTCCCTGACTTCTCAATTATATATCTTCCCTCAGACCCAAAAACACCCTCCAAGGCTCTACACACACACACACACACTCACACACACACACACACAGGTATATGTACAAGTAGCAGCATAGGTTTGTAGCTAAGAACCCAGCCTTAACATCAAAGGGCACAGGTTTGAATCCCTACCACACACTAGCTATGACCCTGAGTAAGTTACCTGAATTTTTCATATTTCATTTTCTTCACCCCTACAATGGAAATAACAACTCTGCCACATATTGAATTGTTCTGAGGATTAAATGACATACAACAACTAAGCAATCATATAATAAGTGCTAGGTAGATATTACTTCTAATGATAATCATTATTATTACCGTGCCCCCAACAATAGACTGTTGTAATACTAGACATTCTCCCACTTCAGGACACACGTGTGCGCGCGCACGCGTGCGCACACACACACACACACACACACACGGAGTTCTGTTCCCTCTCACACACATTTATACACACCCACCCATGTCCAGGCAACATTAGATCTAATTGTGGTGTTTGGTTTGCATGGTTTGGGGCTGGATTTTTTTTTATCTTTTTAATTTTGTCAGGCATAGGGCTTGAACCCAGGGCCTGTCCACTGTCCCTGAGATTTTTCACTTAAGGCTAGCACTCTGCCACTTTGAACCACGTTGCCATTTTCAATTTTCTGGCAGTTAATTAGAGATAAAAGTCTCACAGATTTTACATCCCCAGGCTGGGTTTGAACCTTGGTCCTCAGATCTCAGCCTCCTGAGTAGCTAGGATTACATTCATGTGCCACGGGCATGGTTTGGGGCTTGCACACAGTGCCTGAGTACTGACCCATAAGCTGTTTTCACTCAAGGCTGGTACTCTACCACTTGAACCACAGCTCCACCTCCAGCTGGGTGTTTCTATTTTTAACCGCACACAGCTCTGTCAATGGCCTTATCAGAGTGGGAACTGGTGGTAAGTTGCTGTGGAACATGTTTGGTAAGAACAGCAGAGTCCAGAAGGATTGAATACATTTCCTAACATTCCTAATACTCAGCCCCTCTTTCCTTCCTTACTCTGTCTGGCCTGCAGCTGCAGGACAGACTTTCTAGACTCCACACCCCCAAGCACTCCCCAGCAGATCAGCCACCTAGGCTGTATGTAGTCCTACATTCACATACACCGTGAGCACTTACACAGGTATGTTCAGATAGGCATACAAAGCCAGGCCAGTTTCAGTGGGTAAAGATCTGACAGACCAACTACCCAGTGTCCACCCCAATTCACTTGCCCCACCCCACCCCCAGTGTCCCAGCCCCTACTGCTTCCCCATGAATGCTACCTCTCCAACTGCTGTAAAGCCGTCTTCATGGATTTCACTTGCTGAAAATGGCAAGACATGTCAGTAGCCAACACCATCTCAATGACCAAGGCACGAAGCTCTCTGTGTGGACAGAAAAAAAAATGATACTATCAAGCCCTCTCAGACCACCTGGACAAGGAGCTCCAGGGATGGGGGAACAGGTTGGGATACACAGTCTCGGGAAAGTCATGCTTTCTCTCCTGCTCACACAAACTCGTCCTTGGTGAGATTGATGAAAATGTTCATCTCATCGTCCTGCATCATCCGGAAGACAGAGCTGATGTGGTGATTCTCTAGCACAGAGCGGTCGTTGTACAGGATGGCACATTCTGACCTACAGAGATAAAAGTTATCAGGCCCAGCCCCGCTCAGAACGCCACCTGGCTCCTCCAGGCCCCTGCCATGTCCCCACGCGCTCCTCCCCACCCTCAGCTCACTTGGTCTGGATGTGGAAGCTGTTGGTCGTGCCTGTGTGCTCATAATCATGGATGGCTGCAGCAAAGATGATGGCCAAGACCTCAATCTCTGACAGGCAGTGCTAGGAGAAAGAGACAGAGAGTGAGAGGGTTAGGCCTCTGCCAGTCACTGGCCTAAGTGGCACAAGTTAGGCCACTTAGCCCATCTTTGGTGCTTCAAGGCCAGCTGACAGCGAATGCACAACAGGTTATCGCAGTTCCTGAAGCAGCAGGGACCTTCCTCCTTCCCCAACCTGCCCCATCCCCAGTGCGTCTGAGCGCATGTCCCTAGAACTGCCCACAACATTTTGGTACACTCAGGTTTTCTTCAGAAGCCTTGAGATGCTAAAAGAAGAGTCAACAAGAGGCAAATGGCCTGCAAAGGAGAGCTGAGACTCCCCAGTTCAGAGGTAGAGTCAGTCACAGGCAGGACCCCAGGGCACCTACCACCATCCCTGTACGCAGCAGGAAGCAGTGGACTGTCTGGGTCACATCAGCTGCGTGGATCTGGTTGTGATAAGGGTTCTTGTACTTCCCGTAGCCTGTCTCCAAGGCCTCCAGGAAAGACATCAAAAACACAGTGGGAATCTGCACCAAAAAGGAAAATGTCAAGATATGCCAAGGGCCAGGCACGGGTGGTTCACACTTATAATCCTACCTACGCAGGAGGCTGAGATCTGAGGATCACAGTTCAAAGCCAGCCCAGGCCAAAAAAAAAAAAGTCCATGAGACTCTTATTTCCAATTAGCCAGCATAAAGCTGGATGTGGAGCTGTGGTTCAAGTGGTATAGCACCAGCCTTGAGCGAAACGCTTAGGCCCTGAGTTCAAGCCAAAAAAAGAGATGTCAGTGACAGGACCAAGTTCAGCAATCCCCTCATCCTTTAGGAGACAACATGGCAGCTGGGCACTGGAGAGTCTAAAGCAGGAGCATTGAGAGTTCAAGGCCAGTCTTGGGCAAGCTATTGTCTCAAACTGTCACGACTACCAAAAAGGAAAACAGCACAGAGAAAAGTATGAGCTTTGCATCCAGGTGAATTTGGGCTCCCATCCTTCTCTCCCAAGAAGAGAAAGCTGCTGGTGTCACCTTGGACAAGTCACATGCCTCCTTATGCCTCCAATACTTAATTGCAGGATGAAGCTAATGCCACCTACCTGGAATTTAATGAGATAAGTACAAGGCACTTAGGAAGTGCTCTCTAAAGAGTAGCTATAATTGTGATTATTTCTCTGGAGATTTCTAAGAAAAGGAAAGAAAGCATCCCTCCTACTTTCTAACCACCCTACATCATCCTCAAGTCTAATACCACAGAGAAGAGCTCAGAAGCAGAGGAAAAAGTAAGATAACCTCACTAGAGCTTGGCCCAAGTGGTACAGCACCTGCCTAGCAAGTCAAGACCCTGAGTTCAAAACCCAGTAACATACACACAATAAACAAATAAATGAACAAACAAATAAACAAATAAAGTGACCTAGAGAGTACCCTTCTAGCAGCTGTGTGTGGATCATCCTCTCTTCTAAGCATGCAAACACAACCCCACCAGTTCTCATACACACACACACACACACACACACACACACACACACACACACGACCAGGAGCAGCCAAACACCAGTGGCTCAGGTCTTCAATCCTGGCTATTCAGGCTGAAATCTGAGGATCCCAGATAAGACAAGGCCAAAAGACTCTTATCTCCAATTAACCAGCAAAAAAAGAAAAAAAAAGAAGAAGAAGCAGCTGACAGTAAGAAGTGTGATTCAAGTGGTAGAACGCTAGTCTTGAGCAAAGATGCTAAGTGGGAGTGAGGCCCCAGAATCAGCATTAAAAAACAAAAACAAAAAAAGACCAAAAGCAGAGATCTGTCCAGCTACTCTTGATTCTTCCCCCAGCTGTATACATGCCCTGGAGTATCTCTGCATCCTCAAGATTCCCAGAGGGTGGGCTGGTATGCACCTTTACCTACCCCTGGATGTCCTGAGGCTGAAGGAAAGGGACAAAGGTTCAGGATTTGGGGAAGCTTCCATCAAGATGAGCTATAAGAATAACAGAAGACACCGACAATGTGCCACTGGTCAGAACCTAACCTCCCCCACCCCTACCCCTGGAGGGCTGTGCCCCAAATTCAAGAAATTTTAAAGGACGGTTTCCATGACAACTGCCATTGCTTTTGTGTTGCCATGGCGTTCCTGTGGAAGGAAAGGCAGGGGAATAAAAGGAGCTGGGGGACCCAGGAGAAGAAGAGCAGATCCCAGTGGAAACAATAAGCACCTCCCTTTCTCTCACTGCCTTGGAACAGGAAGACTGGTCAGACCTAACCCAGTACAGCTGCTCTAGGGGTTCCCCAGCACCCAGTCATTCCAGGTAAGGAAGAAAGTTTGGAAAAGGCTAGTGAGTGATGTAATCTGGGTACCAGTGTGGAAGAACATGGGCTGAGTAAAGTAAGAACCTTGCTATTATTCTCTGGCCTGCAGAAGGCAGGACTAGAAAGAAATAAAATACCAAAGGACAGGAAGACACTGAAGAAAATCCCAGCGGAGCGCCTCAGAAAAATTACAGAAATTCTCTTGCGAGTTGTTAGAAGAGGAGGGGTCAACGGTCAAAGGTCAGAAAGACAAATAGTCTGTTCCAGCAAAGTGAGGCCAAGAATGGCTGGAACAACTCTTCTATGTGGACACCTCTCATTGCTCACCACATACATACACATTTCCCTTCACCTCTAACATCTACCCAGGTACCCTCCAAATATCCAACCCCATACTCATCACTTGGTTTTCCCAGGTGGAAATGTTTCTTTCTGGCTCTGATCCATCCCCTCCTCCTAGTGCCAGCAATGAAGAGGTCTTATATCCAGATTATCCTTCCAGCACAGCTGGAGAGCAAAACAGAGCTCACAACCCAGCAGGTCCCATACAGCCCCACCCTAGTCCTGCCAAGAAATGCCCCCACTCCCACCCCTAGGAAAATCCCAGGAGAAGAGACCAGAGGTGAAGGGCAGGCCTGTTTTGTTCGCTCTTCTCTTCCCTGACCTCAGGAAACAAATAAGCGTGACTCTAGTCTCAAAGGCTCTTGCTGACAGCATTGGGCTCGAATCCACAAACAGGAGAGGTAGAACTGCAACTAGCCCCGACAGAACAAATCAGGGGAAGGCAAAGGAGTGAGCACAGCATCCCCGCTAAGCACCTGCAGACCTACAACCTTTCCCCAGGAAGTGATAAGTGAAGTCAGAGACTATACCAAGTACCAGAGAGGTTAGACTGGGTCAAGCTCTAGAGACTTCTTTGCCATGGAAGACCGAATGAAAACATCATGGAATCTACTAGTGGGGAATGTTCTGGAATATGAAGGAGAGGAGGGGCAGGAGGCAGATGTAGGATGCTGTCCAACCTTGAAGCGGCTAATGAGGTTATGGCGAGTCAGCAGCTCAAAAACAATGGTCCTCAGGGCATGGTCATCTGCTGCCCGGTTCAAGGAAAAGACATCAAAGCACCAGAGGTCCAGGTTCTGTGGAGAAAGAGTGGATTGATTATGTAGGGAGACTCTCTTTGAGACTTAAAGGAGGGATTCCCAATGATTACAGAAACTTGGGAAGCAGAAAAACAAAGAGGTGGTAGACTAGACCTCTTTCTTCCCAGGTATACCTCAGTATGGAAGGAATTTGCCTCTAGAGCTGGGCAATGGTTGTTTGGAAGAACATGGGAACAGCAGTTAAAAAGGAAAGCATGGGGGAACTGATAGGCAGATAGCAAAGATAACATATGAGAGAAAACATGTGGCCCTTCGTGGTGCTTCTTATTCCTATACTGCCTCTAGTTACCACCTAAATTCTTCCTCTTCCCATAATGTTCTGGGTGCCCATTCAACCAATGAAAAGATCCAGGGCACCGCATACACAAGCCATCAAGCAATGAATGCAAAGCCCAAGGGAGGAGCTCTGCGAAGAGACTGGGACTATAAAAACCTCCTACAGACGGGACTCCATTGAACCCCCTGGTCTGGGTTCCCTCTCTTTGGAGAGTCTCTCTACTTTTGTGGCTTTCCTTTAACTTTCAGAAAAAAGAGGACGGGGATGAAAGGAAGAAAAAAGGAAAGGAAGGAGGGTGGGAGGAAGAAAGAAAGGAAGGAAGGAAAGAAGGGAGGAAGGAAGGAAGGAAGGAAAGAAGGAAGGGAGGAAGGAAGGAAGGAAGGAAGAGAGGAAGGAAGGAAGGAAGGAAAGAAGGGAGGAAGGAAGGAAGGAAGGAAAGAAGGAAGGGAGGAAGGAAGGAAAGTGGGAAGGGGGGGGGGAGGGAGGGAGGGAGGGAGGGAGGGAGGGAGGGCAAAAAATCACACCATGTAAACAGAGCTTTTCCAACCCCCATCCTTCTTGATATTCCAAAACCCAGGGGTTACCTTGAGACAATTGTGGACTGCCGTGGAGTAGGTGGGAGCCACAGAGGTATATGTTCTTCGGAACATCCTAAATGAGAGAATGAAATCTATAACATCTGGGGAGTAGACATCTGATCAAGTAAGTGGATCTAAATGCATAAGCCATGATCATGGAATCCTATGGCTGGTGAAGTCTTAAAGAAACAGAGAGGCTGAAAAGAAGAACACAGTAGAGGCAAAGGAAGACCAAGTACTGGCAAACCTTACCGCTCCACGAAGATTCCAGCCTGCACAGCATGCACAATGCTTCGGAACTTTGGCTTCTCCTCTGCCCTGCGGCCTTTGGCTCGGGTCTGCTGGGTGAAGGTGGAAGCCAGCCAGTCCCGTACCTCTGAAGGTACAGCATCTGACCGTAGCTCCTGCAGCTCGTCCTCTGTATCCAAGATTTGCCTGGGATCCAGAAGGGAGAATCATAGGAAAAAAGATGGCATGTGTTTCCATAGTCTAGAGATCCTGCACCCAGCCCCAGCCCAAAATAAGTAATGTTCCTACCAGCTTTCTCTGTCATGCTCTTCCTCTCCTTTCTCTTACTATATCTGTGTGTGTGTGTGTGTGTGTGTTTGTACACACACGTGCACACACGCCAATCCTGGGTCTTGAACTTAGGGCCTGGGCGCTCTTTCTTAGTTTTTTTTTTTTGCTCAGAGCTAACATTCTACCACTTGAGCCACAGCTCTACCTCCAGCTTTTTTGGTGATTACTTGAAGGTAAAAATTTCCTGGTCTTTTCTGCTCAGGCTGGCTTCAAATCTCAATCCTCAGATTTCAGCCTCCTTAGTAGCTAAGATAATAGGCCTGAGCCACCAGTGCCCAGCCTCTTACTATATCTTTTTCTGTCTGGATTGCTATCCAGCTTCTTCTCTACACACTGTGTGAGGTATCAAAGAGCCTGTCTATGACCACATTCAAGCAGGCAATGAAGTATCATCTGCCAGAGTGTTACAGAATAGAACTGTCCAGTAGACATAAATTGCAAGCCATGTACATAAAAAATTTAACATCCTAAGAGTTACATTAAGAAGACAGAAAGAAACTGATTAAAACTTTTGTTTTCGTGATAAATTTTATTTAAATAAATACCTCCAAAATATTATCATTTCAACGTAAATCAACATAAAATACATCAATGACAGATTTTTACACTTTTTTTTCTAAGTCTTCAAAATCCGGTGCGCAATTTACATGCATTATATATGTAAATTATTGCCACATGGCAAGTACTCATCAGCTCTGTGGATCAGAGGCTCCCAAATTGGCCAGCACAGGTCTAGAAAGGTCTTCTACACTGGGAAGGTTAACATTAGATGTGCTTTAGGGTTCCTTCCAACTCTGAAATCATTTTGTGTGTGTGTGTGTGTGTGTATGCCAGTACTTGAGAGCTTGAACACAGGGCCTGGGTAATGTCCCTTCGCTTATTCTGTTCAAGGCTAGCACTCATCCTCTCCTCCACACTTCTGGTTTTTCTTTTGCAGCACAGCACGTCTCTATACCTCTTCCTCTGCTCCTCTATCTCAGCTCAGAGCCCTTTCTACCTATCCTATCCTCTCTCTTTCTTCCTGTCTATTCCCTCCACACACCCCTCATCTCCAGCCTTCTGGAACCCTGGCTACCTGCTAGCTTTCTCCTTCTCTGTCTATAGGTCTCTCTCACCGTGTCTCATCAATATAGACGGCCTCCAGTAGAGATGCTGTATATTCCAGGTTTTTCTTCAGCTCCTCAATGTTTACCTCCCCATTCTCCAACTGTTTCACCATGTAGCGCAGCCTGTGGGGTGTAGGTACAGACATCCTGCTTAGATACTGTTCCCTTGTCAGGAAACCACCAATAGGGGACACTCTACAGAAACATCCTCAGTCTTCCATTCACTCGTTAATAATTTGAAAATGAACAATAAGCAGCTAATGCTTTTCCTCTGGGGCTGTAGGTAATGCCTGTAGTACATTCTCTCCCCACCCCCACAAAGTTTAAGTAAGCCCAGGCTTTTCTGACCCCATCACGCCATCTACCATCTGATCTCTCCACACCGCCCTCCAACCAGCAGCTTTTGCAAACTCTTGTTTAGACTGCCTGGGCCCCACAAAATCAGGCCGATACAAGCCACTACGGTAATGTTTGGGAGATGATTTGTTAAATAGTCTGAACACTGACCCACAGGAAGGGGCTTTGGGATTAACAGCAATGAAAACAGCCCCCTGGGATCATGGCAGGGAAGGGGAGCATGGCCCCAGCCCCTCTGTCCCTGGCAGAGATGGCAAAGACACAGAACAAAGCCCTTTCTGAATGCTTTTGCCTGGCCTCACTCCATGCAGGCAGAGCTAATGGATTATGATTCCAGAATCCATCAGCCAGGACAAAGCTGGTTAACCCCTGCCTGCCTGGGCTTGTGACACACGGAGAGAACCTGGCCCATTCTCTGCCAGCGGTCAAGTCCAAGCTCCTCCCAGGCCAAAAGCAGTGAGATAGCTCAAGGACTCTCGACTCACTGGATATTTTGCCTGAACCGACCATCTCCTCACATTTTACACGTACAGATCTGGGGTGCTGAGGGGGGTGGTTAGGAATTAACTGAGAGGTTTCTCAGAAGTCTAGTAGTATATCCAGTTCAGGCAGGCAGTCACAAAGCAAATAAAGCTCCTCTAGTTGTAGAGGGTGATTTAAAAGAGAGCCACAACACAGTCCTTCTTCTCTGCTCTCTTCACCCTATCCCACCTCACCTGAAGCCAACTCAAGGGTGAAATGGAAGCAATTATAATCCCCCCTGAAAGGGGCTTCAGAAACCCAAGGTCACCCTCTGAGTCAGAGAAGAGAATGAGTCAGGAACCAGAGGCTGAAATTAGCATCAATTCCCAGGGATGCTGGGGGGAGGGAGAGCAATGGCATTCCTGAACAGAAGCAGCTCCAAAATCCGGGGGGGGGGGTCTCAGCAACTTTGGAATGGGAGGGGATTTGCAGCCCCAGTAAGTATCACAAGCCAATTCTCATATCAAAGCCCAGCAGCTCTGGCCCACATGTCTGAGAGCAAATGGGGCAGAAGGGAATGGGGCAGAATGGGAGAAGGGGGAGCAGAAGTCTTCAGCGGGCTACGTGCATCCGTCACATCTCACTTCCAGCTGCCTCCCCCGCTGCACTGTTCCATGTGGACCCAGCAGGTTGTTTAACAGGAAGAAAGGAAAGAAAGATTAGGAAAGCCAGCCTCACTCCTGATTAAGTAGGGAAGGAACAGAGAGAGAAGCAAAACATAGAAGGCCCTCCCCAGCCCAATGAGGTACACCCCTGCCTTTGAGGCCCAGGTACTAGATGAGTCTTCCATCTCCCTGTCATGTCCCTTCTCCCATCATGACCTGGGACCATGAAATTTAGGGATACACAACACAGAAAGAAAAAAAGAAAAAAGACCTCCCCTCCTGCCTATGGTTCCATCTGTCCCCCTTGACACCGCCCATCCTAATTTTCCACTTCAGTCAACTCTTCTACAACCCCAAATTCCATCCTCAAGGGTCAGTGCCCAACCACCAAAGTTGTCCCAGTTCCTAAACCACCTCTTAAAGCACTCATCCATCCCAACACTGGCTCCCAAGTGAACAGCCACACCCACACGGGTGCTCATTTTCATACATTTGCATAATCTCTAACAGTGCTGCCAGCTCCACTTTCTAAAAAGCATTTTTTCTCCTACATTATCTCATTTTATCCTCACAATGGGCCTATGAGGGAGGGAGGGGGAGAAAGAATTGCAAACTACATCTCCAATGCAAAAAAAAAAAAAAAAAAAAGACTCAGGAGAAAGCTTTGGCATCAGATGCTTTTCTGCAGTCTGGAAGGCTGGAATCCTAGCTTCAAAGCCACCTCTCCCTGTGGTGAGTTCCAGGGAAAGTCACCAACTTTTAATCAGCCCTTATTGTAAGGTGGCCTGGAGACTACCAGCACACCTGTCACCTTGGATACCTGTTAAAATGTAGATTCTAGACTTTGATGCACACCTACTGAATCACGACTTCTGGGAGAATAGTTTGCGGGGGGGGGGGGGTACACTGAAACTGGGGCTTGAACTCAGGGCCTCACATTCTTGTTTAGCTTTTTCACTCAAGGCCAGTGCTCTATCATTTGAGCCACACCTCCACTTTCTGAGTTTTGCTGGTTAATTGGAGATAAGAATCTCTAGGATTAGCCGGGGCGCTGGTGGCACACGCCTGTAATCCTAGCTACTCAGGAGGCTGAGATCTGAGGATCTCGGTTCAAAGCCAGCCTGGGCAGTAGAGACCGTGAGACTCCTATCTCCAATAAACCACCAGGAAACCGGAAGTGGTGCTGTAGCTCAAGTGGTAGAGCGTTCGCCTTGAGCTGAAGAGCTGAGGGACAGCGCCCAGGCCCAGAGTTCAAGCCCCACGACCGACCAAAAAAAAAAAAAAAGAATCTCTAAGATTTGTCTGTCTGGGCTGGCCTCAAGAACCTTCATCCTCAGATTACAGGAGTGAGCCACCATTCCCACAAGTTTATGCTTTAAACGAAAAAAAAAAACCACTCCAGACGATTCTAGTTCATTCTAGAGTTTGAAATTTTTTACTGTAGTGCCTCAGTTTCCTCATTTGTAGAACAGGATGATAATCAAGTAGCCTTACCTGGCTATGAAGAGAATTAAATGAGGATTAAATGTAAACTCACGCTTACAATCCTACCTACTCAGTCGATTGAGATCTACAAAGCTGGAAGTAGAGTTATGGTTCAAGTAGT
The DNA here is from genome assembly GCF_000151885.1 of Dipodomys ordii. NCBI lineage: Eukaryota > Metazoa > Chordata > Mammalia > Rodentia > Heteromyidae > Dipodomys > Dipodomys ordii. The sequence continues at coordinate 2,473,761 of NW_012267371.1, read as the reverse complement.
AAAGTGCTAGCCTTAGTATAAAAAGAATTCAAGCCCCAGGATAGGCATGGGGTGGGAGAAAAGATAAAATGAAATATTATGTGCAAAAGAAGTGGCATGTATTAATGTTCTCTATAAATAGATTTTGAGTTGGAATTAACTAACTAGCATCATACTGGCCCCACAAAGCTTATGTTGCACTCCTTTGAAACCCAACAAGCACCTGCCTGCTCTACCCCAGTCCAGCATAAGAAAATACAATCTGGCCGGGCGCTGGTGGCTCACGCCTGTAATCCTAGCTACTCAGGAGGCTGAGATCTGAGGATCACGGTTCAAAGCCAGCCCGGGCAGGAGAGACCGTGAGACTCCTATCTCCAATAAACCACCAGGAAACCGGAAGTGGTACTGTGGCTCAAGTGGTAGAGCGCTAGCCTTGAGCTGAAGAGCTGAGGGACAGTGCCCAGGCCCAGAGTTCAGGCCCCACGACCGGACCAAAAAAAAAAAACCACTTATGCAAAAACTCCAAGAATCTGGCATGGGAAAGGTCCCCTTTCCTGTAGAAGTAGATGCTCAACCCCAACCAGTCCTCATTCAGCCCCAGGAAAAACTAGAAGCTTTACCACCTACCAGCATTACTGTCTCCTTTATCTTCAGTCCCTGTCCCAGGGAAAAAGCCATAGGACCTGACCCCTATTGTCTTCTAGAGGCCCCACTGTCCTCCAGCCCTAGGAAACCAGCTGGAAGATAAGACTCCAGCTGTTAAAAAACAAACAAACAAAAACCAATTCTTCAGAAGAGCCCACCTTTCCCAGTTCCCACCACAGGTGACTGATGATCTTGGGATTTCCATAGATCCCTGCCTCTATTTCCAGTATTCACACTCAAAAACAAACAAAAAACCCTACTTAGGAGGTTTGGAATAAGGCAGTCTAAAGTTAGAAGGCTAATTTGAGTTCTTAAAGGGCGTGCGTGCATGTGTGCCTCTGTGTGTGTGTGTGTGTGTGTGTGTGTGTGTGTGTGTGTGTGTGATTTCAAGGGAGTGTGAGGTCCTAAGAATGCTTTGGATCAGGAAAGGAAAGTATGGGAAACCCTGTGAACTCATTTGTCATAGCGAAAAGGAAGCAGTAAGAAGGAAAAGGAGATGAAAATGGAGGATAATAAGGTAAAGAAAAGACACTAGAAGCCGGCTATTGGTGGCTCATGCCTACAATCCTAGCTACTCAGGAGGGTGAGATCTGAAGACTGTGGTTTGAAGCGAGCCACTTTCCAGGAAGCTGACTTTTCGGGCAGGAAAGTCTCCAAGACTCTTCTCTCCAATTAAACAGCAAAAAGTTTGAAGTGGAGGTATGGCTTAAGTGGTAGACCACCAGCCTTGAGCAGAAAAGTTAACGGACAGTGCTTAGGCCCATCAATCTCCATTACTGGCATACACAAATATACACACACACAAGTGTACAAATTGGCTCACTCTCACACAAATCATACAGAGATGATCAGGTTTAGATCTTTCCCCTACAACAAACTAGAAATGGTGGGTTCATAGGCACGCTCTTCTTCCTTCCCTCTCCTCTTCCCTGGCACCTACCTGAGTATGGGGCCCTGGAGATGGCTCCTCTGAACAGGAACAGGACTTGCCATGGAAATCAGTTTCCTGCTTCTCAATACCAAAACACTGACCCCAGGGACCAAAGGTCCCTATGGGGGAAACAACTCTCCAGACCTCAGCTTCCTCCAGTTCCCAGGAGAACAACTGCGCGACTAACCAGATGCTCTTTGGGGTGGGGAACTGGAGGGGCCTGGACAGAGGAAGAAGGGAGTGAGGCAAGACCCAGCCTACAGGAACTGGGTGAGAGGCCGCGGGAAAAGTTTCACATCTGAATCAGACTGAAAACAAGAATCTGTTGTCAGAAGAATCCCAGAAAGGACAGAAATAGCACGGGCCAGCCCCTTGCTCTCAGGAGGTGGGGCTCTTCTTTGGGAAAAAGGGATTACCAGGCTGCTTTAGGATGCACAGGACAAGGAACTATCCCGAATCTGCCACAGAGAAATCTGTCATGGGAGAGAAGGGCCTGCAAGGACCCCTTAGAGAGGCTAAGCAGATTCAGCTCCCTCTCTGAGTCTTTTTCCAAGGTCATTTCTTCCAAGTGAGTCTTTAACCTACCTGAAAGAATGGAAGTAAGACAGGAGGATGGACTTCCCACTGATAATTAGAAGCTGTAGTAAAAGAGCTCCCTGAAGCTAGGAAACAGAACCTTATGTAGACCAGACACTGCTTCCGAAGGGAAAGGGTCCCCAACTCCCAAGCAGTGAATGGAAGTCAGGAGAACTTTGTCCATTAAAAAAAAAAAAATCAAGGCTGGGTGAGATGGGTGAGGCCTTGTGTTAAGGGTGGGGGGAGAGTCTGAGTAATTTGAACATTTCCAGCCCCCAGTTTTCTCATCTTAAAAGTAGAGATTGGTGAGTTAACTATAGAGAAGTCAATCCAGCCCAGAGGTAGAGGAGAAGCGATGTATGGCTCAGGAAGCGAGGGCAGGGGTCGGGGGGAGGCCCCCAGAAAAGTTTAAGGGCCAAGACCCCCTTCTACCACCTCCAGACTTTGATCTCTCTGGAGCTGGGGAGGAAAAGACCCGTTTTTGCAGCGCAGAAGAGGACGTGCGCACACAGCCCCAGCCATCTCCCTATTGGCTGTGAGATGACATCACCAACACAAGCTCATGGGGGCTACGATTGGTCAGCTGAAGTGCTGGGCGGGGCTGAGAAGGGCCGATGGTGGGTGAAGCTCCCTGCATCCAGTTGCAAAGAGAGTTGCCGGTGTACATGTTCTTCGCCTGGATGGAGAAGGTGCAGGGCTGGGGGGGGGGCGGGGTGGAAATGAATATGGCAGGAGAAAGGGAAATGAAGAAGAAACGTGCCATAAGCTGGATTTTATGGCAGGAAGTCTTCTCTCTCAGTCCTACCTCTCAAAAGCAAAGAGAAAATCAAAATACCCTGTCACTGTGCCAAAGCCTTGAAGGATAATAAACAAATGAAGTTTGGGAAGCTGCTGTTTCTCAGCTCCACTGAGCACTGGGATGAGTGGAAATGGACTTCAGTGATAACCAAAACAATGGAGGTTAAAGACCTACAAGCTGTTTTCCAGTGAACTCCCGTGGCCTTGAAACCTGGCTGCTGCATATTGTCAAAGAAAGGACTCTCTCTCTCTCTCTCTCTCTCTCTCTCTCTCTTCTTTCTTCCTGTCCCTCCCCCCTCCAGGTTGTGCTAACTTCAACCCTCCTATTGAAAGGTAGAGCTTACACTAGAAGAAAAGAAAATCTTGTCTTCCTGGATAGAATCAAAGTTGGTTGGACAAACAACGCTGCGCTCACCCACATACCCATGCTGCATTGCTCATTCTAGCCTATGATCATTATCTCTTTCTAACAAGAAGGAACATTAAGCAATAACTATTAATCCTTTCCCTAGGAGAAAAACTTTCACATACTCACCCATACATATATCTATACCCTGAATTCTACCTTTGACTGAGCTAAAGAATCTGTAAACCTAGCTGGGTGCTGGTGGCTCCCACCTGTAATCCTAGCTACTCAGGAGGCTAAGATTTGAGGATTGAAACTCAAACCCAGCCCAGCAAGAAAGTATGTAAGACTCATATCACCAATTAATAATGACAAAAAAAAAACAGAAGTGGAGCTGTGGATCAAGTGATAGAGCACCAGCCTGGGGTGAAAAAGGAAAAGCCAAGTGAGAGCACATGGCTATGAATTCAAGCTCCAATACCAGTATACATACACACACACACACACACACACACACACACACGATCTGTAATCTGACTAGAAGGTAAAACATAGATGTGAGGATCCAAGCAAAGGACTCAGCATCACTTTTCCTTTAGCTCTTAAAATTAGATTTAAAAGAGAAAGGAGCCCAACCACAATGACTCCCTCCCCAGGCAATGCCCACCTTTCCCCACTGTGCAGAGAACTAAGGATGGGACATTCTGCCTGTGGTCATAGAAGAGAGGAATGCATTGGGTAACATCTCAGAAACTGAATGAAAACATCTATGTTTAATAGAAACAGGACATGAGTTAAAATCAGAAGAATTTGCCTACATTCTACTATATGTGAAGTCACTCTGAACTCTAATTTCTAAAGTGAGTAAATTAATATACCCTTTCCAGAAAGCTCACAGGGAACCAATGAAATGTCGCATGAGAGTATTTTGGAAACAATAAATTGATACATGAATGCAAGGGATTATTATTTAGTTCAATCCTTTAATTAGTTCAGTAAATACACACTGAGAATTCTCCATTAACAAAATCCATCTAGGGCCCAAATGATACCAGGGTTTCTCTGTGGAAAAAGCTCTGGTCTCCCTGTCACTACAATTCCAGATGCCTAGGGCTTCTCTCTGCCTTCCTATTTCAAACCAACCAGAGAGGCCAAGGATTTTGCAGAGCATGGAACTTCAGACCCAAGAGCACTCAGCCCTTAATCTCACCCAAGCTATCCTGTTTCCCCCACTCCAGTGGCTTTCTATGGTAATACAAGCAGCCCTGATTCTGGCAGCTGGCTGGGCAGAGTGGCGGGGGTGGCTCCAGAGATAAAAATAACCCCCCTAGTGGCAGAGCTGGAGTGCCATCCTGGGAGGCAGCAAGCCTCAGGTTGACATGGCAGCAGTAGTGAGAGATCTTTAGGCACTGGACTCAGGAGAGTGGCAGAGGAGGATCAAAACCAGGAGAATGGAGAGAGAGGAAGGAGAGGGGCAGCAGGTACTTTAGAAGGGAAGGAGGGAACAGGGGATGGGGGGAGTCTGTTTCCTCCACACTGTGTCTGAAGACAGTCTCTCCCAACATCCTACCCCCACCTCCTAACCAGAAACCGTTTCTAACAGGTGTTCCTAGCAACAGACCAACACAGTGGAGGAAGAGAGTAATCTAAGCAGTTTGATCCTTTAGCCAGAAGAATAAGAACCCAGGTGTCCCAGCTGGCAGTCCCAAGATACAATGAGTCACCTCTCCCTTAGATTTCAGTCCTTGAGAAGGGAGAGATTGGGAAGGGAAGGCACCAATGTCAGAAGATGGCAGATGGGAAAGGAGGCTCTCAGGACCCAATCCAAAAGAACTCTATCTCCAGCTCATTTGTCCACCCTTTCTCTCCCTCCCCGAGCTATTTAATTCTGCTCATTAACCACCTCCACATGGACCACCCCATAGCCCTCCTAAGCACATCCCAACAGATGTTCCCAGCAGATGCCCTGCTTCCAGGGGGTGGAACAGATGCTCAGGGCAGCCTGGGATGGGAAAGTGTATTGGAAGCTTGGCAAGGGAGGTCTGCAGGTGCAAGGGAGCAGCACACGATTCAAATCTGATTCCAGCACTACTCTCCATCCTGCTATCTATCTCTGGGCATCATTTTCCTCTCCCGTCACACATCACCTGTCCGATTCAGAGCCTGCCATATAGGCTTTCACAAAGAAAGATGCCTGGGCCTCAACTGCCAGGCTCAAGTTCACCCTTTCTGACTCGAATCAGTTCTAACCAGTTCTTGGAGGAGAAGAATAGCTTTCTTCTTTCATCAGAGAGAGGTCGCATTCTAAACCTCCAAGAATTTCCCATGAAATTCTCTTGCATAGCTACCTCTAATCCACTCTGCTGCAATCAAAGCCATAGCCAACTCAGTTGGCATTTCAAAGGGGAGCAGAAGGGGAGAGAATCGGGTGAGGCCAGAGCAGCTCAATTTGCCATATATCTTTCTGCCTGGAATGTCTGGATCTCTTGCTTTGTAGCGAGATGGTCAGGGATAGGGAGCCCTTGGCAACACCTCTGGCATGTGTGCTTATTCTGCCAGACCCAAGAAGTTTCCAAACAAAGTGGACAACAGAGGAGAAAATGAGAAAGAAGGGGCCAAGCGAGATGTGTAAGAACTGATCAACAAGGGAGGCAGGAAGCCAAGGGCTGCTAAAAGGAAAAACTTCCTAACCCTCAGTTCCTGCCTGCCAGAAAGGATCACCGAGCACACACACACATACACCCACCCACACCTACCCCCCCACCCCACCCCCACACACACTCCAGCAATCTACACTCTCTTCCCAGCCTAGATGGTGCCAATACCAGCTGGTAGCCTAATCACCCCACTGCAGCCACTATAATTATTTGCAAATCTAACTTCTCACTGCAGCTGTGGAATCAACCCACCTGAGGGGAGAGGTCGCCCTCCTGAAGTGCTCTCTTTCCTAACTCTGCTCCTAATCCCCAGGGCTCTCTGGATACACCCTGATCTTTTCCCCTGCCTCTTACAAAATCCCTATTATATCTCCCTCGGTGCCCTTCCACCAGGTCTGGGATGCTGAAGGCAAATCCTAACGACGTTTCTTCCCAGATGGGGATAAACCCCGCAGCTGCAGCAGGAACTGAGGGAACAGGAGCAGTTGCAGGATATGAGGTCTGAGCACTGGCTCTGGGGACATCCTTCCACTGAATGGATCACAACCCAGTCTTCTCCTTTTCCCTACTCAAGCCCTTCTTTCCCCATCAGTCCATTTGTACTCCTTGCTGGAATTTTTCTCCCTAGGTTTCTTGGTCTGTCTTGTCTTTTCCCCCTTAGGGGACTATCTCATTATCTAACAACTTCCAGTCCCTCCAGTGTCTCACCTCCACTCCACCTGCTGCCCTGTTTTTGTCCTTCTTTCTTTGCAGCTGCCCCGAAGAGTTGGAAAATAGCTACTCAACTTCCCATACCTGAGAAAATCAGTCCCTTGAGATTCAAAGGCAATTACTGCACTTCCTCCCCAGAGGAGCTGGGAGGATGAGGTCACTGGGCAGGCAGAAGAAAGGCCTTGTAGAAGACAGGAGTTGAGCTGAGACTCCTGCTAAGGCCCCAAAGGGTGCCTGCAGCAAACTGTACCCTATACCCCAGGGAGGGGAGGGAGGGGGGACTGGTCCCAGAGATTTTTTTCTGGCTCCTAGACAAGATGGGGGAGTAGGAGACCAAAGGTCAGAGGGACAGAGTAAGTCAAAGGAGAAATGGAACAAGAAAGAGGAGCAAAGAGAAGCATAGGAAGGAAACACAGCTGAAGAAAGATGATGGCAAAAGAGGAAAGAAGAGAGGATTCCTTCAAGGATTAAAAAAGAGAAAAAGAAGCCAGGCTCAGGTGGCTCACACCTGTAATACTAGCTACTCAGAAGGCTGAGATCTGACGATTATGGTTCAAAGCCAGCCCCAGACAAGAAAGTCTATGAGACTCTTCAAATAAACTACCAAAAAGCTAGAAATGGAGCTGTGGTTCACATGGCTCAAGGATAGAATCCAGGCTCTGGGTTCAAGCCCCGGAATTGGCAAAATGAAAAGAGAGAGAAGAGAGACGGAGACAGAAACAGAGAGACAGAAAGAGACAGAGACCAAGAGACAAAGAAAGACCAGAAGTGTTACAGACTAATTCTCCATAATTCCTTTATAGACTCTCTCAATACTTCTTTCAAGTTCTTTTTCTTTATGGTTTGGGATATAGTTGACAAAAAAAAAAAAAAGGAGGAGGGAATGTCTAAAGATGCCCAGGCTTCTTACCTGGGCTGTCAGTCTCACTATATCCTCAAACTCTTTCACTTTCCTCTGGGCAAAAGTGACAAATGTAGCCAGGCATGGTGGCATCCATTAATCCCAGCTACTCCAAAGGCAAAAGCAGGATGGCCAACCTGGAAAAAGCTGGCAAGACTCTATCTCAAAAAGAGAAAGAAATATAGGGCTGGGAAGGTGGCTCAGTGGTAGAGCGCTTGCCTTGCATGCCTGAGGCCCAGGGTTCAATTCCTCAATACCACATAAGCAGAAAAAGCCAGAAGTGGTGCTGTGGCTCAAGTGGTAGAGCGCTAGCCTTGAGCTGAAGAGCTGAGGGACAGTGTCCAAGCCCAGGGTTCAGGCCCCACAAGCAAACAAAAAAGAAATATAAATGAAAGGGCTGAGAATATGGCTCAAGTGACAGAAGACGTGCCTAGCATGGCTCTTTCATGCTGAAAAATCTCCAGGCTTCCTCATTGAACAGCCACTTTCCTATGAATAATATCAAACAAAAAACTGAAACTCTGAGAGATTATATATATAGGCTTCAGATCACACAACTAGTCATCAACAGCATGGAAATACAAACTCAAACTCCAGGCCCCCAAATTCTCTCTGTTATTTGCCTTCCATCTCTCTTCCTTCCCAATTCCCTCCAGCTACTAATTCTGGCTAGAGGTGTATAGCGTTCTTCCTTCAGTCTATACTTGATTTCTGTAGTTCCTAAACCTCCTCTTCACCTTACTGCAGGAATTCTCTACTCCCTGCCATCTCAGAGATGCTATGGAGTCCTCATTCAAACAAAACTGCTGGAGGAAAAAGAAGATGGGACACATCTGATGAGAGAGGGGAGGAGAAAAAAAAGCAAGCCAGAGAGGAGAGATTCCTTGAACCATAGTTTGAAATGGAGGAAGAAGGGTTTTCCTAGTGGAGACACACACACACACACACACACAAATTACTGCCACCAAGGCCTAGGATGAATGATGCTTCTTTTTCTCCAGAGGTTCAAGGAGCTATAATTTATCCTGCAATCTTCACAGCAGCTCCAAAGTTATAGGCAGAGAGAGGAGGAGAGCAACTTGATTTTGCAAATTGATAAGAGTCAGCTGGGCACCAGTGGCTCACATCTATAACCCTAGCTACTCAGGAGGCTGAGATCACAGTTCAAAGGATCACAGTTCAAAACTAACCTGGGCAAAAAAGTCAGTGATTTTATTATCTCCAATTAACTACCAAAAAGAATTAAAAAAAAAAAAAAAGAACGAGAAGTGGAACTGTGGAACTGTAGCACTAGTCTTGAGCCAAAAAAAAAAAGCGCAGGGCCTAGGCCAAGGCCGAGTTCAAGCCCCAGGACCAGGACAGAAAGAAAGAAGGAAGGAAGGAAGGAAGGAAAGAAAGAAAGAAAGAAAGGAAGGAAGGAAGGAAGGAAGGAAGGAAGGAAGGAAGAAAGAAAGGAAGGAAGGAAAAAAGAAAGAAAGAAAAAAGGTAAAAAGAAAAGAAAACTGGTAAGAGCCATAGAAGACTGCTCCTTGGAGGAGATCCTGCCCTCTGGATCTCCCCAAGATTGTCAAAAAAAAATTGTGTCACAAACAGAAACACAAAATCACACACATTATCCCATTCCTTGTAAGCTAACATGAATCCATACATCATCTCATTCAGACCTAGGACAATGTCAGGTATTCAGGTTAGTGCGTACTTTTCAGGCCCACTTATTATCACATGTGCCACTTAATAACATAAAAACAAAAGGGTATCCTTGGCAGCTCTGCCTCCGGCACTCACATCAACCTTCACAGACACACATGGATACATATAGCAGACGTTCACAATTTCAGCCTGGTGTATCTCATTCAATTTAAATACCATAGCTTCTATGTCCTTTCTATAGTTCATTCAATTCCAGGCTCTGTACTGAGGTTCCCAAACCTCAGACCTTTAAAGCATTACCAGCTTACAAAAAAAAAATCATCTTCCTTTCCTCCATCTCCATTTCCTACCTCCCTCTCCTGCATGGAGGTATATAGACACGCAGCACAAAATCAAGAGACAGAACTGAGCTTTATGACAACTGTACATATATTCATTCATCCATTTGTTTGCACCTTTTTTAACAGTATTTATTGAGTGCCTATTATGTTCAAAGTACCACCTTAGACTCGAGTGAAACAAAGATTAGCGGGGGGGGGGGGGAGAAATCCCTCGCTAGGTCCTCTGCTCTAATCTCAGCTGTTATGACCTTAAACCGTAGTGTAGGACATTGACCCACAGCCTTTGGAATTTGTGGGGGAGGGGAGGAAGAATATGTCTACACTGTCCCACAACAAAGAAGGGGAAAAATATATTCTATCTGTAAAATTCCAAGGTAAACTGGAGCAGCGAGCAACATTTGCACTGTCCTGGGAGAGAGAATTCATATGCATTTCCTGTGTATGTAAACTTCCCTCCCACCCAAAGGGGGAAAAAAAAAAAACAGGCTTAAATCCACCTTGGTAGAATTGTCTCTCTTAGGTAGATGTAGGTAGCAAAATGAGGACCTCACTGGACAGGATTAAGCCAGATTCTAAGCCCCATGGACCAAGTCTATCATGTCTACCACTGCAGCCCCATCTCTCAGCACATAATCTGGTCCAAGGGCCATTCATCCTGTTGTTGGATGAATGAAGACGCTGAGGCGGGAAATCTACCCTGCTCAGACTTTTTCTTGATTCACAAAAAGAAACACAGAAAACTCTTACTTCTACACTTTCTCCCTACAGTCCCAAAAGGTCTCAGAGAATGGCAGCTACATCATATCCTTCATCTTAGGTTTAGCAAGGCTGAAAATCATCTTGACCAACCCATCCTTTCCAGACTGTCTCTCCCAGCCTCTTACACACTTCAATTTATAGGGTTGCTTGATTAGAAAAAAAATTCCTAAAATAATAAATAAAAATCTCACAGTTGGAGACTTTTTCTACTTCATATGCTCCAGATTTTCAATTTATCCTTTACAGGGTTTTAGGGTGGGAAACAAAATCCCTACATGTTTTTCCCAACAAGAGACAGTCTTGCACCATTATATTGTTGGGGGTCTTTTATCCAGAAGCAAAAACACTCTAAAGAAGCCAGCTGCCAGTGGCTTACACCTGTAATCCTAGCTACTTAGGAAGCTGAAATTGAGAGGATCATGGTTTGAAGCCAGCCATGTTAAACCAGAGTTGATGTACATCTGTCATTCTAGGGTGATTGAGATCAAGAGGATCACAGTTTCAACAGAAAAGTCCACAAGACTCCATCTCATTGGAGGAAGTTGAGTGTGGTTGTATGTGCCTGTCATCTTAGCTACAATGGGAAACCTAAAACAGGAGGATCATGGTTCAGGAACATGCCTGGGCAGAAAGTGAGACCCTATCTCAAAAATAACAAGTGCAATAAATTAAAAGGGCTAGAGGCATGGCTAGGTGGTAAAACACCTGCCTAGAAAGCATAAGAACCTGAATTTAAGCCCTCATACCAAAAAACACACAAACAAAAAAAACTCCTAAAATGTGTAGATGCCCTAGATTAGAAATCAAGAGGGTAAGAGGAGTAGGATATATTGAGTAAGGGAAATCAAGAAAGATATATAGAGATAGATATATAGACATTCCATCTGTCTTCATTTCCATTCAGTACTCAGTCCAGAAATGATTGTTTGAAGCTTATTTCCAGACTAACAACCCCTTTCTACTCTAAGTCATGAAGAAAGAACTGTATTTCCATTGAAAGGAATTCTTCCTTATTCACCTCTTTAGAAACAATCTGACCCCAGAGAACTGGGAACTTCTGCTCAGCAAAAGCCTTGCAAAGAAAGACTTTACTTGCCTTTCAACTGATGGTCAAAAGCTCCCTAATATTCAAAAAGGCGATTTCCAAAAAGCCATTAACTTGGGATCTACCTTGAGATCCAGATCTTCCTCTGCTTTCAGAAAATGAGATTGAGAGACTACTTCTCGTGAGGAATAATCTTCTGGGTAAATCATTATATCTAAATTGCTACACTCCTAATAACCAGATTACTAGAGTGACGGCCAGAGTAATCAAATCAATAGTTTATAATCCTACCACAAAAGGCCACTCCTGCTAAGGCACCCATGAAGGCAGAGCTGCGTCTACTCCCTTCTCTCCCCAGAGTTCAATTCCTCCTTCTAGGATCCTCTGTTCTTACCACTGAGCACTTATCACACTCAAGGGAGAAACTGCAATTCACAATTCACCTTTCAGGAAAGACTTTGGGTTAGGAAGATGTGAGAGATGATGAAATGGTAAGAATCCCACTCTTCTACAGAGCCCTCCCCGCCCCCGACCTGGACCAGAGGCCAGGTGAGTGTGGCCAAACCACTAGTACCGTGGGAAGTCATCCTGAGACACCGCAAATTCTTCCATGTAGAGACCCTGAGGCTTATTTATCCCTGGCTTTTCATCCACTTCCTTACCTGTTTACCCTCCTTCCTCAGCTTAGTTACCATTAGCAGAGCATCATTTTCTATCAAGATTCACCCAACAAAAATCAATTCCCTCCGCTTTTCCATTTCTTCATCCCAGAACTCATTCCAAGGCTGCGCTTCATAGAGCCCAGCAAATTGCATTGGCCCAGAGGCAGCAATGGAGGGGGACGGAAGGTGAGCGTATTTGGATTCTAAGCCTTGTTGACCACTATGCTTCATTCTCCCTAAGGCCTCCCTAAGCAGGTAAATCAGACCCACCTGCCTGATATAAAGGCACACCCCTACCACCACAGATAAAGTACTTATAGAACACCATTACTGTCTGTATCTGCCCATTCCTTACCTCCTTCCTGTCTCCTTATCAGAACACAGAAAATGGAAGGCTTCTGTGCTTATTACTGGGAGTGGGAGTGGAATACTGGGAAGAAATGGAGTTTGGAGGCTGTGATTACTGTTTCCTCAGTAAGCATCCATGGTCTCCTATCTATTATAGTCTCTTTCCTGGGGCTTCGGGGAGTCATCTTAGGGAGAGGGGTAATTTCCCTTCTTCTCTCATTAAGAATCAACAGACTGTGGAGACTGCCCAATGGCAGCTGACTGGAAGGTAAACAGGGTACATGGCTTGTCTTTGACCAAATCCTGTCCTCTTCTGAGGGACAGGAAGAAAAGTTCTTTTCCTCTCTGGGACTGGTGCATGGGATACATGAGTCCCTCTTTTCCCCCCCTTTATTACTCCCCATATAAGCTCTGCTGCTCCTGCAGGGATGTCTCAATGTGCTCGGACATCCTAAATATAAACAAAAGGGCTTTGATTAAGCCTTTGCTAAATTTGCTCCTGTCAATCAATCTAGCTTCAATACCACCCCCTCTTCCAGCTCCCAGTCGGGGCATTCACCCCCTCCTCCAGATTCCAGGTGTGTCATTAGTATGCAGAATGAGCTTCTAGGCTCCAAAGACAGAGGAGGTGCACCCTCACCCCTACTCCCTGCAGGCTGGAGGAAGCCAAAACTAGGGATCCCAATTGAGATGCCTATGACCCACAGGTTGGCACAAGATTCCTATGACCCCCGCCCCCCCGGGCACGCAACGCTGTTCAATCACTGCACACCTCCATGACCGGGGGACACACGTGTACATGCATGTGTTGTGTCTCACATCTGCACCACCCTGCACGGGGTCCGTGTGAGTCAGCCTGGCACCTCCTGAATGCTGCCCAGCCTGCAGCCCTGCCACACCGCTACGTGTGTCACCCGAAGGTCCACAGGCACAGGCACAAGCTCAGCTTTGCAACTCCTAAGCCGGCTCTACCCGACACCCGCTGGCGATGCACATGCCTCACGCATGTGGCCTGGACACGCGTGTCAGGGCTGTATTACCTTGCACCTGCTAACATGTGTACCCTTAAGAATCCACCAGCTGGGCTCTAGCCGCCCTCCCCATACACACACACACACACACACACAGAGTCCAGCCCCCTCCCCCCTTTGCCTTTTATCCCCCCCCCCGGCCCAGCGACTCACAGAGACCGCAGTTTAATCCACATCTTCTTGCTGGGGGCTGACTTCAGCTCCAGGGGTGACGGGCAATCGGACTCCAGCATCTCTGGAGGACTGCGGGGGGACAGCTCCATGCTCAGCCACCGTCTAGGGGAAGAAGGGAGGGAGTAGACCACCCCTCAGCTCAGCCCCATTCCGTCCCTTCACCCGGAGACCCTGGTGGTCCCCCCTACCCACCCATCCAAGCCAGGCCCTTCCCACCTGCGGCTGGCGTGGACCAGCCAGGCCGGTATCTCTAGGCTTGGCCCAAGCTGGCAGCGCGGCCGTTGCTGCGGTTCCTTCTGTCTCACACCGCCTGGCTGAGCTCCGGGTTCCCTCCGGGTCCCAGCTCTCCGCGGGCGCCGCTGTCACCGCTG
>NW_012267371.1:2436110-2459483 GCF_000151885.1 Dipodomys ordii | reverse complement strand
TGCAAGTGCCGGCGCAGGAGGCGGGCGGGACTCCGTGGGGCTTGATGTGGGGGGAACGGGGGAGGGGGGCTGTCTGGGTCCCTTGGGTGTGTGTTTGGAGTTTCTGTATAGGTGCCTAGGCTCAGGCATCCACGTGTGCCTGGCAGGCGGTGTGGGTCCCGAGTGGGTGGGAGGGGAAAGAGTCGTTCCGTCTCCCACTCCAGGAGCATCGTCCCTGTGACCCCAGCCAGACCAAAACCCACTGGTGATCCTGACTTGGAAGGGGTCCGCTGGAAGTTTGTGCAGGCATTTTCAAGCTCCGATTCCCCCCCCACACACACACACACACTGCCCCACCGCACCCCACCCCCACTCACCAGTCTCCATTACCAAGGCCTACCCTAGAAGGCTAGGGTGCCGCTAGACACCCGATTGGCCCGTGGGTATTTCAAGTTTAAAGCTCTTCAGTGCAGACCGCCCTACTTCTTTTCTCACTATCCAGTAACTGCACCCAGGAAATCATTCCTGATAGCTCTCTTCCACCCAGCCTGCAGCTGTTCCAGTTCGGTTCCTCTTGTTCTGTCTTCGGAGAAAGCAGGCTAAAGGCTAAAGGCCCAGCACAGCACATAGTGGCTACTTCCACATTTGTGGAATGAGGGGCTAGAATTTGAATGCCAGACCCCGTGTGACAGGAGGAAACCTCTTCTAGCTCAGGCTCTACCTAGGACCCCCAGGAACAACTACTATTTCTTTGTTCTCCATTGCGGAAGCATTTATGCAAATAAAAATGGAGATGGGCTCACTAACTACCGGATTTAAGCCCAGACACTAATCCAGGAACTCAGAATGTGAATTTTCATTGCAAGAATTCTTCAGAGATGGCACATGCCTGTAATCCCAGCACTCTGGAAATATAGAGACAGGAAGATTTCAAGTCAAAGACCAGCTTGGCTACATAGCAAGACTCTTGTCTCAGACACAGAGAGATAGACATACAAACAAAGAAGAAAAGTTTAGAGGTTGGAAGAAAGGGAGAGCAGGAGAAATTATTCTAATTAGAATAATTATTCTAATTATTATCCCTTCCCCCAAATAAAGGAAGGGAAAATAGAAGGGAAGTGGTCAGTTGGAAGAGGATGGACTGTCACAGCTGAGAGATTCCCAGTATAAAGGAATTGCCAGCATAGGTCAGGGCTTCAGATCTGGCAGATATGTCAGCTGAAGCAGCTCCTGGGAAGTACAGGCAGACAAATATAGCAGTCAACGATGGAGAAAAAAAATAGAAAAACCATCAGGACTTTCCCCATTGTCCATCTAATTTCAGCACACATGACTGTCCCTTCTTAGCCAGAGGGGCAGTCCCAACCCAGAAATAACTGCACCTGAAACCCTGCTCACATTCATACACAATGCAGTTCTCAAAATTTGGAAGTCATGGGAGAAAACAATGGAATGGGTGACATTGATCAAGATGTGTTACACTTATAAAATGATTTGCTGAAGCCCCTTTGTACAACTACTTAAAACTACATACATATAGATATGTCAATATTTATGTAGATATATATCCATATCCATATATATCCATAGAGATGGATAGAGATATCTATATACATATATATACATACAGAGATACAGATATACATATAGAGACATCTCTATATGGAGAGAGAGAGAGATCAGTTACAAAAAATTGGGAGCAATGCCTTCCTTATCAATTGGAGAAGGAAAGTACTTATCATTTGGGCTGGAAAGTACAAAAAGAATCACAAATTGGGCCAAGCGCCAGTGGCTCACGCCTGTAATCCTAGCTACTTAAGAGGCTGAGATCTGAGGATCATTGTTCAAAGCCAGGAGAAAAGAATGTGAGATGTTTGTCTCCAATTAACAACCAGAAAACCAGAAGTGGTGCTGTGGCTCAAGAGGTAGAGCATTTGCCTTGAGCTGAAGAGCTCAGGGACAGCACCTAGGTCCAGAGTTCAGGCCCCATGACCAACAACAAAAGAAAGAGAGAGAGAAAAAAAGAGAGAAAGAAAGAGAGAGAGAGAGAGAAAGAAAGAGAGAGAGAAAGAGAGAGAGAGAAAGGGAGGGAGGGAGGGAAAGGAAAGGAAGGAAAGAAAGAAAGAAAAAAGAAAGAAAGAATCACAAATTGGAATTATCAGTTTAAAGAGGTCTAATTAGAAAATTAGGATTTGAGCTAAGGAATTTCCCAATTCGGATAGGTATTTAAATTGGGAGAAGTAGGGAAAAGCTAAGAGACATACTTCCAGGAGGATTTCTCAACATTTGTCAACACAATGACACATGCAATCCTCCTGACCCATTTTTAAGAAAAGGATAATCTATAAAAGAGACTTTGGAGGCCATCTAACTGATAATTGCAGCCAGTTAGCAAGTGGGAAAACTAAGCCCAGGAAAAAAACAGTCCCTTGCCAGACGCCAGTGGCTCTCTCCTATAACCCTGGCTACTCAGAAGGCTGAGCTCTAAGGATGGCAGTTCAAATCCAGAAAAATATATGAGACTATCTCAAGTTAACCAAAATTCAGGAAGTGGAGATACAGCTCAAGTGAGAGAGCACCAACCTTAAGCAAAAAAGCTAAGGAAGAATTCAAGGCCCAATGTGTATACACACACACACACATACACAAATATAATCCTCCACAGTCAGCCACAAAGCCAGAGCCAAGTCCCTTCTAGTGCATTTTCCATTCTGTGGCTTTTTCACATCCTTTAGTCACCAGTCCTAGAGACAAACCTCAACCTCATTCCTCTTGTTGCAATCCATTCCTATTTCTGCTTTACCCAACCTCTAAAGAGATAAGAGTGGGATATATTTGTTCCATTCACAGACTGGAAAGACAGCCATTCTTCTCTCTTTTCCTCTCTGGTTCTCCACCTCCACCTTCCCCAGGTTCCTTCTGTCCAACCTTATTCCTCTCCTTTTCATGTCTGAACTGCCTCTGCCCCCTCTTTGAATCCCTGCCTCCTCATTCCCTTAACCCCATGATCTCTTCCAACAAGCTCCAAGTTTGATAGAGCCCCCCCCCAAAATGATGCTTTGGCAGCAGGTGACAGATAGATGTGATCTGCCTCCTACGGGAATGCTATTTAAAGGGGCAGCCCCACAATCCTCTCCTTCCAAAGTGACAAGAGAAAAGCCTGCTCCTCAATCTCTCTGAGGCTGCAAACTCAGCTCAAGTTAACTTCTGCCTTCCCCAACCTGCAACCTGGCCCTGCTGTTCCTGCTTCCTGTTCGGGTGGGAGGGAGAACACTTGACAACCCAGTGAGGTGTGGGGGCTGAGGGGGAACTCATCTTCCTCTCCTTTTGATGACAGGTACTCAGGAGAAGCAGGAGGCCTTAGGGGGAGGAGGAATGGGAAGAACATTCTTCCCCCAACAACGTGAGTACATTTCAGCCATGTGCTAGGCTGTGTCTCCAAGTCAAACTTTGTTAGAGAAGAACAGAGGCACTGTTCAGCTTTAGAAGGCTGTGTCTAGCTGGGACCGCTTTGCCTCCCTTCTAGGTCCTAGAGCTCAAATTGGAATTGTTCCTTTCCCACAAGGCTATATGCCGAGAAGGATTAGGTCCCCCCCTCCCTGCCCCCACACACCTTAACAAAGCCTTGAGGCTGCCTTGGGTAAAACATCACTTTCCCACTGGATGAAACATCATAGCAGAAGAGGCAATGTCTTTCTACTGACCAAGGGAAATAGTGTCTTGGCAAGCACCTCTCCCTGGCCTGGTGGGAGGGATAATTCCATCTCACTGCTGCAAGTGAGTTAATGGAGACTTTAATGAAAACACTGCACTAATGAAAATGCTGAGGCTAGAACCTATTCTCTGCCAACAAGACAAAGCAATCAGGGTCACAATTTCTCCAGTTACTCATTACTCAGGTTTTGTTTTTTTGTTTTGTTTCTTTTTGTTGTTGTTGTTGTTCGTGGGGCTTGAACTCCAGGTCTGGGCACTGTCCCTGAGCTCTTCAGTTCAAGGCTAGTGCTCTACCACTGGAGCCACAGCATCACTTCCGGTTTTCTGATGGTTAATTGGAGATAAGTGTCTCATGGACTTTCCTACCCAGGCTGGCTTTGAATGGGGATCCTCAAATCTCAGCCTCCTGAGTAGCAAGGCTTACAGGTGTAAGCAACCGGTGCCAGGTAAAGGGGCCCATTTATGAAGACTATGGAGCTTCAGGAAATGGGAGAGCTGCAGAAGTAGAATTCCAGGTATAGGGGAGCCTGTTGAGATTGAGGTGTTGCTGTGTGTGTGTGTGTGTGTGTGTGTGTTTGTGTGTGTGTCCAGCTTCCTCAGGTTGTTTGTTTGTTTGAGAGGGGAGGGGCACTAAACAAAGATGGGGGAGTCTGAGAGCAAAACAGTTCATAACTGATTATGTCCAGGCTGCAAGAAGTCTTGGATCCTTGACCAGGAGGTGAAGTTACTGGAAGTACAGATGGGCCCTTGTTATCTCATCCGTCCATTCTCTCTGTGTCCACCTTCTGTCCTAAGTGGTAAAAGCTGTCTGAACCCTCATCACCTCTTCTTTTATAAATAGGCAGTCTCATCAGGCAGAGGTAACTCATACCTATAGTCCTAGCTACTCAGGAGGCTGAGATCTTATGATCAAGATTTGAATCTAACCTGGGCAGAAAAGTCCATGAGAGTCTTAACTCCACTTAACCAGCAAAAAGCCAGAAGTGGATATATGGGTCAAGTGGTAGAGTACCAACCTTGAACAAAAAGTGAATCAAGGCCACTAGGCCCTGAGTTCAAGCTCCAGTACCAGCAATCCCCCCTGCCCCCTCCCACCAGCAAAAAAAAATAGTCTTTTTCTTTCCCAGTCAAGTAGAAAATCTAGGATCCACTTGGATCCTAGTTCTAGTTTTCCTGCTAACCATGTGATTTTCATTAACTCATTTAATTAATGTCACTGAGCTGGTTTCCTAACCTGAAATAAAAAGGCTTTCCCAGGCTATCTTACAGAATTACTATTAAAAATGGAAATAACATTTTGGAAAAGTATAAGTGGTGGCAGGTAAATATGTGTGTATGATTACATGCTTATGAAAACACATTATATCAAGTCACAACATTTAGGAGAAGGGGGTTGGAGGAGAGACTTGGGTATGGGGTCCCTGTGACAATGTAACTGCTCTGTCTCTTGAGTGTGGTGATAACATACATAAATCTACAAACCTGCACAGAGCTAAAAACACATGAGCAGTGAGACGAGTATCAGTAAAACTGGGACATCTGAAGATCAGTGGATTATATCAATATCTCTCTCCTACTTGTGATCGTGTACTATGGTTCTGTGAGATGCTTCCATTGATGGAAACTGAAAATTATAAATCTTTCTGTATTATTCCTTACAAGTGTGAGTTAAATATCTCAATAAAGGTTATCAGTCAGACATGATGGTTCATGCTTGTAGCTCCAACTATCCAGAATGCTAGGGCAAGAGGATCACTTTTTAACTCATGAGTTCGAGACCAGCCTAGGCAACCGAAGACTTCATCTCAAACCAAATAAACTATAAGAAAAGAATATGTCTACCACTCCATCCCCCTGCATAACTTGTCTTATTTGCTGGAAGGGTGAATGTGAGTAGTTCCCCACACATATGGAAGAAGTAGAACCAAGCAGAAGATACAAGGGTGTAGGATCAGCTGAGTGTAGTGGTACACAATTCTTATTCCAGCACTCAGGAGACTGAGGCAATAGGATTGTCCACTAAAGGCCAGCCTGAGCTATTTCAACAAGACACTGACTTAAGAGAAAGAAAGAGTGGTGGGTCGCTGATCAGATCCTTCTAAGCCTTCTCTTCCTGATCGAATGCACTAGCAAGCTTTGGTCTCAGGAGGCCTGACACTGAATCACTCCTTAGAACGTCATGTCCTTTCCATAGCTAGGAAGGACGATTAGCTGAAGCATGAAGCCAGATTCACTGTTGCTTCTATCCAGACAGTTGTTGCTAAGAAGAAAACGTGTGTTGATTATGGGTGCCAAGTCAAGAAAGTAGTAACTAATCCAAGGTCTGGAAAAATACAGAGAGAGAGGGAGGGGGGAGAAAAACCCACCCAAACAGCTATCAAATTAGTTTAATGAGGACCGGATGGTTTTGCAGAAAGCCAAGAATGACTTCCTTTTCATCATGAAAGTACAGACCTGACCTTAATTAATCAACTAGCTAATTATATTTGCCCATTCTGACCACTTTGAACCTATGACACACATAATCTGTTGCTCTGGTCCACCCTGGCTGTGGAGAGAAGAGTGACGGATGGGACCACTGTTTCCTGCCACAGAGTTAACTAAACCTAGTTTAG
The DNA here is from genome assembly GCF_000151885.1 of Dipodomys ordii. Taxonomy (NCBI): domain Eukaryota; kingdom Metazoa; phylum Chordata; class Mammalia; order Rodentia; family Heteromyidae; genus Dipodomys; species Dipodomys ordii. Next base: position 2,453,175 of record NW_012267371.1, on the reverse strand, counting down.
TGCTATCTCAATGCCCCAGGCTCTGTGACACTTGAAATTCTAATTAGTGCAGAAAAGGGTTAAGTTGAAACAGCTTGTACTCCCTCAAGAACACCTACTCCCAGGGCCCTACAACCTAATGAGGTTTGTGAAATTTAAGATCTACCAGAGAAATCCCTGCCTGGAGCAACAGCTGTACTCAGGCTGACAAGGGGATTGGGGGTTAAAATACTCCCTCCAAACAGGAGAGAAGTGTACCCCCAAATATGGTAGGAGGGAAAGTCCATATGAATCTGGGCCACATCACTAGGATTGCTTTAGACTGCCACTTTGCTCAAAGAGAAGGGAGTTGGCATTGCTAGTTTGTGCCTATAATCCCAGCCACTCAGGAGGCTGCAATCTGAGGATCTCGGTTCAAAGCCAATGCAGGCAGGAAAGTCTTGGAGACTCTTATCTCCAGTTAACCAGCAAAAAGCCAGAACTAGAAATGTGGCTCAAGTGGGAGAGCACTAGCCTTGAGCAAAAAAGCTCAGGGGCAGCACCCAGACCCTGAGTTCAAGCAACAGACACAAGCAACAAAAAGGCAGGCAAGTGAGAGCACACACTCATTGAACACACTCATTACCCACACAGGGCAGGAGAACAGGTGGACAGTTAAACTCTACAGTGGGCACTTCCTCCCTGCCCCTGTGGGAAGTGTAGTCAAGTTGGAGGTACCAGATGAGCCCCATAAAGGAGAAGAGGGGTCCTTTTGCAGGTTTTCTGCAGTAGAAGCAGGCTGAATGTTTGCTGAACACATTTGGAAAAGGAAGAGAGGAGATAATCGTCCTAATGAATGTGCAGGAGACAATAGCAGCTCCAGAGGGAGGATTATAAGCTCATTATGGTTTAATATGATGATTGATCATCTCTGCCCGCCAGCATTATCCTAGAATAGTGATGAAGGTCGGAGAGACCCATGCCTATCAGAGCTCAAGCTCTAGTCACCAGAGAAATACGTTTATAGGTCACTCAGTTTTTTTCATGGTAAAAATTCACAAATGTGGCCCATCCATGAACTATCCTCCATGGCCCTGGCCTTCCCTACTTCTCTACCCTTTCTCAGCCCTGGATTGTGCTACCATATAACTGGTCATCAGCTGTAGCTCCTGGCTCTTCCCTTTCCCTCTCCCCCTCCCTCTCCCTTTCCTCCTCCCCCTCTCTCTACCTCTCTCTCTCTCCCTCTCTCTGTCTCTCTCCTCCCTCCCTCCCTTCCTCCCTCTCCCTCTCCCTCTCTTCTTCTCCCTCTCCTTAGTGGCCCACCCCACCCCCATCCCCTTTGAGGAAAATGATCATAGCTTCTATTCAGGCGTAGGTCTAGGTAGGTAGGTCCAAGGTGGGCCCTTCAGTGGGGAATGGCCGGCACCCGGTTCAGGTAGAAGGCCCGAGATACCTCCCTATAGGCATTTCGTAGCAGGACATAAGGAAAACAGGACTCCAGCATGTCAAGGGTCAGGAAGGATGATTCCTCCACCACCTGGAACAGACAGCACCAAGAGATGAGAAGTTCCAGTAGGACACAAATCTGTAATAACTCAGCTCCTCTTCATGCAGTTCCTGGACTCTCTCCAGCCCTTAGAAAGTGTAATAAGTGCTCAGGGCTCCCAAGTCCCAGTTCTCACTCCCTCCTTCCCCTGATGTGGCTCCTAGAAGACAATGACAATGGACCCTATCCACTTTGTCAAAGCTAATATGAAGGACACAGAATTAGAAATAGAAAGAATATAGATAATAATAACACCACTGTTCTAACAGCCAGGCAACCCAATTCTCTCCTGCTCTGGATACTAAATCATACATGAGAGTGAAGCACAGATGTAGGTAAAGATGGAGAGAGGAGCTAATTACACAGCTCTGCAGCCAGAGAAACAATCGCCACTGCAGGCCAAGGAAGAGAGGTCTGGAATCCACAAGAGCCCTCTTGCACTGGGCCTCCAGCTCCTCCCTCTCTCAGTACAACACTTGGGGAACAGTAAGGATGGTACATAAAGGAGCAGGCATGATTAATTAGTTTAATTAGAAGCTTGTGTTCTATGGTAAACCCAGCAGCTCCCACAGCCAAGCGGGAAGAGAAATCAGGATGCCTTAGTAAGACTAAGAGTAGGGATGTGAAGAGGACAAAGCAGCATAAACCAGTACAGGGCGGGGAGTGGGGGGAGGGTCGTCTCCATATCTGAGAAAGAAACAGGGTGTATTTCCTATCCTTCAGTATCTCACCCCAAAAGGTTACAGGACAAAAACTGCTCCAGAGGGAAAGATTACATCCTCTGAGCATTCCCATAGATAGCTTCCCCAGTGATGTCAGGTATTTCAAGTTGGAAAAATCCACTAAGGAAAGAGAATCGATCCTACCTACTTGAACATGTTTTTGTTATGTCTCTCTCTGAAGTCCCTTCAAGTTTTACACTAGTAATATTTTGCTGTTCTCAAATACATGCACATTCAATACACACATTGGCCTCAGAGGAGCAGATACTGCAGCCTGGAAAGAAAGGAAATCTGCCAGCAAACCTAAAGCTAAGCTTTGGTGACAAAGCTCCTTGCTCAGCCCCAAGCCTCCTTACTCACAGCTCCTCTACATGCAGGTTCAGGGAAATGAGGGATGATTTCAGAAAGGACCCACAGCCCTGATTTCCTATTCTCCACCAAGTCTCAAGGGCTCCTAACTTGCAGAAGTTTATGGTAATAGAAATGATACTTGAGTAGAGGCCAAAAACCTTAGGTTCTGAGGCCAGGTGCCCATGGCTCATTTCTGTAATCATTGCTACTCAGGAGGCTGAGATCTGAGGACTGAGGTTGGATGTTAGTCTAAGCAGACAAATCTGTGAGACTCTGATTAATCAGAAAAACACTGGAAATATATCTGTGGCTCAAGTAGTAGAGTGTTAGCCTTGAGCATAAAAGCTAAGGGACAGAGCCCAGGCCCTGAGTTCAAGTCAAGGAGGAGGAGGAGGAGGAGGTAATGATGGTGGAGGAGGAGGGGGCAGGGGGAACAACTTAGGTTCTGGTTCCAAATCTACTCATATAACTTAGAGACCTTGAGTTGTATCTCATCTCCCCTCTCTTTTCGTAAGGTTCCAATAAATTGGAAGTACTGGACTAAGTGTCAGGATCAAGTATGACTCTCATATCAAAGTGTGCACTACCCTGCCAGGTGCCAATGGCTCATGCCTGTAATCTTAGCTACTCAGGAAGCTGAGATATGAGGATTCTGGTTCAAAGCCAGTCCAGGCAGAAAGAGCAGGAAACTCCATGAGACTCTTATTTCCAATTAACTATCAAAAAGCTGGAAGTGGAGATGTGGCTCAAGTGGTGGAGTGCTAGCCTTGAAAGAAAAAAAAAAAGTAACAAGTGAGTTCAAATTCTAATACCAGCACCGCACAAAAAAAGAAAAAGAAAAGAAAAGAGTGCATGGTCCTCTGAGAGAGCCAATTCTCCTAGGGAACTCATGCCAGGAACAGGTTGGCAACATTGCAATTGACACTGCCTAAGCTTGACAGAAAAGATAGGAAGACTCCCCCACCCAACCCCAGGGAGATAAGTGCCGGCCAGAATTTAGGGCTAGACAAATAGACTTTTAACTCAGAATACAGCTTCTTCCCCTCCAGCCATTTCCAATTTCTGTGTGAAAATATTTGCATTTAAATTGCTTTGTAGCAGCTAGTCCCTCTAATCTTCACCTCCTACCTCTGCTTCTACCTCTGCAGGCCTATGTGAAGGCCCTCAGGGCAGATACTTTCTCATACCTTACAGCTGAGGTTGGGGTGGCAGTCAAAGCAGAGGGACTGGAGTTGAATGGCAGTTCAAATTACCCTAGGTGGGCTGGGAAGGTGGCTCAGTGGTAGAGTGCTTGCCTTGCATGAATGAGGCCCTGGGTTCAATTCCTCAGTACCACATAAGCAGAAAAAGCCAGAAGTGGTGTTGTGGCTCAAGTGTAGAGCACCAGCCTTGAGCTGAAGAGCTGAGGGACAGCACCCAGGCCCAGAGTTCAGGCCCCACGACCGACCAAAAAAAAAAAAAGAATTACCAGAGGTAAAAGTTGCCTAAATGGTAGCGGGGCACTGGAAAGTGGGGGCCTGGAGTGGGGGTCCTTTGCCTGTAAACTAGCTACTCAGGAGGCTGAAATCTGAGGATCTATGGTTCAAAACTGACCAGGGTAGGAAAGTCCGTGAGACTCTTATTTCCAATAAACTAGCAAAAAGTACAAGTACAGGTGTGGCTCAAGTGGTAGAGCACTAGCCTTGAGAGAAAAAGCTAAGCAAGAGCCCTGTCCTTGAGTTCAAGCCCCAATGTGTGCAGAAAAGGCAGAAGAGGAGAAGAGAGGAGAGGGAGGGAAGGAGAGGGAGAGAGAGAGAGAGAGAGAGAAGGGAGGAAGGAGAGAGAAAAGGAGGAAGGCAAGGCAAAGGAAAGAAAGAAAGAGAAAGAAAGAAAGAAAGAGAGAGAGAGAGAAAGGAAGGAAGAAAGAAAGAAAAGGAAGGCAATGTCTAAATCATCCAGAAAAAGGATTGATAGACAATGGGTACTACTACATCTACTGTTAGGCTAAGATCAAGTAAACCATGCACTTTCATACATACTGTCTCATTAATTCTAATCACTCCACCTATGTGGATAAAGAACATGGTATAGTGGTGCATGCACCTGTAATCCCAGCATCGGAAGGCTGAGGTGGGAGGATAATGAGGTTGCGTTCAGCCTTGGCTACAGAGTAATCTCTTCTCTCTCTCAAAAAACAATCAAGTCACCCTTTCCCCTTTACACAATTATAAAACGCTGGTCCAAACGTTGTTCTCCACCTGGCCCACTTCTGGCATCTGCCCTCCTTCTATTCTCATGTATATACTCAGCCCCCAAACCCTCATCACATAACTCCTCCACACATACATACACATACATACAGGCATAGATCCATACTATGTCTCCATCCTCTCCTCCATCTCTTCTTTTTTTTCTTTTTCTTTTTTTGCAGGTACTGGGCACTGTCCCTGAGCTTTTATGCTCAAGCGTAGCACTCTACTACTTGAGCCACAGCTCCACTTCCAGACATTTGTGGTAGTTAGTTGAAGATAATATTTTTGGTCATTAATAGGAGATAAGAGTCTCACAGACTTTACTGCCCAGGATGGCTTCGAACTGTGATCCTCAGACCTCATGTAAGCACCAGCGCTCAGCCTCTCCTCTATCTTAATCCTTAATCAGCCCAGGTCATTTTCTAGCTCGAGAAACTGAGCCATAGATACCAATCAGGCCAGAATATTTATTAGAAGGGGGACCTGGAGGGAATCCCAACATGTTAGGGAGTCTAACATTTCTGGGCCCTCGGCCAAGAATAAAAATGGAGGTCTATATCTCATGTGACTTAAGAGAGAGAGGGAATGAAAGAGAGAGAGAGAGAGATTAAACCATAAGGTTCTATCTTTCAACCTTTGTAATTTCATAGAAACTTGGGTCTAAATTAAGAATTCTTAGACGACTCATAGATCAGCACCAAAAGAAGATAAAAGAGGAAACTAGCTTTAGCTCAGACCCCTTCTCATCTCACTCCTACTTTGAGGGGTTTCGTATGCACATATGGATTTCCCTGCTTGCACATCTAAACTCCAGCCACATATCCTCTGACACTGATCTGTCTTTGTAGAATGGACTTGGGGAAGAAGTTCCGCACCGGGCCTGCAAAAGTGGCCTGGTGAGAATTGTGGCAGGTGGCAGGAGAATAGTAGGACCTCCAATATCTAGTAATGCGGTATTGAGGTAGGACACAGGCTCCCGGTGGGCATATCCTTGACTCTACACCAGAGGACTGCAAGAAGAGAACCTCCAAAATGAGCCCAGGGCAGGAGCATCTTCTGTCCACATCTAAATGTGGTCCCAACCTGAAGACTCAGGCTCAGATCAGGAGTGAGTAAGCCAGTGAAGAAGGAAACAGGATCATGATGGGGAAAAGGTTTAAAAGTCAGCTGAGTCAGAATTCCCGGAACTTTCTGCCAAAGCAGAGACAAGCCCATAGGTTGGGAAGCAAAGAGGAGAGATCTCAGAAACTGCTTAATTCTTGACCCACCAGCCTCTGTGCCCTATAGCTAAAATCACTTCCCTCTTGGGAGCCCCGCCTCCAAACCTTTCCAGTACTACTCCATGCTGTCCAGTACTCTCTTCAGAGTACCTTTAAAGATAAGAAATATAGGGGTAGGAAGCTGTCAAGTAAAACCAAATGCATGCTGGACAGGCAGTCACAAATACGGACACAGCTGTCCCCTTCCCATCCTTCAGAGAAGTCCCGCAAAGCAGTCATTAAACACTCTACTCTGGGATTCTAGAACAAGTCTAAATGTTTTCTTTAGAAACATCTAAAATGTTCGGCAAGAGAAGGACAGAAGATGAGGCAGAATTAAGTCCCTAGTTAGTACTTTTAAGTGATGATGATGGCAGAGACCCAAAGACCCTAAAAAGGAGTCTCCTGCTCTCCTCTCCTCTCTTTCCCAGATCAGCTTAAACAAGATACATACCAGGCGCATGAGCAGAGAAATGGATTCCCGATTTCTGGTCTTAAGCTTGTCAGTCTCCTGGCCCAGCTGCAAAAGGCTGACAGAGGCCACCTGTAAGGGAAGCATTTATAAAGAAGCAGATTTTTATGGAGGTCAGAATAGGACAGCCTCAGGCTACAGAAAGTTCAGAAAAGATTAAGGAGGAGTTAAGAAGTGCTCAGCGGTTCACTTGTGAAGACTCCCAGGGTGACAAAGTGGCAAGTCCCGTAGGTTTCAGACGCATACATAGCCTACAAACCAGCCTGGTTCCAACTGGCCTGCCAGTGAAGACGAGATTCTGCCCAGGTCACAAGGGGTAGGGGAAAAAAAAACAAAAACTAGAACAAAGGCTGGTGATACTGTGTGCCAGGAGATTAATCTCTTTTTTCCTAGGCAGCCTCCAGGCACCCCTGTCATAAGCTGTTTACAGCTGACTCCTCACTCCACTTAGAGCCAGAGCTGGGCCTCTGATTCAGACACAGTGCTCTTGGTATTCTCCTCCTGTCAACTCCCAAGTGGCTGTCATCTCCATTCACCTCCAGGCCCCCAACAGATCAAAGAGAGAAGAAGAAATGTGAGTCATATTCCAGGCCCAGGTTACCTGCATTTAGCAAACAAATGAGCTTAAAGGGAAAGGAGTAAAATGTCTCTTCTCACACCATCTTAGAGATCTGGTATGAGGCTTCCTTAATGTTTAAGCTATTCAGAGCCAATAGATACTTTTCACCAACCCACAGCAACAATACTATCCCTGATAGAATCAGGGTATAACAATCTGAAAGAACAATGTAATCTACTATTCCTTTCTGGAGGGAGGAAAATGAGAATCAGCTTTACAAAGGAATCCGGTCCCAATTGCTGAGCAGGCACTGGGCAATAGACCCTATGTCAGAAGTGTATTGTCAGGATTGCTCTATGGAGGATTTACAATGAAAACTGTATGGCCTCTTTCAACTATGGAAGGATATATTTTTTATTCTATGTTTTTCCAGAGGCAAGACTAAGATCAATGGTGATAGTTACAGGGAGTCAAACTTCAGCTAAAAACCATTTTTAAACCATTTGTTCAAACAGACATATTCTACAGTGAAATGGGCTGACTAGCTGACTGTAAACTCCAGTCCTAAGTCCTTAAAGCTAAGATCCCAAGATACAAAGAGCATTATTAACTGGGAACTTGTTGGAAATGCAAACCAATATTAATTCCCCAAGAGATTCTGATTTACCAGAAAGTTTGAAAACTGGTCATTGACTCAGCATAGAGTTGGAAATATGCTTTTTTTTTTTTTTTTTTTTTTTGGTGGTTGTGGGGTTTGAACTAGGTATCTGGGCACTAGCCCTGAGCTCTTCTGCTCAAGGCCTATGCTCCACCACTTTGAGCCACAGCACCACTTCTGGGTTTTGATTGGTTAATTGGAGATAAGAGTCTCATGGGAGACTTCTCTGCCGGAGCTGGCTTCGAACCTCGATCCTCAGATCTCAGCCTCCTGAGTAGCTAGGATTACAGATATGAGCCACCAGTGCCCGGCAAAGGTCCTTATAGATTATAAAATTCAGTGTCTCTTTAACTTTAACGTACAGCTGATACTGTGGAGGCTAAGTCAGAAACATGGATTCTAATTCAGCAGGTCTGGGGTAAAGATCAGGAGTCTATTTTAACAAGCTCTCCAGTACATTCTGATGCACATCAAAATGATGAATCATGAATTAAGTTTAATCTCCCTCATTTATAAGTGAGAAAACTGAGGCTCCAAGTTTGACTCTCCAGAGATCATACAGGTTCATAGTGGCAAAACTCAGATTTTTCTTTTTTCTTCTCTCTCTCCCTTCCTCTTTCCCTCCCTCCCTACCTCTCTCTCTCCCTCTCTTTCTCTGCCTCTCTCTGTTTCTCTCTTCCCCCCCTTCTCCTCCCCCCCCCCCCCCCCCCCCGTCCCCCGTGCCAGAATAGGGCTTGAACCCAGGGCTTGGATGCTGTTCCTGAGCTTTTTTTGTGCAAAGCTAGTGCTCTAACACTTAAGTTACACTTCCACGTCCAGCTTTTTTGCTCTTTAATTGAAGACTCCTGCCTGGGCTGGCTTTGAACATCGCTCCTCAGATCCCAGCTTCCTGAGTAGCTAGGATTATAGGTATGAGCCCAGGCGCCTGTCAGATTTTTCTCATTTCTTTGTCCAATGATCTTTCCAAGCATTTCAGCAGAGACTCAAACACCAGCTGTCAGGGAATTTAGAATAAGCTCCTGCCTTTCCACAAAGTAGCCTCTCACTGTTTACTGAATGAATTAGGTGGGAGGTTAGACTCCAAAGCTCATTGACTTAAAAAGGATTTAAGTCAAACTAATTCCAGCCCTTTGAAATCTTCTATCCCTTATACATCTAGAACCACTCACCACCAGAAATTCCTTTAGGTGAGTTTCAATGTTCTTGTTATACAGCGTGAAGAGGGCAGCTGACACCTGGATGATGGCTTTAGTTAAGCAGTGGATATTGTTGTTGTAACCTAGGTTATTATAAAGAGAGAGGTGAAGAGATTTAGGAAATGACCAAGGGGGACACTGTAGGCTGATCCCACTTAGTAATTAATTTTTTTTTCAGTCTGGGCCACCCCTATTTAAACACTAAAAGAATTAGATGACATTTGGAGATTAGAGGAAGAATATTCCTATGACATTTTACTGGAATTGAATTTTACTCGTAGATCATTCTCAAGTGGTTTTTTAGAAACAGAATTTATGGGTGAATCACAAGTTCCAGGTGTCATGAACCCATTCTCCCCCACCATCCCCCCCAGGAGATGCTGAAAGAACACTGGTCTCTCAGCCTGCTCCTTTCTTACCATCCTTCTCAATGTTGTAGAAAGAAGAAGGGTCAGTAGCAAGGAGTGGGAGGGAAACAGCAACAAAGATTAACAGCAGGCAGGCCACTTTATACTCTTCTTCAGGAGAGGAGCTGTCTGGGGAGAGGGAAACAGGAAAAGGGGGAAAATGAGGGAAGGTCAGCTAGTTAGCAGTGGCTCCTGCCTGTAATCCTAGCTACTCGGGAGACTGAAAGCTGAAAATTCCATTCCAAAGTCAGCCCAGGCATCTGGGTTGGTTCCATATCTTAGCTATGGTAAATAATGCTGCAATAAACATAGTTGTGCTGGTAGCTTTAGTGTGGTCTTGTTTGTAAGCATTTGGGTAAATGCCCAAAAGTGGGATTGCTGGGTCGTAGGGGAGTTCTATGTGAAGTCTTTTGAGGAACCTCCATACTGCTTTCCAAAGTGGTTGGACTAGTTTACATTCCCACAAAAAAGCAAGAAAGGTCCCCTCCGGCCACATCCCCTCCAGCATCTGTTGTTATTAGAGTTCTTGATTTTTGCCATTCTATCTGGGGTGAGGTGATATCTCAATGTTGTTTTGATTTGCATTTCTTTTATGGCTAGGGATGTTGAACATTTCTTCATGTGTCTATTGGCCATCCTTCTTTCTTCTTCAGAGAAGTTTCTCTTTAAGTCTTTCGCCCACTTATTTATTGGGCAGTTGTTTCTTTGAGGATTTGTTGTTGGGGGGTTTAATTTTTTGAGTTCCAAGTATATTTTAGATATGAGACCCTTGTCTGTTGTATGGCTAGTAAAGATCTTCTCCCAATCCGTGGGCTTTCTATTGATCTTGCTAGCTATGTCATTTGCCCTGCAGAAGCTCTGCAACTTTATGCAGTCCCATTTGTCCAACCTTTCTTTGATTTGTTGTGTTTCTGGGTCTCGATTCAAAAAATTTCGGCCTGAGCCAAGGAGACCTAGGCTTTCTCCTATTCCATCCTGTAATGGAACCAACCCAGATGCCCCTCAGTAGATGAATGGATCAAGAAAATGTGGTATATATACACAATGGAATTCTATGCCTCCATCAGAAAGATTGACATTGCCCCATGGAAAAACTTGGAAAAAATTATATTAAGTGAAGTAAGCCAAGCCCAAAGAAACATAGGTCCCATGGTTTCCCTTATTTGCAATATCTAGTATATGTATGAGTCAAGCGGAAAAGGTCAGATAATGTGATGTCAGGAAAATGAACCCTTAGATATGTATTTTAATGTTTTTTCTTTCATGCATGTGTTTCTAACGAATTTATAAGATTATCTCTTTGTTGCTTTGTATGTCCCTCCCCCATAGTATAACCCCTGCTTTCACTATATTTGATGTCAGTATAACTTGTGGAGGAGATGGGGAAAAACCAGTTGTTTAAGGATACAGGTGGACCTGATGCAACAATGAGAAGTACTAGTTGTCATGTCCAAAACGAACTTTACAACGTCGGTGGGGGGGGGGGGGGGGGGGGGGGGAAGGACAAGGATTGGGATGGGGGGAGGGGGGGAGGCTGGGAAGTGATGTGAAGGGTAAACAAAGGAGGAGGCTGCAATGCTTGGTAAGAAATGTACGCATTATCCTGCCCATGCAATTGTAACCCCTCTGTACAGTATTTTCACAAATAAAATAAAAAAAAATTTAAAAAAAAATTAAAAAAAAAAAAGTCAGCCCAGGCAGAAAGGTCCAGGAGACCCTTATTTCCAATTAAGCATAAAAAGGCTGGAAGTGGAGGAGTGGTAGAGCACCAGCCTTAAGCAAAAAAAGTATGATTTCAAGGCCCTAAATTCAAGCCCAAGTACTGGCACAGTAAAATAATAATAATAGTAACAAGGAAGAGGAGGAGGAGGAAGAGGCCGATGAACAGGAATTACCTTCTGCAGGAGTCTTATTCTGCAGAATTATTACTAAATGATAAAATGCTTTATCAAGTACTATAACAAGTTCTTATTTCTAGAGGTGGCAGGACTAGCATATATTTATATTGAGCACCTGAGTCCTGGAGGGCAAAACTCCTAGCCAAGACCTCTGCTGATGTACAGTCCTAGGACACCTGTCAGCTGCCCAAAGGAATGGAGAGGTGAAGGATTGAAAGGCTTCTCACTAACCAAGTAGGGAGAAAAAAAAAAAAAACGTGAATCTGGCAATTCTGAAGGTTTTAACCAGCCACTGAGTTCTATCATCTTTTGGATATGTATAAGTATGAATATGCTAATGAGGAGAAATGTGTAAGGGAACTTAGAAGAGACAAGTTGAGCCTGGAGAAGGATCAGAGAGTGTCAAAGTGTTATGTGGGAGGGAGGAGCACAGGATCATTCTAGGGAACTTAGATACTATACTATACAACTTAGCGTGAAATCATATACTATCTTGCTCTCTCATTGATTCATTTGCATTAATCTTATTTCCCCAACCAGGTAAGTTCCCTTGTATATCTGGTGTCTCACTCAGGAATACTTTTTGTTTGTTTGTTTTTGGCCAGTCCTAGGGATTGAACTCAAGGCCTGAGCTTCTTTTCTCTAGGCCAGCGCTCTACCACTTGGACCAGGCCTGAGCTTTTTTGCTCTGGGACAGCACTCTACCACTTGAACCATACCTCTACTTCTGGATTGGTAGCTAATCAGAGATTTTAAAAAATCTCACCAACTTTTTTGCTCCAGCTGACTTTGAACCTTGCTCCTCAGATCTCAGCCTCCTAGGTAGCTAGGATTACAAGCCTGAGCCAACAGCACCTGGCCAGAAATACTTTTTGTTTTTCTGGGTGTTTGTTTGTTTTTTTTATGCTGGTAGTGGCATTTGAACTCAGGGCCTGGGCAATGTCCCTTAGCTTTTTGGCTCAAGACTGGTGCTCTACTACCTCCCCTTCCAGCTTTTTGCTGGTTAATTAGAGACGAGAGTCTTATGCCTGGCTGAATTCCTAGGATTACAGGTATGAGCCTGGTTAAAACAGCTTTTAACCAATTAGTAGATGAGTTGACTGGAACTTGAAGAGGAACTTAAATCACCTCTATGATTATGTTCTAGATGTTAGGATATACAGTTTAGGTCTTTCCTTATTTCCCAGTTATATCCTCTGGATCACAATCTCAAGTCAAGCCTTTTTTGACATAACATTTTCCCACCCCAAAATAGGGCACAAATCTTCCGTTATCCTCTTCCCCTATCTTACCAGCTTTCAAATTGGCAATGGCAGCCACCAGGGCTGGGTCAATGTCACAGCCCACCCCTGCAGCAGAGGCCAGTTCAAAGACACTCAGGGTCACCTAGTAGAAAAAGAAGAAGAAAAAAAAAAGATTGGAGGAAAATCCCAGGAGAGAATTGGTTGGCAGAAGCTACAAGTAGCCAGGATTCCTGAATCATAGATTTGAAACTCTCAGTATGTTACCCTTGTTTACTAGATATTTCTTTCACAGATTCTCCTTAGCCTGCAAGGGAGGAAAATTATTTAGCTTGGTATTCGTTATCCTCTATAATAAAAGTTTAGTTTCAGTCTTATTTCCCTAAATGTTGAATTCAGTCCACGAAGTCACTGTCTCCAAGATCCTTTTTCTTTCTTTTCTTTTCTTTGTTCTCATAGTTAAGCTCATACCCTTGCCTCTCTCTAGAGTACTTTGCTCCCTGCTACTTATTCCTCAAGCTTAATTCAAATCTCCTCTTTGTGCTGGCTTCCCTTGATTACTTCAAACTAAACACATCTCTAGTCCCACCAACCAAGCACTGAACACACCTAGCACTTGATATCGGCTAACTTTTCAGAGAAGAATCAAGACAGAAGTCTTATTTCATCAAAAAGATTCTAATTGTTTTAATACCATGGCCTAGTAAAGGGAGAAGGTAGCATTGAAGTGAGACAGATCTGGCTTCAAATCCTAACAATACCCCTTATTAAATAAATAACTTTAGCTAAAAGTTACATAACCACTTCAAGCTTCAGTTTTCTCATATGTGAAACTGTAGATAGCCAGGCACTGGTGGGTTCATGTCTGTAATCCTAGCTACACAGGAAGCTGAGATCTGAGGATCAAGATTCCAAGTCAGCCTGGGCAGAAAAGTGCATAAGACTCTTATCTCCAATTAAGCACCAAAGAGCCAGAAGTGGTGCTGTGGCTCAACTGGTAGAGTGCCAGCCTTGAGCAAAAAGCTAAGGGGACACTGCTCAGGCCTTGAGTTGAAGCTCCAGGACTGGCATACACATGCACATGCACGCACATGTGCACACACACACACTAAAATGATCAGCGAAAACAAGGACAATTGTCCCAATACTGGACAACTAAGTAGCACATCCTACTCAGAGAATCCCACAGACATTACCACACCCATACATATTTGCCCATGATACTGAAACAGAAGCCAAACCTTAGCCACCTTCTTCCCTGCCCTTCAAGATTCAAATCTCCTCTGACCCAGATGATTCTGTTTGCTCCACCTTTGGTGAAGCAGATCAAGAACCAGGACCAGGACCTGACCTGCAGTGTCATGGTCAGAATGGAAAGAGATGTTTGAAAAGATGTTAATTTCTCTCTGAATTTATTTTTTTCTCTTTTATTCCTTTATTTTGTCTGAGACAGGGACTTGCACTCCACATCTGACACTTTCACTCATTGGCGGGTACTCTACCATCTAAGCTGTCTCCAACCCCTGTAATCTATTTTTTTTTTTGTATGTGCGAGTCCTAGAGGCTTGAACTCAGGGCGTGGGCTCTGTTCGTGCTTTCTCAGGATTGGCACTCTACCATCTGAGCTGCAGCTCTACTTCTGGCCTTTTGGTAGTCAATTGGAAATAAGAGCTTCATGGACTTTGCTGCCTAGGCTGGCTTTGAACCATGATCCTCAGATCTCAGCCTTCTTCACAGCTAGGATTACAGGCGTGACCAACCAGAGCTCGACATTCTTCTAATTTTCTCAGGCCTCTAAGGCAATAATAGAAACTCAAAAGTATAGGCTATCCCTACCCTTTCTCTACCCCCACCTGCTTACTTTCACAGGCAAGCAGAGCCTAAAGACTGGAGCTGTCCAAGAGATGTCAGCTAGACAAGCTCCTGACAGGCAGGAGCACTCAGCCTCAACAGCAGCAGCAGCCAGAAATGCAGGCTCAGCATCAAGTCAAAGACCATTCAAGAGGGCAGCCAACCAGCACAGCCCCTCAAGGCCTCCTGATTATCTCATTTTCAGATGGTTTCAGGCAGATAGAGGGGGTGAACTTCATACCTCTTTTATTCCCAGGGTAAGGAAGGAGGTGCTTCTTAACAGCTAACTTTAATTCTTCCTTCTCACCAGTCCCTAGCATCGAGACCTCTCTCCTTTAAAGGAATCAGTCATAAGAGAAGTCGCCTGCCCATCACTGGCAGGATCTTATCTCCAGGCTTTGGCTACATTTCCTATAACATGCTTGCTTGCTCCAGATGATTAAAAGACAGGCTGACTCAAATGTGTGTATAGAAGTGTGGAGAAAGGCAGGCCAGGTGCCAAGCGGCTCGCGCCTGTAAATCCTAGCTACTCCAGAAGCTGAGATTTGAGGATGTTAGTCCTAAATCAACCTGGGCAGAAAACTCCATGGGGCTCTAATCTCCAGTTAACAAGCACAAAGCTGGAAGTAGAGATATGGCTCAAGTACTAGAGTGTCAGCCTTGAGCAAAAAAGCATAGGAAGAGTGTTCAGGTCCTGAGATCCAGCCCAGAATTGCCACACACATACAAAAACGTGGGGGCATGGACAATCAACCCAGGTTGCCCATAGAAGCCCTTTACCCTTAATCCCTCTTCTGTAGCAAAGGAGCCCAAGACAGGTGACACAGACATAGGGGACCAGAAAGTTTGAGGAAAAATAAGGAAAAGAAAGGAAAGTGGGAAGGCAATGGATAGGAATAGAAGGAACAAATCTTATAAATAGGGGACCTATTTGCACAGAACTTGGCATCTAATGTACTGAGTGCTCATTTTGGGTGAAAGCTTACAGATTCTACCCTAGATCTCAACCCTTGTAATCCAGGAATGTTTTCTCAAGCCTCACAGGGCTCCCCACTTTTCTTTGTACTCTCTATGGCTTCCCAGCTTCCTTTCTTTTTCTGTCTCTATTTTTTTTTGCAGGTCTTGGGGCTTGAACTCAGAGCCTAGGTGCTGTCCCTGAGCCTCTTTGTGCTCAAGGCTGGCACTCTACCACTTGAGCCACAGCACCACTTCTGGCTTTTTTGAGTAGTTTATTGGAGATAAGAGTCTTATAGACTTTTCTGCCTGGGCTGGTTCCAAACTGCAAACCTCAGATTTCAGCCTCCTGAGTGGCTAGAATTACAGGCGTGAGACACACTCATGCATGAGACAGCCCCACTCAGTGTTTGACTAGCACTTGCACTAGCACTTTACCACTTGAGCCATGCCTTCAGTTACAGATTTTTTTTGCTGGTTAATAAGAGTCTTTCAAAATTGTCTGCTCGGGTTGATTTCAAACCTCAATCTTCATAATTTAGCCTTCTGGGATTACATGTTTTAGGATTACAGAAGTGAGCCACCAAGTGCCCAACTTCCTGCAGAGTTTTTCAGAGTTCTGTCTCCTTTACATGGTTTCAGTGACATAAATTTTCCACAACAAATCTCCTAACCTGATCCCACTTTGTACCCCATACCTTCATGTCTGTGTCTGGAGTGACAAACTCCTTCAGGCACTCAATGGGGCCCATAAGAAATGGGCAGTGAGAGGAGAAAACCTGGAAAGAGAGAAAATGTTTGAGTCCACAGGACAATATCCAACACCTTCAAAAACAAGTAGAAAGAAACAAAGAAAGGAGCCCGGCACTGGTGGCTCATGCCTATAATCCTAGGTACTCAGGAGGCTGAGATCTGAAGATTATAGTTTGAAGGGCTGGAAAGTCAGTGAGAGTCTTATCTCCAATTTAACCACTAACAAGCCAAAAGTGTAGCTGTGGCACAAATGATAGAACACTAGCCTTGAGAGAGAGAGAAAAAAAAAAAGCCCAGGGATATTGCCCAAGTCCTAAGTTTAAGCCCCAGGACCTGCACCAAAATAAAAAAATTAAAAAAAAAAACACTGTCTTCTGATGTCTCCAGGTCCCTCAACTGACCTCTCCATAGGACCTCTTCCCTATTCATCTGCTTCTCCTCACTGTTTCCCAGTCCTTCCCTCTACTTCTGATGCAAAGCCTACCCATAGGGACAATGGGAATCCTTGCCAATTCCACTCCTCACCTCTCGAAGTCCTTCTTGGACCATGGCCCTAAAACTGAGGATCACTCCAATGATGGTCATGCGCTTCAGTACATTTTCAGCCCCTGAGAGGAAAGACATTTGTTAAAGAAGAGAACTAAGAGCCGAATGTTGGTGGCTTACACCTGTAATCCTAACTACTTAGCAGGCTGAGATCTGAGGATGCTGGTTCAAAACCAGCCTGAGCAGACAAATTCATGGGACTCTTTAATTAACCAGCAAAAAGTCAGAAGTAGAGCTGGGCCTCAAGTGGTAGAGCACCAGTCTTAGAAATACTAAGGGTGAGGGCTGGGAAGGTGGCTCTGTGGTAGAGTGCTTGCCTTGCACGCATGAGGCCCTGGGTTCGATTCCTCAGCACCACATAAGCAAAAAGGAAAAAAAGCCAGAAGTGGTGCTGTGGCTCAAGTGGTAGAGCACTAGCCTCGAGCTGAAGAGCTGAGGGACAGCGCCCAGGCCCAGAGTTCAG
>NW_012267371.1:2423054-2436060 GCF_000151885.1 Dipodomys ordii | reverse complement strand
AAAAAAAAAAAAAAGAAATACTAAGGGTAAGTACAAGGCCCAGAGAGAGAGAGAGAGAGAGAGAAAGAGAGAGAGAATGAGAACATAGGACAATAAAGATGCTTCATACCCAGCCTGGCCTGACCCCCAAATCCCTGAAATCCCCTGTCATTCACGAGGCTGTTCCCATGGTTCCTTTTTGATGCAGGAGAATGTATTACCTGTCAGCTGGGGTAGCAGAGATGCCATCATATCTGGCTTGCTAAAGTTGGATCTGATCTGAACAAGTACGTCCATGTTTTCCACCACCAGCTTCTACAGCTCAGGAACACACAGACACACCAAAAAGGACAAGAAAAGAACAACACTCCATCTCTCCCTCAGTCCCCATCACCTTCCTCTCCTCCCCAGGGAAGGCCTCTCCCTGTATACTAGGCTTCCACTGTACCTTCAGCTCCACAATCTGAGAAGTCACGTGCCACATCAGGTTTTCACTCAGGAACTTCATGCCGTAAGGGCCAAGGAGTTCAGCCAACGCCCGCATCTCTGGAATAATTTCAGAGACACTGGAACACTTACACAAACAGCTATTGGGTCATTTGAATATTTAAAATGTCATCCAGGAAGGAAAGGAAGTAAGAAATCAAGGAGGAAAAAAAAATGGCCTACAATCCTACATTCAGGTAACAGGTCTACCAACGAGACAATCTGCCCTCTTGCCATTGGCACTCACACCATGACTTACCACAAACAATGATTATTTGTTTGATTTCTTGTAGGAATCCGGACTTCCCAGGCCCTTCTTTCAGTTCCTAGGTTTCACTATTTACTGTATTAGCACTCCTCACTCTATTAGATACAGGGCTCAAACTAGTCCCTGGATCTCTCTGAGCCTATTTAATTCTCTGTAAAATGAAGAAATCAATATCTCTAGTGAAATCCTCCAAGTAGATATAACAAGAAACTACATTATAAAAACTTTAGAAAGCTATAAAGATACATATGAAAACCAGGTGCCGGTGGCTCACGCCTGTAATGCTAGCTACTCAGGAGGCTGAGATCTGAGGATCATGGTTCAAAGCCAGCCTGGGCAGGAGAGTCTCTGAGACTCTTGTGTGTGTGGAGGGCGGGGTCACGGGTCCTGGGCCCTGTCCTTGTCCTTAAGCTCTTCAGCTCAAAGCTAGTGCTCTACCACTTGAGCCACAGCACTACCTCTGGCTTTTTCTGCTTATGTGGTGCTGAGGAATTGAACCCAGGGCCTCATGCATGCAAGGCAAGCACTCTACCACTGAGCCACCTTCCCAGTCCTCCGTGGGACGCTTATCTCCAGTAAACCACTCAGAAAACTGGAAGTGGTACTGTGGCTCAAGTGGTAAAGCACTAACCTTGAGCTGAAGAGCTGAGGGTCATTGCCCAGGCCCAGAGTTTAAGCCCCACAACCAACCAAAAAAAAAAAAATGAATAACTGTAATCCTTGCTAGTTGGGAGACTGAGATCTGAGAGGATCACAGATTGAAACTAGCCCAGGCAAGAAAGTTCATGAGACTCTACTCTCCAATTCACCAGCAAAAAGCCAGGAGTAGAGGTACAGCTCAAGTGGTAGAGTGCCAGCCTTGAGAAAAAAAAAAAAAACAGCTAAGAGACAGCACCCAGACCCTGAGTTCAAGCCCCAGTACTGATACCAGAGAGAGAGAGGATAATATATTCAACTGTGACACATATTAAATCTGAGGTATAGGATATAAACAAGGGTTGTTAGATGCTTGGCCAAGGTCATTTAATCACATTAGAGGAATGTCCACAAACCCAGGACTGTGCCTCTCTACTCCTTATGGTTCTCCCAACACAGACTACTCTTTTCTTATGTAGGGGCTGGCTTTTTCTTTTTTTTGGGTGGGGGGGTCCGGTCATGGGACCTGAACTCTGGGCCTGGATGCTGTCCCTCAGCTCTTCAGCTCAAGGCTAGCACTCTACCACTTGAGCCACAGCGCCACTCCTGGCTTTTTTCTTTTTGCTTATGTGGTGCTGAGGAATCAAACCCAGGGCCTCAGGCATGCAAGGCAAGCGCTCTACCACTGAGCCACCTTCCCAGCCCCAAGGGGCTGGCTTTTTCTATGGCCCTCTCTTAACCTTTATTTAATGGCTCATTGTCCCAGTTTCCCCTTCTTGGGTTCTCTCTTTCTCCTTCTTTTTCTTTTTTCATAATCAACACATAGCCCCTGAGTCTCAGCTCTTTTTTAGTCTTTTGCTCTAAATTTTTTATTCCTCTAAATCTAGCCTTTTCTAATGCCTTATCTCTTATATTCTAGCCTGTTCTTGCCCTTTGTGAATTAAATAAACCTGCCTGGGGGAATGCCATGTGAAAAATACCAGTGACAAATTCAGCTTGGAAGTATCCCTGGCTATGGGCCATCTCAGTGGAGCTAGCCATAAAAGACCAGAAATACCAATGCCACAGCAGCAGAAGAAAGGCAAGTTCAATATCATTATTCCCCATTCAGAAAAAAAAGGAAGTCAAGACTCTACACTCCAGTCTTTGAAAGCAAAACAAAGAGATCTCCATCTCCAACAATAACAAAGGAAACAAGTTGGTCCTGCAATTGACATAGAGTTTGGTCCAGAATAGATACTAACCATATATTTAAAGTTGCCCAATTAGGGCTAGGAATGTGGCTTAGTGGTAGAATGTTTGCCTAGCATGCACAAGGCCCTGGGTTTGATTTTTCCAGTACCATATAAGCAAAAAAATTAAATAAATAAAGTAAAATAAGATAGTTACCCAATTACAATAAAAGAACTGAACTTAGAATTACAAAACAAATTCATAGTTGATCACCTTAACTAATGCTCACATGGTTGCCAGGGCAGAAGAAGGGCTGAATCGCCTTCTTGGGAGCTGGTCTACCAGTTAGATGTGCAAAACTACCTTACTTCAGTTGTCCCTCCCCCTAGCTATCACCCTAGGGCATCCTTCTCTCTTTCTATCTATCTATTTTTGCAGTAGCATTGCCCCATCACCATAGCAACCCAGGGAAATTGGGGTGGGGGTGGTGGAAGGGAGAATGTGCACTACCTCCTGCTGCTTGTCAGTTGTCAGTGAGACCTAAAGCAGATTTTAGAGGCAGCCTATAGCTTGTGGGTAGAGTTGATGAGGAGAGGACACCCAAACCCTCCAGCAAGTAAAGAGTAGGTGAAGGTCAGTAACTGGTAGAGACTAGGTCACAGTAAGGAGGCAGAACTGGAAAACAAAAGTGTGCACTTTGGCTTTCTTAACATCCCCAAAGAGACCAGAGAACAGAGAGGGCAGGATCAATGGGAAACCTCCTGCCTGTTTCAGATGCTGGGCACCATTTTAAGTTTGTATGCTTGTTTGTTTGTTTAGGAAGTACTTGGGTTTGAAGTCAAGGCCTCACCCTTGCTAGGCAGATGCTCTACCATGTGGGCCATACCCCCAGCTTTTGACTTTCATTCTTTTTTCAGGTAAGATCTCTCTTTCCTGGGCCAGCCTGGACTGTGATCCTCCAAGTTTATATCCCCTGCATAACTGGAATAACAGATGTGCCCCACCATGTTCAGTTTTACTTGAGATGAGTCTCTCAAACCCCTTGAACAACAATGATCCCAATCCCCACCTCCCAAGTAGCTAGAATTACAGGTGTAAGCCATCACATCTGGCCATAATCTGACATTTATATAGAGGTGAGAGGATGAAGGAAGTAGGATCTTTCCTACTTTTAAACAACTCTGTTTAAAAAGAAAAAAGATCTAAATGAGGAAGTAGAGTTGTGGCTCAAGTGATAGATGGCCAGTCTTGAGCAAAAAAGCTAAGAGACAGAGCCCAGGCTCTGAGTTCAACCACACTACCAGCACACGAAAGAAAGAGAGAAAGAAAGAAAGGAAGGAAGGAAGACAGGGAGAGAAAGAGATAAAGTGAAAGAGAGAGAGAGAAAGAAAGAAAGAGAGAGAGAGAGAAAGGAACCAACCCAGATGTCCCTCAGTAGATGAATGGACCAAGAAAATGTGCTCTCTCTCTCTCTCTCTCTCTCTCTCTCTATACACACACACACACACACACACACACACACACACGTATATATACATAATGGAATTCTATGCCTCCATCAGAAAGGATGACATCACTCCATTTGTTAGGAACTGGAAAGACTTGGAAAAAATAATATTAAGTGAAGTAAGCCAGGCCCAAAGAAACATAGATCCCATGGTTTCCCTTATTTGCAATAACTAGTATATGTCTAGGACAAGCAGAAAAAGTCAAAAGCTATATACATATGACTAGATAAGATAATGTTAAGTGAGATGAACCCCAAGATAGGGACACAAGTTTTTTTTCTTTCTTGCTATTGTTTTTAGCATATTTGTAAAGTACTACATGGGTTTTTTTTGGTTGTTTCTTTGGTATGTTCTTCCCCCATGGTATAACCCCTATTTTCACTGTATATGATTCCAGTGCCCTGCATCTTTTTTTTTTTTTTTTGGTGTCGGTCGTGGGCCTGAACTCTGGGCCTGGGCGCTGTCCCTCAGCTCTTCAGCTCAAGGCTAGCGCTCTACCACTTGAGCCACAGCGCCACTTCCAGCTTTTTTCTTTTTGCTTATGTGGTGCTGAGGAATCGAACCCAGGGCCTCAGGCATGCAAGGCAAGCGCTCTACCACTGAGCCATCTCCCCAGCCCATGCCCTGCATCTTGTATATACATTTTTCTAATTTGGGGAGGGGAAGGGAAATAATAAAATGCTTAAATAAGGATACAGGTTGACCCGTTGTAACAATGAGATGTACAAGATACTATGTTGAAAACAACTTTACAACTTCGGCACGTGGCGGGGGAGGTGGGGAGGTGGGGAGGAAATGTACTCATTACCTTACTCATGTAACTGTAACCCCTCTGTACAGTATTTTTTACAATAAAAACATATGAAAGAGAGAGAAAGAAAAGAAAGAAAGAAAAGAAAGAAAGAAAGAAAAAAGAAGGGAAAGAAGGGAAAGAAAGAAAGAGGATCTGTATGATTTCAAACCCTCTTCAAAAAGGGAGCTGTTTTCCAACTCACTATATGCCCCTTACATATTCCCTTCTCCACACCTACACACATATACATCTCTTTCTCTCTCTCTCTCTCTCTCACACACACACACGTGCGCACGCGCACACACACACACACACACACACACAAACACACATGCTACCATACACTAGAAAGCAACTCTGCAACCCTGAGTTAAAATCTCAGTTTCAAATCGTTTAAATAGGGATACAGGTGGACCCACTGCAACAATGAGATGTACAAGTCCTTATGTGGAAAATGAACTTTACAAGTTTGGTGGAGGGGGGAGGAGGGTTGGGTGGGGATTAGGGGGAGGAAGGGAAGGGATGGGAAGGGGAAACAAAGGAGGAGGCTACAATGCTTGATAATAAATGTACTTATTATCTTGCCCATGTAATTGTAAGCCCTCTGTACAGTATTTTCACAATAAAAAAAAATCTGTTTCATCATTTACGAAAGCATGACCGTAGCAACCTCCTAACCTCTCTGTATCTCAGTATCTTCCAATGGGGAGAACCAGAGGCTGTTTGTGAAGATTGTAAACATTTAGAACTTAGCCTGCAATAAACATCATTCATCATCACCTCATCATTCCTATTAAACATCAGTGATGCACATTGGCCAAGGTCCTAAACATTATCCTCCAGGAAGAAGCAGCCATGATATCCGACCCTCTTTGATTATTGCAAGAATAAGAACGCTCTCTTACTTCTTATCCTGTTCCTCTTACTGTGTATACTGCTTCTTTATTCTTCTTGGTGGAAAGCAGAATAACCCTTTACCACCTTTTGAAAATTAAATCTCTTTGTTTGACTTAAGTGTGCTTGCCTAACCCCTAAACACTCCTTCTCCCTCTTTGCTTTCAATCCTGACCCACTCCTCGATTCTAGGCTATGTTTAGAATATCGTTTTATTTGTTCCCAGAGTCTAGCAGAAAGTCAGGCACTGGTGGCTAACACATTTAAGTCCTACCTTACTCGGGAGGCTGCGAGCTAAGGATCACAGTTTGAAGCCAGCTGGACAGGAAAGTCTGTGAGACTCTGATCTCCAGATAACCAGCAAAAAGCAGGAAGTGGCTCAAGTGATAGAGCACCAGCCTTGAGTATAAAGGTAAGGGACAGCATCCAAGTCCAGAGTTAAAACCCCAGTACCTGCATGCACATATACACATGCATGCATGCATGCCCGCACGCACGCACATATACACACACACACACACATACACACACACACACATCTAGCATAGAAGTAGGAACTCTGGAAAGGAATTTGGGCAGAATCAATAGGCCAAGGTACTATTTGAGAGGAAAAGTTGAGATCTGTAGCAGAGACCAGATCCTGGGCTCACCAGAGACATCTGAGAACTCCTCTGCACTGAAGCCCTGCTCCCCCTCTCTGGGGAGGCTGATGAAGGCCTGCATGGCTGGCGAAAGGATGATGGTCCCACTGCTTGCCTGGCGGAGGAGACTCTCTAGGTACCTACAGGGTGGGCCAAGAACCTCAAGTTAGCATCCATTCTCTTCTCCCTGTCCCTGCTCCCCATTGCTACTACTTAGATCAGATGAGAAACTCCACTAAAGTCTGAGATACTGAGAAGAGCCTCAAAGAAGACAGAATAGAAAGCTAATTATCACCCCAAGCTGTTGGGTCAAACACAGCCTCAGAAATATAATTCCACTTGTCTTCTAATCTGCAGGGTATTTCACTATGCTGTCAAATGTAGTGGTGTGTACTCCCCTCCCCCTAAAATCACATTCCCCTATTTCCCCCTCCTCCCCGCCTTACATTCCCCTCTTACTCTGACCCTGTGTTATATTAACACTAGTTCAACCTGGTATTTTTTTTTAACCCTACAGCTGGGAAGCAGTGGCTCATGCCTGTACTTCTAGCTACTCAGGAGGCTGAGATTTAAGGATCGTGGTTCAAAGCCAGCTCCAGGCAGGAAAATCAGTATGACTCTTATCTCCAATTAACTAGCAAAAAGCCTAAGTCCTGGGTTCAAGCCTCAGTACCAGTATACACACATCTACACACAAATAAACATTACTATTGCATACCCATGCCTGTAATCCTAGCTACTCAGGAGGCTGAGATCTGAGGAATATGGTTTGAAGCCAGGCTAGACAGGGAAATCTATGAGACTCTTTACTTCCAATTGACCACTAAAAAAGCTGGAAGTGGAGCTGTGGCTCAAGTGGTAGAGCACTAGCCTTCAGCAAAAAAAGCTCACAGACAGTGCCCTGGCCCTGAGTTCAAGCCCTAGGACTGGCACACATTATTAAGTGGACTCCTGTGAAAGTGGACTCTCCAGTGAAAATGCTAGAGTCAGGACTAGGAACCTTCCAGTTTTCTGGTGGTTAATTGGAGATAAGAGTCCCACAGACTTTTCTGCCCGGGCTGGCTTTGAACCTTGATCCTTAGATCTCAGCCTCCTGAGCTATTACAGGCATGAACCACCAGCATCCAGCCTACAAGTAAAACCTTTTGAGCAGAGAGAAGCACCGTGAACACTGGTCATCCAGTCTCCAAATATTCCCTTCTTACTATTGGGCAAGATAAAGGACCAAGTTCAAAGCCCTGCCTGTAGAGACAACTTGATCACCCCTAGTCACTTACCCAGGCACTAAATTCTTAGTTTGTATTTTACAGACATCACAAGCTAACTACTAGCAGGCCAAATCCAGCTGTTGCCAAACATCTCTTTTTTTTTTCTTTTTAATTTCAATGTCGTCCAATTTTTGAAATAGGTATTTTATATTAAAAAATAATAAGAATTTAATAGGGTAGTATGCAGGTGGTGCAAAATGCTGGTTGTCCCCTTTAGAGGATTTCCCTTTCCGTCCCTCTCCCTCTCCCTCTCCCTCTCTCCTCTCTCCTCTTAACCTGACCCATGACATACATTTATCTTACCTGCCTGACTCCTGTTGGCATTTGTACTAGGAAACTTTCTTTCTCCAACTCTGGGTTTTCTCAAGGCTCCTGCTAAACTGATCTAGATTAAGAGCACCACCCAGTGGCTCAGGGAGGTAGGAATCTGGCCTAGCTCCATTCCTTACAAAATCTCAAAGGAAATAGTTCTAAGTCAACCCCTCTAGTTGGAGAACAAGGCCTTCTTCCCTGCTATTAAGATCATGGTCATATCTGAGGATGAAGAGATTGCTGTAGATAGTATGGTTCTCAGAGGAAGAACTCAAGACAGAAAATGAGACATAAGAGATATCATAAAGAGGAGGCAAAATTGTGTTTGGTGGATTGTTAGTGTTACTTTGAGACAGGGTTTAGTGAGCCCAGGTTAGCCTTAAATCCCTTTCTTCCTACCACAGCCTCCCAAGTGCTGGGATTACAGGTGTGTGCCACCATTACCTGACTGTGAAATCACTTAAAATCAAAACAGTAAAAATACAGAAAAGAACATCAGGAGCTAGAGATTAAGGGGCAAAAGATCCAATAGTTACAATGGGTTCATCAATGGGTGTTATACTGAAGGTTAGAAGAAAATCACTTTTTTTTGGGTCCAGTCGTGGGGCCTGAACTCTGGGCCTGGGTGCTGTCCCTCAGCTCTTCAGCTCAAGGCTAACACTCTACCACTTGAGCCACAGCACCACTTCCGGCTTTTTTTTCTGCTTTTGTGGTGCTGAGGAATCGAACCCAGGGCCTCATGCATGCAAGGCAAGTGCTCTACCACTAAGCCACCTTCCCAGCCCCTAGAAGAAAATCTTATGAACAGAGAAGGACTGAGTTTGCCCCCAGCTTGTTCCTCCAGTCTGCAAGCAAAAGAAAGACTCCTTTCGGAGGCCCATGGACTAGGCCAAGGCTACAATAATTGGGTGCTGAGGTCCTGCTGTATAAAGTAAAAGTGCTAATCATGAGATACAGCAACGGGAAAGAACAGCAGCACTAACCAGTTTGTGTAGAGAGTGGTGATGGTCTGCTCCCCACATGCGTCCAGTGGCTGTGTCTGCTGCAGGAGGGCATGACGCACAATTCTAGAAGCATCTGTGCCTAAAAACTGCGCCAGGGATTGAATAAGACTGATGTACGCTTTGACTCCTGCCAACAGCTCAGAAGGCCTTTGGATCTCCTGGGTTGTAGCATTGTAGCCAGCCAGCCACACAATAGCTCTAAGTGACCAAAACCAGAAATACAATCAGAATCATAAACATAGTATTGCATGTGACTACACATATGGACCCACTTAAAACCCCTGGCAAACAAGGTGCCAGTGACTCACACCTGTAATCCTAACTACTCAGGTAGCTGAGATCTGAGGATCATGGTTCAAAGCCAGCCCAGGCAGGAAAGTCGGTGAGACTCTTATCTCCAATGAACCACCAGAAAACTGGAGGTGGTGCTGTGGCTCAAGTGGTAAAGCATTCGCCTTGAGCTGAAAAGCTCAGAAACAATGCCCAGACCCAGAGTTCAAGCCCCATGACTGACCAAAAAAAAAAAAAATTCAACTCATGGCAAGCCAGGTGCTGCTGGCATTTCATGCCCATAAGTACTCAGGAAGTAGTGTGGATCTAAGCCAGTCCAAGTAGGAAAGTCTTGGCGCTGGGAAGGTGGGCTCAGTGGTAGAGTGCTTGCCTTGCATGCATGAGGCCCTCAGTTTGATTCCTCAGTACCACATAAGCAGAAAAAGTCGGAAGTGGGGCTGAGGCTCAAGTGGTACAGTGCTGGTCTACAGCTGAAGAGCAGGGGGACAGCGCCCAGGCCCAGAGTTCACACCCTTCAACTGACAAGAAAGAAAGAAAGAAAGAAAGAAAGAAAGAAAGAAAGAAAGAAAGAAAGAAAGAAAGAAAGAAAGAAAGAAAGAAAGAAAGAAAGAAAGAAAGAAAGAAAGAAAGAAAGTCTATAAGACTCTTTTTTTTGGGGGGGGGGTCCGGTCGTGGGGCCTGCACTCTTCAGCTCAAGGCTAGTGCTCTACCACTTGAGCCACAGTGCCACTTCCGGCTTTTTTCTTTTTGCTAATGTGGTGCTGAGGAATCGAACTCAGGGCCTCATGCATGCAAGGCAAGTGCTCTACCACTGGGCCACCTTCCCAGCGCCAATATAAGACTCTTATCACTAAACAGTCACCAAAAAGCCAGCAGTGGAGCTATGACTTAAGTAGTAAAGCACTAGACTAAAGCCAAAAAAAAAAAAAAAAGGCTCAGGGAGATAGATAGATAGATAGATAGATAGACAGACAGACAGATAGACAGACAGACTGACTGACCTCATGGCAACACAATAAAGGCGAGGCAATTTTATCCCTATTTTGGTGTCTAACAAAACTGAAGTCCCATTCTGAAGCCCACATATCTGGTGAGGAGCAGAGCTGGGACTCATATTTGGTTTCCAACCATTGTGCTCTTCTTCCTTTTCTGGAGAAATTAGATCACACACACACACACACACACACACACACACACACACATACCCCTACCACTGCAACAAAGGGCTCACACCAATTGCATTCTCAGGCCCAGCATCTGTCTTCTCTCCTTGGGAATAATTCGTGTCGACCACCATCAGGAATAGAAATCCATGCTTAGCCATGTAAGTGTAGTGCCATCCCCAGTGGCCTCAAATGCCAGCCTGGGTAGAGCCTACTTGCCTGGCATAATATAGCCACAGCTCACTTTTATGGACTATGTACCTCTATAGGGATATATCATGGAGAGCCCTCTCTACCAGAAGCACCTAGTCATCTAAAATTCCTTCCCCAGTGGCTTGAGGTTACACGATTCGAGTCGTTGCTTTGACTTAAGGCTTTTAAATTTTTATTTTACTTATTTATTTTGCTGGTGCTGGGGCTTGAAGGTGGGGCCTGGACACTTTCCCTGAGTTTTTAGGGGCTCAAGGCTAGCAGTCTACTATTTGAACCATAGCTCCACTTCTAGTTTTTGTTGTGAATTGGTGATAAGAGTCTCATGGACTTTCTTCTCTGGGCTGGCTTTGAACCATGATCCTAAAATCTCAATGTCCTGAGTAGCTAGGATTACAGGCATGAGCCACCAAGCGTCAGCAACATATTTCCTTTTGTTAAAAAAAAAAGGAAAACATTTGAGGAAGAGAAACATCACACTTCAAGCCTTTGTTAGTCATTTATTCCTTAGTATAAATGAGTCTCTCAGACTCTTTCCAAACCACCGATGTTTGGTTGGTTGGTATTCTGGACACAATGTTTAAAGTGGGAGTGGGTACAGAAGGGTCTGCTCCCTAGATGTAAGGGGGAAAGAGCCTCTGGTGTCACTTTAAGGAAAATAATACAGAATAGACAGAATGAGGGAGAGCATTGTCTATTTAGAGTTTTCTCTGAGATTTGGTGCCTCTGCACCAATCCTGGGGCTTGGAGAACAACGATGTTGTGGAACAAGAGTCAGAGCCCTTCAGGGAGAACTCGACTATGGCACCTGTACTGCTCCCAGACGCAGAAACGAGTGCCAGCTGCTGGAGGGCTGCAAATGTGCAATTACACCACTGTCATCAACTAGACAACATGCATGCCACTGAGACACTTCTGTGGCTACTGTGTATGGAATAAAAGCAAAGCAATTTTGCCTTACTCAATCAAAACCCTAAGTGAAAGATAAATGTGCATTGCTCACAGTCAAAAGACAGACTCAACATGGGCCTTCCTGCTTCTGTCCCTGCTCCTGTTAATAGAGCCAGAGTGAACCATGGAGGCAAATCTTACTACAACGCTGCCCTGAACTAGTCAAGGCTTACCATCTCAAATAAAAGCCAGAACCCCAGGTGCGGGTGGCTCACACCTGTAATCTTAGCTACTGAGGAGGCTGAGACCTGAGCATCTAGATTCAACATAAGCACAGGCAAGAACGTCCATGAGATCTTTTTTTTCTTTTTGTTTTTCTTTTTGTCAGTCATGGGGCCTGAACTCTGGGCTTGGGCACTGTCCTTGTGCTCTTCAGCTCAAGGCGAGCGCTCTACCACTTGAGCCACAGTGCCTCTTCTGGTTTTCTAGTGGTTTCTTGGGGATAAGAGTCTCACAGACTTTGCTGCCCAGGCTGGCTTTGAACTGAGATCCTTGATCTCAGCCTCCTGAGTAGCTAGGATTACAAGTGTGAGCCACCGGTACCCAACTTCCATGAGACTCTTATCTCCAATGAATCAGGAAAAAAAAAAACTGGAAGTAGAGCTACACACACACACACACACACACACACACACACACACACACACAGCTAAAATCCTAACAGTGACACTGCCCTGGCCTTGGTCTCACCTATCTCACCCACAATCTTTCCGCTGTAGACCCCCGGCCTCAAATAGTCCAGTATGTTCTCATCCTATTTCCTCTGCCTACAGAGCTTGTTCCCCTGAGAAGTAAATACCTGGTTTCTTAGCGCCTTCTAAAACACACACACACACACACACACACACACACACACACACTCCCCTGTCTCCCATCCCTGCTTTAACATTCTGCTTAGGATTTACCAACATCTACTCCACAGTTTGTAAATCCCCTCCACTGCAAGGTTAGTGACTTAAGCTAAGGATTTGTTTCCTATATTGCTGTATTGACAGCATCTACGACACTCCTGACACATAGTAGGTATTCAATAAATACTTGTTGAATGAACATGCTACAATTCTAAAACACAGAAGACTAAATAATCATTCATACTAATTCTTCCCCTTTTCCCTAATTGTTGACAATAGGGCAACAGCGGTATTCCTCATACTTTAACGAACAAAGAAATGAGGGGAAATACCGAGGAAAGGGAATTTATTTTATTTAGGCCTGGTCAATGTCACAAATCTGCACTCTGAATTTTCTTTTTTACTTTTTTTTGGCAGTACTAAATTTTTGAACTCAGGGCCTCACTCTTGCTTGGCTCACCAGCTCAGCTGGTGTTCAACCCCACTTGAGCCATATCTCCAGCCCTGCTTTTTACTCTCTGTGTGTGTGTGTGTGTGTGTGTGTGTGTGTGTGTGTGTGTGTGTGTGTGTGTGTGTGT
>NW_012267371.1:2403121-2422003 GCF_000151885.1 Dipodomys ordii | reverse complement strand
GAAAGAGAGAAATGAGATCACTTGCTCGCGGTTATAAGAACAGCTCTACATTATTTTCTGCTCTTTTTATTTCTCTTTTCTTTCTCTCTCTCTCTCTCTCTCTCTCTTCATGCTTTTCTTTCTCTAATTAGGACCTCTTTGGAATGAATGTGCTTGTCTCTTTTAGTTTTCATAAATTTCTCCCCATGTACAACTTCAAAATTTCAAGACAGCAGTGTCCTGACCATCACTCCCTGCCTACACCCTAAAAGAAAACTTTCCTAACAGAAACAACAACAAAAAAACTCACAAGAAAAAATAGTAAAATCAAGAGTGTGCTTTGTAGGGCTTTCCAACATAGGAAAGCAAGTTTGGTGGTTTTGTTTGTGTCAGTACTTGGGCTTGAACTCCTCTGGTACTCCTACTCTTGGTTAGCTTTTCTACCCAAGGCTGGCACTCACTACTCACTCACTACTTGAACCACATCTCTAGTCCTGCATTTTGTTGGTTAATTGGAGATAAGAGTCTCTGGCTTCAAACCTTGCTGCTCAGATCTCAGCTTCTGCAGTAGCTAGGATTACAGACATGAACCACCACCTCCCAGCCTGATCTGTTTTAAGACCAAACCTGACTATGTAGCCCTGTCTAACCTGGGACTTGCTACACAGCTCAGGCTACTCTCAAACTCAAGATACTCCTGCCTCAGCCTGTCAGGTGGTTCCTCCCCTAAACTACAGAACTACAGGCTGGTGCCACCATGCCTGACAGAAAACAGTGATTTTCTTTTTCTTTTCTTTTCTTTTTTTTTTTTGTCGGTCGTGGGACTTGAACTCTGGGCCTGGGCGCTGTCCCTCAGCTCTTCAGCTCAAGGCGAGCACCCTACCACTTGAGCTACAACGCCACTTTTCTTTTTCTTTTCTAGACAGCACATCTGTCTCACTGGCTACATTCCTTCACATTCTGTCCCCAAGTTATCCACACCACCACAGAGCTCCAAATACAGTTACATTGTGGCTAACAATGTCTTCCTACTTCTTCTTCTGGTTCTAGAATACACACACTCACACACATATACTTGGTAGTTAAGCATCCATCTTGCATCTGTTCTCACCTCCAGTTAGCTATACAGAAAATATAGGATACAACTGGATATTTAGGCATTACCTTCAAGGGATCAACCTGGGATTCTTGTCATTGATTCTGCTACTGAGAAAGTATTCAGCTGAATTACTTTAAGTAGTTGTACAAAAGAGTTTCATTTCAACAAGTCATATGATAAATACAATGTCTCCTGATCAATGCCACCCTTTGTCTTCCTCGATCTTTCCCAATCCCATTCTGGAATTACTTTAAGATCAGTATAAGAAAGTTGACTTTGATTTTTTTTTTGTTTCATTGGGGATTGGGGATTGGATTTAGGGCCTCATACTTGCTAGGCACTTAAGCCATACACTCCCAGTCCTTTTGCTTTTAGTTTGTTTTTCAGATAGGGTCTTGCCCTTTCCTCATCCACCCCCCTCCCACAACCAGGGCTAGCCTCAGACAACGATCCTCCTACCTCTGCCCTCTATAATTACATGAGTGCACTACCACACAAAGCTCAGTTATGTTACTTCATAGTCACACTTTTTTTTTTAAGCCAAATGCTTGGCTTAAATAAATAAAGACATGTCAACTCTGAGACTGTGTAAACATGTTTATCGTAGATAAACTCCCTGAAGCTGGGCACTGGTGCCTCCCAGCTATAATCCTAGCTCAGGAGGCTGAAATCTGAGGATCATGGTTCAAAGCCAGCCTGCAGGAAAGTCCATGAGATTTTTATCTCCAATTAGTCACAGGAAAAGCCAGAAGTGGTGCCACGGCTCAAATGGTAGAGTGCTAGTCTTGAGCAAAAAGGAGCTCAGGGATAGAGACCAAGCCCAGAGTTGGAGCCCCAGGACTAAAAAACAAAAAACACTCCCCCAAAGCAATCTCCCAAAATGTATAACTCCATGAGTAATGACATCATTAATTACTTACTCAAAATGTTAGCTCTGGAGAGCCAAGATTCATTAGGTTTCAAAAGTACAGGTGTGTATACAAATTATTCATCCTATGGTTTAATCATTCTTGACACAGCAATGAGTAAATCTCTTCCCCATCTCCCTTGCACACAGTACTCATATAGAGTTGATGAATATACCAGTAAGTGTGCTAATTTGCATATCTTCTTTGCATTAAGGCACACAGATTGCATACCTTCCTTCCCAAATACCTAGTATAAGAACTAGAGTCCAGTAACCATCAACTAATACAAGATCCAACATTTACTGACTACTACATATTTAACATGCTCTATTTAATCTGCATTATACCTCTATAAAGAAAGCACTTTTAGCTTTATACATGAAAAAAATAAAAAGCTAGCCAAGCTCTGGTAGCTCATGCCTGTAATCCTAGCTACTTAGGAAGCTGAGATCTGAGGATAACAGTTTGAATTCAGTATGGTCACAGTTTGATTCCATCTGAGCAGGAAAGTCCTTGAGACTCTTAGATCCAATTAACCACCAAAAATCTCCAAGAGGAGATATGACTCCAGTGGTAGATCATCAGTCTTGAACAAAAAAAGCCAAGCAAGAATGCAAGGCTCTGAGTCCAAACCCCAATATCAGCACGTGTGCATGTGGGTATGCTCACATACACACACACAGCTGAAGTAATAATGGGGCTGTGTGTCTATATACACATTATGCCTGCATAGACATATACATATACATCCTGGCTCCCCTCTACAACCAAAGTTACTACAAAGCCTGACTCAAAATCAGGAAGGGTGGGTAATCTGAGCACTCCAAAAGACTCCAGGGCAATGGCAAATCTAGTTCCTCATTTTCAAGTTTTCTAAAATTTAGATTGAGCTAATTATGACCAGGTGCTCTGAATCAGTCAGGGGAAGGGAAGGAGGGGAAAAAAAAGATAAAAGTAGCTGTGAGCCTCAGCACAGAAGAGATGCTTGAAAACGTCCAGAGTAACTTGGATAATTAGAAAAGATGAGGGAAGACAGTATTCTGGGGCCTTTGGCCCTGTGTATAAAGGGCCAAGAGAAGGAAGTGAACTCATCTCCCAGAGCTCTTCAAGTAGAGCAATAATAGATTTTGCTGGAGTGCAGCTGTTCAAATTTTAAAAAAAATTGGTGGTACTTCTATCTTGTCCTAAGGGAGTAAGTAAGGAATGTGGGGACCACATTGAGAGAGGAATCTGCCATCTATTCAAATACCCCAAGACCTTCACATTACTTGAGGAAGAGTTAAGAGAGCTTTGTCTGTGAGAGGGAGATAAAGGTAGAGAGGGAAGGTCCTGGGGTGGAGTGGAGAGATGAGCCAGAAAGTGGGGCCTACCTGCTCGCTCAGGTTCCTCTGCTCTGCACAAATCTCCAGCACACAGTTGCTGGTCTGCTTGGCCAGCTCTTCCAGAAAGGTGTTACAGTGATGAAGACTATGGTTCTTCAGGTGGGGGTACTGTGGGAGAGAACCAAGGGAGAAACTCCCATCGCCATGCTGGTCACACAACACTATTCCCATCCCCTTGCCTGAGCACCCCTCTCTTCACAAAAGAAACAGAGACCAGAAAAACAGAGGATGGGCTTAAGCCTGTGATCCTAGCTCTGCAGGAGGCTGAGATATGAGGATTGCAGGGAAAAAAAAGTCCATGAAACCCATCTCCAAAGAATCACCAAAAAGCCAGAAGTGGAGATGTGGCTCAAGTGTTAGAGCTCCAGTCTTGAGCAAAAAAGCCAAGCGAGAGCTCAAAGCCTCAGCTGAGTTCAAGCCCCAGTACTGGAACACACATGCACATGCGCATGTGCACACACACACACACACACACACACACACACATACACACACACACACACACACAGAGACAAAAGGATATTCTGCACATCAAACTAAGACATTTAGGGAGTTGTATTATTTACTTATGTTTGAACACTTCATGAGTCCAAAATCAACTCCTGGAACTTGGAGTTCAGATTACCCACCTCTTCTGGGCACATCTCATGAGTGCAGTGGACAAAATGAGCACAAATCAGAGGGAAAGCAATGGCATATCGCAACATAGTGGGTTCCTCCAGGGTCATAGTAAACATCTTCTCAAAAGTTCGGAGATGAAAGCTGAGAAGAATAAAGAAAGAGACTTAAAACTAGAGTTTAGAAGTTGGTTCTTTTTGTTCTTCTTTTTCTTTCTTTCTTTCCTTCTTTCCTTCTTTCTTTCCTTCTTTCTTTCTTTCTTTCTTCCTTCCTTCCTTCCTTCATTTCTTCCTTTCTTGTTTGTTTGTTTCATTGGTCCTAGGCCCTGAATTCAGGGCCTGGGCACTGTCCCTGAGCGTTTTTGCTCAGGGTTAGTGCGCTGACACTTTGAGCCCCATCACCACTTCCCATTTTCTGGTGGCTCATTGGAGATAAGAGTCTCAGGGACTTTCCTGCCTGGGCTGGTTTCAAACCATGATCCTAAAATCTCTGCCTCCTGAGTAGCTGAAAATAAAGGCTTGAGCCACCAGGACACAGCTAAATTGGTCCCTTTGAAGTGGAAAAATACTTATTCTTCCAACAGATATTTATGGATATTCACCACTCCCTCCCAATTTCAGTCCCCTCAAGGCAGAAGGGACTCAGCAAGTCAACCCTTCCAGACTTTTATAATGGACACCAGATCAGTTTAGTGATAATCTTTTTTTTCCTTGCATAAAATTTGCTATTTATCCCTTAGAATTTTTGTGTGATTTGAGCCATTCTCTCTAATTTGTAAGTCTTAAATCCACATTCTTATCAAAATTTGATGATTATCTAGGTGCTAGTGGCTCATTTCTGTCTATGATCCTATCTACTCAGGAGGCTGAGATCTGAGATCACAGTTTGAAGCCAACCCAGGCAGAAAAGTCTGTGAGACTCTTATCTTCAATAAACTAATAAAAAGCCAGAAGTGGAGCTGTGGGTCTCATGGTAGAACACTAGACTTGAGTAAAAGAAGCTCAAGGACAGCACCCCAAGCCCTGAGTTCAAGCCCCAGGACCGGCATACACACACAAAATTTTTCTTTTGATGCTTAGCTTCCAGAAAACTGTCTCACATTACTTCCATAAGATGGATTTTAACTCAACCTCATATCACCTCAATTTCATTTACTCTTTTTTGCCTTTTCTTATTCTTACAAGTATTATGCTGATATTCTACTACCATATGGGTATTTATATCTTCCCATTAATAATGCTCACAGAGCAAAAATAACATATTGTATTTGTGTATGTGTGCCAGTATAAAGCTTGAAGTTAGGACTTCTCATTCTCTCTTGTCGTTTTCACACAAGGCTAGTGCTCTACCTCTTAAGCCACACTTCCACTTCCTGCTGGTTAATTGAAGAGTCTCTTGGACTTTTCTGCTTGGGTTGGCTTCAAACCTCAATCCTCAGATCTCAGCCTCCTGAGTAGCTGAGTAGGATTACAGGCATGAGCCACCAGCACCTTGCAACATACTGTATCTTTGTTTGATCCTTCAATGGAATAGTTTTGCACAACAATTGTGGCCATAAATGTTGAGTATTATACATGGAAGACAAACTAAATGTTCACTTTCCCAATATCTCAATTAATTTTTCAGTTATGACCATTAAGCTTCCAAATTTTTCATTTTTTAATTATCTTTTTACAGTTGTACAAAGGAGTTTTAATTCAACCTTTCAATTTATGTGTACAACGCATCAAGATCAGTCTTAGCCCTTCTGTCATCTTCCCCTTGTGTTTCTTTTAAATTATAACATCCAAAAACACTTAAAAAAATACCTGGGGGCTGCGAATGTGGCTTAGTGGTAGAGTGCTTACTTAGCATGCATGAAGCCCTGGTTTTGATTTCTCAGTACCACATAAACAGAAAAAGCCAGAAGTGGCACTGTGGCACAAGTGGTAGAGTGCTAGCAAAAGAAGCTCAGGGACAGTGCCCAGACCCTGAGTTCAAACCCCAAGACTGGCAAAAAATAAACAATTAAATAATTAAATTTAAAAATACCTGAAGAAGTTTCTAAAGATATGGGAGAACCTGTGGGATGAGAAAGGACTGGAAAAAGATGTAGAGCTGAGTTAGCTTCATGAAGGGAAGGCTGTGGAAGGTTTCCTCACATGAACTAATGTGGGAGGAACAAAAAAGGATCAGCTTCAGTCCTATCACTTGGGATGAGTGGGAGAAGCTACCATGGGTGAGCTATAGGATTGAGCATCTGCCGTTAAGATTGCAAAGAAAATAAGATTTTCCTATCTGTCTAGGGGAATTACAGTCCTTATGGGGTAAAGTGAATTAATAAAGAAGTCAACCAGCTAGGCACTGGCTGGTGGCTCATGCCTGTAATCTCAGCTACTCAGATTGAGATCTGAGGATATGAAGTTCAAAGCTAGCCTGGGCAGAAAAATCTGTGATACTCTTATTTTCAATTAGCTAGCAAAAAGTTGGAAGTTGAGAAGCAAAAAAAGCCAAGAGAGTGTGAGGCCCCTGTGTTCAAGACTCAATGTCAATACCACACATACACACACACACACAGAGGAGGAGGAGGAAGAAGAAGCAGAGGAAGAGAAGAAGAAAGAGGAGGAGGAGGAGGAGGAGGGAGGAGGCGGAGGAGGGAACAGGAGGAGGAGGGAGCAGGAGGAGGAGGAGGAGGAATAATAATCTGAACCAGGACGTACCAGAAAGTAGATAGGTCAGAAGTTTCCACCAGCATTTTCTCAACAGAGTCCAGCATTCGGGAATGAAAAACGATGAGGTTCATCACCTTGGCTAAGTCAGGGTTCTCATGCAGGTGGAGAGGAGCCTTCGCCACACTGGTATAGGCCTGTTGTTAGAGGTGGGAAAAAGCACAGAGAAAACAGAGTGAATGAAATGGGGCCACAGCCTTGAGACTATGCCTTGGCTTACATATGTCCTGTCGGTTGCAGTTTTCAAAGTTACTCAATTCTTAAGGCAGAGCTTAGGAAATAAAAAAGGAAGGTAGAACCCAATGATGGGAACCACCAACAAGATCAGACCATTACCTGTAAGCGAAACCAGTCCAGCCTCAATCCAGAGAATTCAAATTCCCCTCCATTATCCACTATGAATAAAACAGAAGTATAAAAGGAAAGGATAAAGCAGTACTTAAAACATAATTTCAAGGAATGATAGGTCTTCTGAAAGATTTTGTCCTATTTCCTGGATCATAGACCAACATTTCTTTTTTAAAAAACACATATATGTGTGTATGTATGTATGTTTGTATGTATGCATTGGGCCAGATGCTAGTAGCTCATGCCTGTAATCCTAGCTACTCAGAAGACTGATATCTATATATCGGGGTTTGGAGACAGTCCAGGCAGGAAAGTTCATGAGGTTCTTATCTCCAGTTAATCAGGAAAAAGCTAGAAATGAGGCTATGGCTCAAGTGGCAGAATACCTTCTTTGCTTTGAGCAAAAAAGCTGAAGGACAGTGCCCAGGCACCAAATTCAAGCTACAATACCAACACACACACACACACACACACACATACACACTAAATTGAGCTTCATAAATACCCTGCAACCCTCACTTCCCTCCAGTTACCTTGCTTGAGGTTCAGAGAGGAAAGGGTACTGACAAATGAGGACATAATGATGGACTCCTCTTCTGGACACACAGACAGGTTCTAAAAGAAGGGCAGGGGTTGCTGTCAATGGGCATAAGTTCCAGGGCGGGAATGAGGACCCCAGGTTCAGTCAGTAGATGAAGGTAGAAAGAAATTACTAAGTGCAAACAACAGAGAAAGAGTCAGGCAAGAGATGAAGGAAATTTCCTGGGATTTCTGCCATGTTAACAATTCATTTCTCTTTATTTTTTCTATTTCTATAAAGTTTAACGTAAGAAAAAAAATACAGCTGGGATTTTTTTTTAATAAATAGCAATAAGGTGTAGCTGGGTGCCATTGGCTCACACCTATAATCCTAGCTACTCAGGAGGCAGAGATCCGAGGATCGTGGTTCAAAGCCAGCCTGGAGAAGAAAACGCTGTGAAACTCTTATCCCCAATAAACCACCAGAAAACAAGAAGTGGCTCTGTAGTAGAGTGGTAAAGCACTAGCCTTAAGCTGAAGAGCTCAGGGACAGCGCTCAGGCCCAAAGTTCAAGCCCCATGATGAAAGAAAGGAAGAAAGAAAGGAGAGAAGGAAGGAAGGAACAAATGAATGAACAAACAGGGGGGAGAAAATGGGGGGAGGAAGAGGGAGAGACGGCTAAGGGTATGCATCTGTAATCTTAGCACTCAAGAGGCTGAGGTAGGAGGATCATGAGTTTGAGGTCATCTGGGGCATAGAGAGATCATGTTTCACCCACTCCACAGAGTATAAGATTCAGCTAGTATGGATCCATGGGGAAAAATCACCAAAATCTAATCAATGGGACACACCTGAATGACATCACTGAGCACAAGAGCATCAAATCTGGCCAGGTACTGAAGATGGTATTGCTGTATCACTTTGATGTGTCTTCGGATCAAAGCCCTAATCCCCTCCAAGAGGAAGAGCAGCTCTGCAATGCTCCTGTAAAGTTGAGGATGAGAACAGAAAGAAGCCTGAGACCAGAAATATGAACTAGAGCTGGACACAGGAGTAACAGGGCAGAAGCTAAGAAATCCTGAGGTTCATGGATGCCTCCTTGCCCTTCCTCCAGGTCCATCCAAGGACAAAGTCTTAACCATGTCAGTACTAACGAGTCGGCATAGTCTTCCGGTGTCTTTGTCTTGGTAACATTTTCTGTATGGCGAACCAGCCAGGTGACCTCATCACGAATGAAGGACAGAGCCATGAAAGCAAATAGGGCCTATGAAGAAGACAGGAACTATTACAATTTTCAACTTTAAAAACAGATATCAAAACACAGGAAAAAACTATGATGCTAATCTGTATAAGGATACAATCCTTATCATCAACAATGTTCAATGATACACAGACCCACAAACCCAACCTTCATGACACAGAAGCAGGTATGTACAGAGGTTGACACTAACTTATAGACCCTCCCCCACCCTCTCTATCAAATTAAATTCTTAGCCAGGCATTTGTGATTCATGTCTGCAATCCTAGCTATTCAGATGCCTGAGATCTGAGGATCCTACTTTGAAGCCAGTCCGGGAAGAAAATCTGTAAGACTCCTATCTCCAAGCAACCAGCAAACAACTAGAAGAGGAGGTATGTCTCAAGTGGTAGGGTACCAGCTTTGAACGAAAAAATTAAGTAAGAGTGCCAGGTCCTGAGTTCAAGCACTAGTACCAACATACACACACACACACACGCACACACACACACACACACACACACACACACAAATAAATTCTAGAAATATTTACTGGTTATTTATATGGGTCAAACAGAAAAGCAAAGACTGCCATCAATTAATTCACATTCAGGTCAAAAACAGGACAAGTTCAAAATTAGTGCATAACATACTATGACAGTGCTGAAAAAGAAACATACAGAATGTCTTGAGTACTGTAAACTTCAAGGAATCTGCATGGACAAATAGATAAGAAATACAAAATCTAGATGAAAGAGAAGGCTGGAAGAAGTGACATTGATTGAGATGCAATGCATTCATACTCTGACTTGTTGAATTGAAACCCCTTTGCACAATTACTTAAAGTTATTTTTTTAAAAAGAAAGAAATGCAAAATCTCCTGAGTGCCAAG
This sequence comes from Dipodomys ordii, assembly GCF_000151885.1. Lineage (NCBI taxonomy): Eukaryota > Metazoa > Chordata > Mammalia > Rodentia > Heteromyidae > Dipodomys > Dipodomys ordii. The sequence goes on along the minus strand of NW_012267371.1, from coordinate 2,412,313 downwards.
TGGTTCCCCATTGCTGCTCATCACTGGTCATCCTCTCCCTCCCTGCATTTCTCTTGCCTTGGGACCCAGAAGTCCTGGCTCATCAGTCAACACGGTCTCCAGTTCCTTCACAGCCATCCGCAGGAACTGGCGTCGTTGACAGTGAAATTGGCCACTGAGGAAGGAAAGTGGAAACTTGAGAATATTGCTGCTCCCACCCTTAAAATTCTCCATGGGCTGGATGCTGGTAGCTCACACCTGTAACCCTAGCTATTCAGGAGGCTAAGATCTGAGGGCTGAGGTTAAAGCAAGCCTGGGAAGGAATATTACAAGAGACTCATCTCAAATCAACCATCAAAAAACTGGAAGCTAAGCTATGGGTCAAGTGGTAGAGCTTGGCATTGAAGGATGGTTGAATGCTAAGGATAGATTGGCAAAGAAAAGGCAAGGATCTGTGGGGCTGCAGCAAGGCTCTTGGATTGAGGTAATGGGTTTCCACAGAAACTTAGCTGGCTTTGAGAAAGGACAGTCTGGTTCCATCCCCTCTCCGAGAGCCCACAGCCCAGCTTTACCTGTTAGTAATGGCATGTTCCTTGCTCTCCTTGATGTCTGCCACTCGTTTGCCATACCTGAAAAATGACACAGCACAGCAGGGTCAGCCATGCCACCAGTGAGGAATTTTATCCTACCTCAGAGATTCCAGCCTTCAGGCTAGGGAGAGCACAGCCCTGCTGACTAGCACCCCTCACCCTTGGCCTGCAAAACTCACACAGTTTCAAGATCATTCTGCTGCAGCTCTTAATTTTTTAGATAGATAATAACTATGATTCTGAATGCTGATGGTTTATGCCTATAATCCTAGCTTCTCATGAGACTGAGATGTGAAGATGGTGTTTCAAGTCAGCCTGGGTAGAAAAGCCTGTGAGACTCCAATTAACTAGCAAAAAGCCAGAAGTAAAGCATGGTTTAATTGACAGAGCACCAGGCATGAGGATAAAAGCTAAAGAATGGTGCCCAGACCCTGAGTTTAAGCCCCAGTACCATCATGAAATAAAATAAAATACTGAAACAAAGATAATAACCAGAAAAAAGGAAATTACTTGCCCAAGTTCACAAAAAGGCTTGAACTTGGGGCCTGGGCACTGTTCCTGAGCTCTTTTGCTCAGGGCTAGCACCCTACCAGTTTGAATCACGGCACCACTTCTGGTTTTCTCATGGTTAATTGGAGATAAGCGTCTCATAGACTTTCCTGCCTGAGCTGCCTTTGAACCATGATCCTCATCTCAGCCTCCTGAGTAGCTAGAATTACATAGATGAGCCACCAGCACCCAGCCCACAGAGTCTTTTTTTTAATATATTTTTTAATGATTTTAGGGATGGGAAGGTGGCTCAGTGGTAGAGTGCTTGCCTTGCATGCATGAGACCCTGGGTTCAATTCCCCAGCACCACATAAGCAGAAAAAGCCAGAAATGGTGCTGTGGCTCAAGTGGTAAAGCACTAGCTTTGAGCTGAAGAGCTGAGGCACAGTGCCCAGGCCGAGTTCAGGCCCCATGACCGACATACATACATAAATAAATAAATAAACATAAATTATTTTATTATCTTTAAGTAGTTTTACAAAGACCTTTCAATTCAACATGTCAATTTATGTCTACAACACATTTTTTAAATTGAGATTAGGTGATTACATATAGCAAAGCTGAGACTGGACTTCTTTTTCCAATCCTGCACTCATTGCTTGAAAGCAGTAAAGCAAGGCACTCTTCTGGTTGGAGAAGGGTGAATAAAGCAGGGCATAAGACTGGATCATGGGGGCGGAGGGTACAATGCAGGTGACTCAAATGGCAGAGTGCTTGCTTAGTGAGCACAAGGCCCTGAGTTCAGACCCTCACTTGACCTTGACAACGCACTGAACTTCATCCATTCTCATACCATCAAACTCCTCCAAAGGAACATTCTTCTTACTCTCTCACCTTTGAAGCTCATAAAGCCTTCAAATACAAAGACAATGCACTGAACTTCATCCATTCTCATACCATCAAACTCCTCCAAAGGAACATTCTTCTTACTCTCTCACCTCTGAAGCTCATAAAGCCTTCAAATACTTAACAAACTGCTCTCTCAGAAGTCAGTGTGAATTGCCAAATTAAGTAGCCTTTTTAATGCTATGGCTTGTCTATAATATTTGGCCATAGTGATTTGTGCTCTATCAATCTGTGCTCAGAATCCCAGCATTACTGTTGACTCTTTGTTCTCTGTGTTCCTTACATATTACCTTCTTTTTTTTTTTATGGTTCTGGTCGTGGGGCCTGAACTCTGGGCCTGGGCGCTGTCCCTCAGCTCTTCAGCTCAAAGCTAGCACTCTACCACTTGAGCCACAGCACCACTTCCGGCTTTTTTTTTGCTTATGTGGTGCTGAGGAATCGAACCCAGGGCTTGTATGCAAGGCAAGCGCTCTACCACTGAGCCACCTTCCCAGCCCCATATTACCTTCTTTTATCATGTATCACTGTTTTTGTTTGGTTTTGGCAGTACCACAGTTTGAACTCAGGGCCTCATGCTTGCTAGGCAAGAGCTCTGTCACTGAGCCACACCTCTAGACCTTTTGAAAAAATATTTTTATTGTAAAGAAACTGTAAAGAGGGATTACAGTTACATGAGTAAGGTGATGAGTACATTTCCTACTGAGCATTATTACCCCCTCCTTTGTTTTCCCCTACCATCTCTTCTCTCCACACCTCCCCAATTCCTCCCCCCCCCAAGTTGTAAAGTTCATTTTCAACGTAGTTTCTTGTACGTCTCATTGTTACAATGGGTTAACCTGTATCTTGTTTCAGCATTTTGTTATTTCCTTTCCCCTCTCTAAATTAGAAAAATGTATGTACAAGATGCAGGGCACCAGAATCAAATACAGTGACAACAGGGGTTATACCATAAGGGGGAGAACATACAAAGAAACAAAAAATCACATAGTACATTAAAAACAACAACAACAACAAAGAAAAAAACCTCTGTGTCCATATCTTAAGGGTCATTTCACCTAGCATCATCTTATGTGGCCATATGAACATATGGTCATGTGTACATATGGTCATATGTACATAGCTTTTGTACATTTGTACATATTTATATAGCTTTGACCTTTTCTGCTTGTCTGGTAGGATTATCCTAGACATATACTAGTTATTGCAAATAAGGGAAAGCATGGGACCTATGATTCTTTGGGTCTGGCTTACTTCACTTATAATTTTTTCCAAGTCTATCCATTTCCTAACAAATGGGGCAATGTCATTCTTTCCGATGGAGGCATAGAATTCCATTCCATTATCTGTGTGTGTGTGTGTGTGTGTGTGTGTGTGTATACATACATACATACACCACATATTCTTGATCCATTCATCTACTGAGGGGCATCTGGGTTGGTTCCATATCTTAGCTATGGTGAATAATGCTGCCATAAACATAGTTGTGCTGGTAGCTTTAGTATGGCCTTATTTGTAATTGTTTGTGTAAATGTCTAGAAGTGGGATTTCTGGGTCATAGGGGAGCTCTATGTGTAGTACTGCTTTCCAGAGTGGTTGAACAAGCTTAAACTCCTACCAACAATGCAGTAGGGTTACCTTTTGGCCACATCCTCTCCACCATCTGTAGTTATTAGATTTCTTGATTATAGCCATTCTAACTGGGGTGAGGGGGAATCTCAATGTTGTTTTGATTTGCATTTCTTTTTTGTGTGTCAGTTGTGGGTCTTGAACTCTGGGCCTGGGCACTGTCCCTCAGCTCTTCAGCTCAAGGTTAGCGCTCTACCACTTGCGCCACAGCACCATTTCTGGTTTTCTGAGTGATTTATTGGAGATAAGAGTCTCATGGACATTCCTTCCCGGGCTGGCTTTGAACCGCGATCCTCAGATCTCAGCCTCCTGAGTAGCTAGGATTACAGGTGTGAACCACCAGCGCTCGGCTTGCATTTTTTTTATGGCCAGAGAAGTTGAGCATTTCTTCATGTGTCTTGGCCATTCTTATTTCCTCTTCAGAGAAATCTCTCTTTAAGTCTTTAGCCCACTTATTAATCCGGTGGTTGTTTCTTGGAGGATTTGTTGTTGTGGGATTTAATTTTTTGAGTTCTAAGTATATTTTGGATATCAGACCCTTGCTGGTTCAGGCCTGGGTATGTGCCTGAGCTCTGAGATGCCAATTTTTATGCCTCCAATTGTAGCTGGTATGACAGGCATACACCATTGTGCCCAGCCTCTTGCACTGACATGAAAGTCTCATAAAGTGTTCTGCCTGGGCAGCCCTGGAACCTATTTTACATTTCCCACTATAACTCAGATAACCAGACTGTATTATGGCACTCAGCTATTGGTTGAGAAGGGGCAAGTGTCTGCCCCAACTGGCTTCATACCTCAGTCCTCCCAATCTCAGCCTCCCAAGTAGCTGATTACAAGTATGAGCCATCCACCCCATACTTTGTCATGCATAGCTGTTGGCACCACATTAGTGGGGCTCCATACCATCTCATTTCCCTTCTCCAAACCAGTCCTTATTGAACTTAGTGCAAAATGATAGAAATTTAGAGTTGAAAAATATCTTAATTAAATTAGGATTCAAATCCACAGCAATCTGAATGGATAATTATTTCCAACATCTATACAGAGCAGGGAAAAGAAATGGGATTAAGAGTATTAAATTTTTTTTTGTTTTACCTCTTATTAAGTGAGGGACATTGAGACTGAATCTCTTGCCTCCTCATTTACAAAAAGAAACTATATTGCACCTGAGTTATTATACCTGATTTGTCATGGGGACCAAATTGGATCATTTATGTCAAAGAACTCCCTAAACTATAAATCATACATACCAGTTGCTGTTCTTAGTGATGGGGAACAACTCTCAAATATTCCTTCCATTCCTTAGAACTAGTAATCATTACCAAGTTTCTTCATATAAATAACCCAAATCCACATTCTGAAACATCCTTTTTTTTTTTCTTTCTGGCCATTTTCGAGACTTGGACTTGGAGGCCTCCCACTCCCTTGGCTTGCTTGCTCAACTGATGCTCTACTACTTGAGCTACACCTCCAGATCTTCACTAGATGAAGTATCTTGGGCTATGCTACCCGGGCTGACTATGAACCATGTTCCTCCAGATCTCAGCCTCCTGAGTAGCTAGGATTATAGGTTTGAGCCACTAGTGCCCAACTCACATCCTAAAACTTCTAATTATTAACTATAGACTTATTCCCTCTTCAAGTCTGGCACTTACATATTTATATAACACATAATTTTTATATAACACATATAATTTATATATGTATATATAAAGTTTGATACATAATGCACAAACACACATACATACACACACACACACACACACACACACACACACACACACACACACACACACACACCGGGAAGATGCATATCAAACTATTTCAGGAGTAAGACTGTAGTCAACTTCTACTTTGTGATCGTCACATTGCTGGATGTTCTATTTGCCACCAGAAATAAGTGCAGGTAATGAAGATATCCCACACATCTTCTTTATGATACAGCTTTCTCGCCTTTCCTTTACAGACTATTAAAGAGTTGTTAAGTTCCTTATCTCTAATTTATTCTCTTTTGTGTTGTTGTTGTTGCAGCTATGGGGCTTGAACTCTGGGCCTGGACACTGTCCCTGAACAATTCAGCTCAAGGCTAGTGCTCTACCACTTGAGCCACAGTGCCACTTCTGGCTTTTTCTGCTTATGTGGTACTGAGGAATCGAACCCAGGGCCTCACGCATGCGAGGCAAGCACTCTACCACTGAGCCACCTTCCCAGCCCCAATTCTCTCTCTTTTTTAATGCCAGTATTAGGGCTTGAATTCAGATCCTGGGCATTTTCCCTTAGCTTTTATTTATTTGTTTGTTTTGGTCAGTCCTGGGGCTTGAACTATGGGCCTGGGCCTGGAGACTGTCCCTCAGTGTTTCAGCTCAAGGCTAGCATTCTATTACTTGAGCCACAGTGCTACTTCCAGTTTTCTTAGTGGTTTATTGGAGATAAGAGTCTCATGGCCTTTCCTTCCTGGGCTGGCTATGAACCACGATCCTTAGATCTCAGCCCCCTGAGTAGGATTACAGGCGTGAACCACCATGCCCCAGCTCTTTAGCTTTTTTTGCTCAACGCTGGCACTCTACTACTTGATCCACAGATCTATCTCTGGTTTTATTATGGTTAATAGGAGATAAGAGTCTCACAGATTATCTTGCCTGGGCTGGCTTCAAACCAGTTGGCCATCCTCAGATCTCAGCCTTCTGAGTAGCTGGGATTATAGGTGTGAGCCACTGGTGCCCAGCCTCCCATTTATTTAAATCTACTGCAACCCTGCACTCATGTGAAGTTGTTCCCCAAAAGATGGTCTTTATAGCCAAATCCATTGAGCATTTTTCAATTGTCCTTGTGTTTGTCCCCATAGCAACATCTAATTTGGATAACTGGACGTTCCCTCCTTTTTAGCTTAATTTAATTTTTATTGATTGATTTATGGCAGTATTGTGGTACGAACTCAGAGCCTCACACCTGCTATGCAAGTGCTCTATCATATAAGCCACTTCTCAGCCCCCTATGCTTTTGACTTTTCAGATAAGTTCCAGGCTAGCCTGGACCTTAATCCTCCTATTTATAACTCATGCATAACTACAGTGACAGCTGTGTACCACCACGCTACTCAGCTTTTTACTGGTTGATATTTGGGGGCTGGGAAGAGGATTGTCTGATGAACTTTTCACCTCAGGCTAGCCTCCAATTGCAATCCTCCCAACCTCAACTATCCTTCCTAGCTAGGATTATAGGCATTAGCCACCATGTCCAGCCTGTTCCTTCTTGCAATGCATTCTTCTCTTCTGTTTTCTCCCTTCTTCTAAATGTCCCCCATCAGTTTCCCTGCCTCTGCCTGGCCCTTTAAATAGCAATGTACCCAGAGGGGAGCCTGCTATTCTTCTCACAATACATATTCTCCTGGAGACTCACACCTACTTTCAGGGTTTTGGTTGTCATGTCACCAATCTTCATCTGCTTCCAAACCTCAGTCCTCAGTTCCCAGACCGCACAGCAAAAGGCCTAACACATCTCCCCTCAGCATCCTCAAGACACTTCAAATTCAACTTCTTCAAAACTGAATTCACAGCCTCTTTCCCACAAACTTGCTTTGGCTCACACCTTCTGTAACTTGAAGGAATGCCAGAGATCCACACTGGAAATTTTGCCATCATCCTATTTTACTTACTTCAGCTCCGCTGCTAGCTTTTCCCATCTAATTTCTCTTTCCCCTGCAGCAGAATGATCTTTTCTAAAATGCAAATATGGTCATCTCAACTGCACAGTTTGAATTCACCCGATGGTTCCCTACAGAGACAGATTCAAACCCCATGACAGAGCACGTGAGGTCCCAACTTCTCTCCAAGCCCATCTCTTCACATCCCTGTCTTGGTAATTCTTGCTCTAAATTATGACCAGCTTTTTAACCCTAGCCATCCTCTCTCTTACCTCCAAAATTTTGCTAGTGTCTGTCTAGAATACCTTTTCCTGTCTTAATCAACTCTTCTGCATTCCACTCAACACACACACACACACACACACACACACACCTTTTACACATACACACCATGCATGCTTCAGCTGTTCAGTTCTAAAGTCTATATATCTCTAGTTTTTCTTGATCCTGAAGGGCCAACTCAGTATCCCTCTGATAGACTGGTTTCTCCTTATATTGCATAAATCTTTTGCTTTCTAGGGGGGAGGTGGAGGGTTGTGCTGGTTCTAGGGCTTGAACTCAGGGCCTGAGTGTTGTCCCTTAATTTTTTGCTTGAGGTTAGGACTCTACCACTTGAATTACAGCTCCATTTCAGGTTTGTTGATGGTTAATTAGAGATAAGAGTCTCACAAAGTTTCCTGCCAGGGTTGGCTTTAAACCCCCATTCTCAGAGCTCAACGTCCTGAGTAGTTAGGATTAGAGGCACGAACCACCGGCACACAGCTCTTTTGCCTTTTTTTTCTCTTTGATCCTTGAACTCAAAGCCTGGTCACTGCCTCTGAGATTTTGTGAATAAGGCTACAGCTCTACTACTATGATACACAGCTCCACTTCTGGCCTTTAGGTAGTTAATTGGAGAAAAGAGTCTCACAGGCTTTCCTGCCTGGGCTAGCTTCAAACCATGATTCTCAGATCTCAGCCTCTTGATTAACTTGAATTACAGGTGTGAACCACCAGCACTTTTTTTTTTTTGGCCAGTCATGGGGCTTGAACTCTGGGCCTGGGCATTGTCCCTGAGCTCCTCAGCTCCAGGCTAGCACTCTACCACTTGAGCCACAGCGCCACTTCCAATTTTCAGGTGTTTAATTGAGATAAGAGTCTCACAGACTTTCCTGCTTAGGCTGGCTTTGAACTGTGATTCTCAGATCTCAGCCTCCTGAGTAGCTAGGATTATAGATGTGAGCCACTGGTGCATGGCTGTTCTTTTGCTTTTTTAAGTATCCTTCTGAATATTTCCACAACATTCTTTGTGTTTACAAGCCATAATCCTTTACCCTATCATAAGAATTTGTCTATTTTTACCAATTTGTAAACTACTTAGACAGGTTTTTTTTTTCTTTTTCTTGCCCAGACTAGCTTCCTGCTTCATCCTTCCAAGAACTGGGATTACATATGTGCTTCACCAAACCTGGCTTGAGACTCCTTTTATTTAACAAGCACATACATGGTGCTTACAAGCTACCAGGAACTCTTAATGTGCACTTTACAAATAGTAATACTTTGATTCTTCATAACCCTAGGAGATCTGTCATAGGAAATCACTACTGTTCTCCACATGTTACAGAAGAGGAGACTGAGACAATGGCATGGAGAAATTAAGTAACTTGCCCAAGGCCACACACCTTGAATTCAAACTGAGACAGTCTGATTTCAGAGTTTATGTGCTTCATCTCTACCGTATCTTATTAAGTCACTATGTTCCTAAGATCCTGAGGAATACCAAGCAAATAATAGGGATTTGAAAAACATTTCTTTAATAGTTAGGCCTAACCCTAACTATTAAAAAGGAGGAGGGGGCTGTGAAGGTGGCTCAGTAGCAGAGTGCTTGCCTTGCATGCATGAGGCACTGGGTTCGATTCCTCAGCACCACATAAGCAAAAAGAAAAAAGCTGGAAGTGGCGCTGTGGCTCAAGTGGTAGA
>NW_012267371.1:2387993-2401880 GCF_000151885.1 Dipodomys ordii | reverse complement strand
AATGTTCCAGGAAGCTGGGCATTGGTGGCTCATGCCTATAATCTTAGCTACTCAGGAAGCTGAGATCTGAGGATTGCGGTTTCTCAAGGGCAGGAAAGTCCATGGAACTCTTATCTCTAATTAACCACCAGAAAACCAGAAGTGGCACTGTGGTTCAAGTGGTAGAGCACTCACCTTGAGCTAAAGAGCTGAGGGACAGTGCCCAGGCCCAGAGTTCAAGCCCCACAACTGAACAAAAAAAAAAAAAGAGGGCTGGGAAGATGGCTCAGTAGTAGAGCACTTGCCTTGCATGCATGACACCCTGGGTTCCATTCCTCAGCACCACATAAGCAAAAAGAAAAAAGCGCTGTGGCTCAAGTGATAGAGCGCTAGCCTTGAGGTGAAGAACTGAGGGACAGCACCCAGGCCCAGAGTTCAAGACGCACGACCGGACCCCCCCACAAAAAAAGAAGTTACCAATGGTGGCTGGGAATGTAGGTTAGTGGTAGAGTTCTTGCTTAGCATGCATGAGGCCCTGGATTCAATTCCTCAGAACCACATACACAGAAAAAAAAAAGAAGTAACCAACCAGAACCAAGTATTCTAGCTCATGCCTGTAATCTTAACTTCTTGGGAGGCTACAATGGGAAAGATTGGAGTTAGAAGTCAGTCCAGAGAAAGAAGTAAGGAGAGCCCATCTCAACTGTGTGTACAACTCTCAATCCAACTATACAAGAAGCATAAATAGGAGGATCATAGTCCATATTAGTCCAGGTGTTTTTTTTTAAAAAAAGTACTACCTTATTGAAAAAAAAAACAAAATCAAAAAGGGCTGGGAGTATGTCTCAAATGATAAAGTTTCTATGCAGGAAGCACAAGGCCCTGAATCAAACCCCAGTTCTGATTTTAAAAAGAAAAAAGCCACCAAATAGACTGGAGCATGGATCAAGTCATATAGTGCTTGCCTTGCAATAGTGAGGCCTCAAGCTAGACACCTGTAGCTTAAACATGTAATCCTAACTACTCAGGATGTTGTCTGAGGGTCATGGTTCAAAGCCAGCTCAGGCAAGAAAGTTTCTGAGTCTCTTATCTCCAATTAACCAGCAGAAGGCCAGAAGTAGAGCTGTGGCTCAAGTGGTAGAGTGCCAGCCTTGAGCAAAAATACTAAGGGACAGCACGCAGGCCCTGAGTTCAAGCCCCAGTTCTAGCACCAAAAACAAAAACAAACAGACAAAAAAAGAGAAAGAAAACACAAGAAGTAATCAGTTTAGAAATAAATCTTAGAAGAGGGCCAAAGCCTTCTTAGGGCGGATTCTCCTGAAAGAAGCACAATCTACAGATATAGCCTTGGCAGAGAATGGTTTCCCTAACAGAAGGAAAAGGGAACTCACTGTGTCTGAGTTAGCAGGGTCAATCATGGCCGGAGGGTTGCTGATGAGACTAAGAAGCTGGGCACTGCGCCACTGCTCCGCTCCTTGGTTCCTCCGGACAAAGAGGAAATGCAAAGACAGTAAGGCTCCACTCACAGCCTGTAGGAAAAGACAAACCCTTCACGTCACAGACAGGGACATCTTTGCCTGAGAAATTCTCCACTCTTTCAGGGAACTCGCCTTGGTGTGAGGCCCAAACTCCTCTGTCAGCTTCTTCAGAGGGTGGTCATACTCCAAGACCATCTGGCCCAGGCGAGCAAAACTGGGGTCACTGGGAGAAAGCAAAGGAGGGAGAAGTTACAGGCCTTAAGCATGACATAAAGCCTATGTTTGAAATGGATGGACCTAGAACAAATCAAGTTAAGTGAAGTAAGCCAGTCTCAGAGAGACAAACAGAGCATGTTTTCTCTCCTATGTGGAAGCTAAATCTTTTTTTTCTTTTTTTTTATTGTGAAAATACTATGCAGAGGGGTTACAATTACATGGGCAAGATAATGAGCACATTTCTTATCAAGCATTGTAGCCTCCTCCTTTGTTTCCCCTTCAGAAGCTAAATCTAAAATACACTGGGATATGATAAATTATACAGGACTCTAGGCAGTCACACAATGAGACCAAAGGAGGATCTCCTTAGGAGAAGACAACAGTGCAATGCCCACATGCATCTGATCATATAAAATAATGTTTATCAAAATGAGCTCCAGGAAATGGAAATGAGGTGTTATTTTTTAATTTGTTGCTGTGTTTGTTTTCTTTTCTGTTTGTCATGTTTATTCATATATCTGTCTTTGGAAGAGTGAGGGGACACAGAAATAGAGGGACAAAAGGTAAACAAATGCATCAGTGGTGCTCACTAGACACTATGTGGAAAATGAACTATACAACATATGGGGACGAACAGGAAGGAAAAACTGGGTGAGAGCAAGGGAAGGGGTGACATTATCCAAAAAAAAATGTACTTTTTACCTGACTTATTTAACTGTAACTCCTCTGTACATCACCTTTATAATAACAATTTAAAAACTTAAAGCGTATGTTTGTATATAGGATAAAGATGTGTGCATAGGTTGGCATTCCCCATCATTCCCAAAGACCATCACACTAGTCTATACAAATGTCGAAGGCGGGTGGGGGACATGAAACTATAGATAGATAGTGGGTCAGGCATACGAGCAGGTATCCATATAAACACATCTGAATGTCCATCTTACACAGAACCATGGTTCTGTGTAAGAACCATGTCTTTTTGTCTTTTTTTTTTGCCAGTTTTAGGGCTTGAACTCAGGGGAGTCTGGTCATGGGCCTGAACTCTGGGCCTAGGCACTGTCCCTGAGCTCTTTCACTAAAAGTTAGTGCTCTACCTCTTTGAGCCATAGCACCACTTCCAGTTTTGAGTGGTTAATTGGAGATAAGAGTCTCATGAGGACTTTGCTGCCCAGGCTGGCTTTGAACCACGATCCTCAGATTTCAGCCTGTTAAGTAGCTAGGATTACAGGTGTGAGCCACCAGCCCCTGGCCCTCTTTTTGTCTTTTGTAATATCCTAAAAAGCAGAGTGGAAGCTAGTCCAGGTTAAAAAAAAATAGTTCAGGGGCTGGAAAGGTGGCTCAAGGGTAAAGCGCTTGCCTTGCATGCATGAGGCCCTGGGTTCGATTCCTCAGCATCACATAAGCAGAAAAAAAAGCCGGAAGTGGAGCTGTCGCTCAAGTGGTAGAGTGCTAGCCTTGAGCTGAAGAGCTGAGGGACAGTGCCCAGGCTCAGAGTTCAGGCCCACGACCAGACTCCCCCCACCAAAAAAAATTGATCAGAGATAATGCAAACTGGATAATCAATTATCAAGAGTTAACTACACATAAAAACATATGTTATTTTGCCTGGGCCATGATGTAGATTTTTTTATGAGAAATCACAGCATCTATTTCCTTTGAAGCTACCTTCTTACCTCAAATCATCATAAATGAGCCTCTTTATCTCCATTCACTTACCTATGCCCATGCATCATTTCATGGGCACAGTTGTACAGGCCAATGAGTATCCGCCGGTCCTCAATCCGTGACAGAAGTAAAATGACTGAGGTGTAAGTCACAATCAAGTCTAGGTAACTCCGAGTGAAGTCAAAGTTGAGATTCTGCAAGGAAAATATATAGGAACCCAATAACAGAATAACCAAACAATTTGGATCTCCCTATTTTGCAATTTCCTAACAGTGTTAAATAGACTCCAAAAGAATCTACAACAAGTAGAAACCTGGAGGATTGAAAATTCATGGGAAGAAATTTAAAACAAAAGTCATGGGCTAGACCAAGCACTGGTGGTTCACACCTGTATAATCCTAGCTACTCAGGAAACTGAGATCTAAGTATCATGGTTCAAAGCCAGACAGGGAAGGATAGTCTGTGACACTCTTATCTCCAATTAACCAGCAAAAAGCCAGAAGTGGAAGGGTGGCTCAAGTGCTAGAGCTCCAGCCTTGAGCATAAAGGCTAAGGGACAGAGCCCTAAGTACAAGCCACACACACACACACACACACACACACACACACACACACACACACACACAGTACAAAAGTCCAGGGCTAAATAAGGGCTCAAGATACAAGGAGACTGGGAAATAAGGAAGTACATGAAGGTTGGAAGAAATAAAGTAAGAAAATTTTGTATAATATTTGTATTAATTAAATCACATTGCTAGTTACATTGAGTACATTTTAACATCAGCACTTTTTACAAAAGAATTGTGGTCCTGAGTAGGAATAAGTGGAATAGCCATTCTTCTAGTCCCATCCCTTTCTACACTGTCTCAACTTACACCTGGTCTTTTCTTTAATCCTATTGTATAATAGAAGAAGGCTATAAAGGATCTTACAATATCAAAATGGCACTGGCAGGCATCAATGGTGTTGAGAAGTTCATATACATGATCCTGGAAGTGAAATTGAAAATAAGAGTGAATAGAGATTTTTTTTTTTGGGTCCAGTTGTGGGGCCTGAACTCTGGGCCTGGGTGCTGTCCCTCAGCTCTTCAGCTCAAGGCTAGCGCTCTACCACTTGAGTCACAGCGCCACTTCCGGCTTTTTTCTTTTTGCTTATGTGGTGCTGAGGAATCGAACCCAGGGCCTCAGGCATGCAAGGCAAGCGCTCTACCACTGAGTCACCTTCCCAGCCCCTAGAGATTTTTTTTTAATGATGACACATAATATCAAAATTTGAGGACAAGGGACAGGTCCCAGAGAGTTTCCAGGTAAAAAGTATGGAAGGAAAAGAAAAGAAATCTCTTCTCTGTAAGTCCTAATGACCCCTTTCAGATGTGTGTCCACAAATACAAGGTACTTCCATATCATGTATACTTTCCCTGAATTCACTATCCCTGAATGCTATTCCTCCACAGGGTAAAATGGGGCTTTTTAAAAGATGGATAGTTTCTATATAATCGGTCATTTATTTTCTTTAACAGTACAATTTAGATATCCTTCTATATCAGTACATGCCTCATTTCTTTCAAAAAACTTTATGAAGCCACAAAAATGAACACCTACTAATTAATGACAATGCCTACAAAAGAGAATTGGTCCAAAAAGAGCTCACCCGAAATTCCATGACATCCACAAATGACTGGTAGTAGTTGATGAGGAATCTAATTATCTCAGCTTTTTCACGATGAACTGGCCCTAAATGTTGCTGAAACACAAAACATGTAAAAATAAAATGGCAATTGGCCAAAGTTAACTCCATAGAAGGACTAATACCTGAACACCTTAGAGGTTTGAAATACATTGACATGGGAGGTGAAATCTCTCCAATGTTCTCCACATCTTTAAATAGAGATTCTTTACCTAGGTAAGATAGTTCTGACTAGATTCAGAGAGCTAAATAAGAGGCTATTTCAAGATTCCTTTTAAAGCTGGAGAAACATACTATCTAAATCAAAGTCAAAAGAAACAGGATAAGAAGAAGCTACAGGAAAAACAGATAGGAAGTTCACTGCTAATAATTAATAAGGGCAAAAGAGTGAATAGCCCACTAGATACATAGTTCTAAGCAAGGAAATACCCAGTGGAAACCAGGAAGAACATTAAAATATACACATTCTGCTAGGCTGGTAAAGTGTCCTTGTGAATCTCGCAATAGAGACACAGAGCAATGCTATGTTCCAGCTTGAGAGGCTCCCATCTCAGAATTCTCACGACTGGAAGCCTTATGTTTATGCCTCAGGAAACTAAAAGTATGAAGAAAAGCTGTCCAAAGAGGAGAATGTGAACGGTCTTTGCATACTATTTTGTCAGAGAAAAGAAAAGTAGGGTCAAGCTCTCACCGTGCTATTTCGGACATCTATGTTAGGAAATTTCTTGTTGATATATTTGAGACATGATTCCATAGACTTTTCCAGGAGGAAAGGCGGCTTGGATTTAGGGTCTGAACAAGTCTGCACAGAAAAACCGCATTATATTTCAACCCTTTGTCCCCCCTGAAACATACCTTTACCTGAATCATTCAATCCTTAGGGGAAAGCCCTGCAGGGAATTCATTATAAAAGCATGAGAGTAGATCAAGAACAAGTTCCAAAACAGTGAGCCAACTATCTTAAGAGCTAAGCAACAACCCCAGTGTCTTGTCTCACTGGGTGAAACTTAACATCTTCTTGGTCCCAGCACAAAGAGGAAGTCGTGTCCCCGCCTCTCAAGAGAAGACGGAAGCTATAAGAAAAGTGGTTTGTCATAGAGTTAGAATTGTGGGAGACTTGGGCCCACAGTTATGCCTATTAAATGAATATTTTTATCCCAAAGTGCATTTACTGGGGAAATTGGAACAAAGAAAACATGTTCCTAGTGATTTGTTTTATTGCAAAATGCACAAACATTTCCTCCCACAAGAATCTTATTCTCACTTCTAGTAACTTTCCACAGTGTCCCTGTCTTCATTTCTGCTTTTGATGTCTTAGCTAACCCCTGGCTCACCCATTGCCACCAGCTTCTCCCAGACTCACAGTTCTAATCCTACACACATAGGCATACAAATACAGCATGAACTGCACCCAAAGTACTTTAAAGGGCACTTACCACTTTTTTTTAATCTAACTATTTCTCTTTCCTTAAAGGGAAGTACTTCTACCCAAAAAAAAAAATGTTTTTGCTGCAGACCTAGCTTTAGGTTTCCTTGGCGCATAGGAGAGGATAAGTGATAAGACCCAGAACTCTAGCCCCAGACCCATGTCCAAATCATTCAGAACAAAATTACCCTCCCCACCACTGCCACCATCACCCTTACCTTCAATTCCAGTGTAAAGCAGTTGCTCTCACTCTAAGAATCGCATGTAGGAAGGGGAAAGCCTAAAAAGAAGCCCCCTTCTGCTTCCCCAAACCGTCTGGCCTCCATAATCTGGGCACCTGAAGATCAGTTAGGTCTAACTTCTGGACCTGCCAGTTTTACAGTTCCCTGCTTTACTCTTGCTGAAATAATTAGATCCGTTTCATTACTTGTGCTTACCTTCTTGATGTTGTATATTCGGATGAGAACTCCCTGACCTCGGTCATTGAGGATAGTGAGCTTCTCCGCTAATTTATGCTGGTAGGCAGAGGTCAAAGACATGATGGCCACGGAAAGAGAGGGGTATCCAGACAATAAGGCCTTGAGCTCCCTACACACTCTAAGTTTGGGTGGTGACACGCCCTGTGCAGAAGGACCCAGCCTGGTTGGTGTACTGGGCTTCCTGTGGCCCCTGTGATTGGTTCATGGGTGCAAGCAATCATTATGGTTTCTTGTGCTTCCTCTAATGCACACAGCAGAGGAGACTTCCTCTTTCTGGCCATGCAACACTTTTCAGTAAGCCTGTGAAGTGGAGCCTGAGGAAAGAGACAGGCTTTCAGGGTTCTTCACACTGTAGCACCTACCTTTGGCTTTAATTCTCCATAAATGTCCTACACAAAACTCTACAGCAGACAGGTAAGTATCTGCCAACCCAGCCCCCACAAATACTTATAGATTTCCCCTTTTTTATATGCTCCCTCAAGAATGCTTCTATAACTCCTTACTGAGCCTTAGGCCCTATATCATTTAAGATACATCTCTTGCTAACTACCCCACCCAGTGTAAAAATATTATGTTATATACTATTGTACATGCATATGCATTCACACGACCCCAGCAGTGGGGCTAAGGATGCAAGTTGTACTCACCTTTTCCATGTAGGGCTGGTATTCTACCACTTGAGCCACCTCCAGCTCTTTGCTGGTTAATTAGAAGTAAGAGTCTCATGAACTTGTCTGCCTAGGCTGTCTGGCTTAGAATTGTAATTCTCAGATCTCAGCAGCCTCCTGAGTAGCTAGGATTACAGGTGTGAGCCACCATCACTTGCTTTCCTTATTATTTTTTAGGTAAATGTCTTCTCTCTCCAAACTACAATATATACTCCTTAATGATAGGAATGATTCTTTTTATTTGATTCTTGGTATTGGTAGTTGGGCATGAACTAGTGAGACTTGAACCCAGGGACTCTCAGTCTTACTTGGCTCTCTTGCTCAAAGCTGGAGTTCTGAGTCACATCCACTTCTAGCTTTTGTTGTTTAATTGGAGTTAAGAGTCTCATGGACTTCTGAGTTTGGGGTGGCTTCAAATCTCAGTCCTCAGATCTCAGCTTCCTGAGTAGCTAGGATTATAGGTGTAAGCCACCAGTGCCCAGGTGAGAATGTTTCTTAAGATTATATCCTTTACAGTATTCCTAGTACAGTGATTCTCCAAGAGCATCAGCACTACCTTGACACTTGTTTGACAAATGAATTCTCTGGCCCCACCCCAAACCTATTAAACCCAAAACTGCAGGTTGGATTCAGCACTCTCAGGCTTAACAGGCCCTCCAGGTGATTACGCCTTTGAGTTTGAGAACCACTGCTCTAGTACAAAGATACTTAAAGTCACTAAAGAAACAGATTTATACCTGTTCTCTGAAATTTAGGTTGATAGCCTAGAAATCTTCATTTATAAGTAGAGGAGGAGTGTTGGGCGCAAATGTGCCAGGGGACACATATTGAGTAATACTGGTCTAGAGCAACACCTCTTGGACACAGTAACAACTTAATAAATATGCCAGTTGTAGTAATTTACCAAATTATTGATACTAGTTTGAGAAATGAGCCCTGTGAAGAACCAAATTAAGGGCTGGGAAGGTGGCTCAGTGGTAGAGTGCTTGCCTTACATGCATGAAGCTCTTGGTTCGATTCCTCGGCACCACAAAAGCAGAAAAAGCTGGAAGTGGCGCCGTAGCTCAAATGGTAGAGTGCTGGTCCTGAACTGAAGAGCTGAGGGACAGTGCCCAGGCCCAGAGTTCAGACCCCCACAACTGAAAACAATATCAAGATTAATTAATAATGATCCCTAAGTCTTTGATGACTGAATAAATTTTAGCCCCAATATATTCTTGTTATTCCAACCAAGTCTTCACCTCTAACTCAGGAAAACTTTTCATTTATTTCAAGTTCTTTCAAGGCACAAAGTAAATCAGACAGAGTTGTCTTTGCATCTATTGTCTTTCCAATTTGTTTTCTCTCACTTGAATCATATTTTCTACATCCTGAGAGCTCATATTGTGCCAATAATTCCAAGTGAGTTAGAAAAACAGAGTCAGGATGTACCTATAATCCTAGCTTTTCAGGATGCTGAGATCTAGCTCAAAGCCAGCTAAGTCTGCACCATTCCATCTTCAAAAAAATTGGAGGCATGGGTTAAGTGGTATAAACATCAGCTGAGCAACTATGAGGCACTGAGTTCAAACTCTGGTATGTAGAGGAGAAAGAAATGGGGAGAGAGGGAGGTGATCCGCATTATTTAAGAGGTTAATGTGTTTGCACTAAAATGAATATATTATTTTACTACCTTATGTTATTTATGTAGAGGGAGGTTTCATTGTTATATTTCCACCCGTTTATAATATATTCCAATTGAATGTATTTTAGAAAGAAAGAAAGAGAGAGAGAAAGAAAGAAAGAAAGAAAGAAAGAAAGAAAGAAAGAAAGAAAGGAAGGAAGGAAGGAAGGAAGGAAGAGGGAGAGAAACTGACAAATGCTAATGCTTAATGTAAACTTTCAAACATCTCTAAGGAAGACTTAAGATTTTTAGAAAGGAGAACCTATCTTTCAGTCTATCTACTGGATTTTTATCCTTTAAAAGCTGTAGGCCTGGGATTAGAATAAACCCTGAAGCTTTGAATCACCTGCTGTTATCAAAGAAACCCAGGTTCTTCTAAAGAGATCTATGGGGTTTCTATTGGCTTTTAACTTGATGGGGGAGAATAAATAGCAAGCCAACATCCAGAGGACTCATCTAGAAGGCAGAATAGCATTAAGCTTTTCATGGTACGTATCATGCTTTTGGCCCTTTCTCACTTGGTTTTCTTATCTTTATCCCAAAACTTTGGTTGAAGATGCTGCATAGCAAACTAATCTTGTTTCCTGCTGTGCCCTAATATAAACTCTCCAACCTAGTGGGGACTGTGTTCTCAGTCTTCTGGGATTATGCTACATTCATTTCCCTTTTCACATATATATGTTTTCCTCTTGTTAACTCAAATCCTGTTTAATCTTGAGGATCTAAAGCAGCAATCCCAAATCTAGCCTTTGTTGAACTCTTACGGCACTTGGTCTATACCACATGCTTTATTTCTAAATCAGGCTCTGCCTCTAGAAACCTAATCTATACTCATTGCCTAGCTGAAGTCAAAGATATCTAGAGCCTGAAAAGACTTCTACTGTATAAGCTCACACTGGGGTATCAGTCAGAATCAGGCTTTCATGAAGTTGAATATGGGCTGAGTTGTATGTCTGTGCATGTATGCATGTGCTGGTCCTAGGGCTTGAACTCAGCCTGGGTGCTGCCCCTTACCCTTTTTGCTCAAGGCTAGCACTCTACCACTTGAGCCAGAAGTGGTTCTGGCTTTTTGGTGGCTAGTTGGAAATAAGTCTCATGGACTTTCATGCCCTGGCTAGCTTTGAACTAGATCCTCAGATCTCAGTCCCTTGAGTAGCTAGAATGACCGGTGTGAGCTACCAACTCCAGGCCCTGGGCTGAGCTGTTTGACTTAGTGGCTACGAGTCCAGTTCTAGATCCAAACAGCTTGAGTTCATATCCCAGTTTGATCTCTTACCAGCTGACTGTTTCCTGCTTGTAAAATGTAGATGACATTGATAGTTTTATGGGACTGTTGTGTATATTAAATTGACTCATACATATACATTGGTTACTTATTTACTACATACCATTTACTTTTCTTTTCTGGGGATTGAACGCAGTGCCTGTACATGCTAAGCAAGCATTCTGCCACTGAGCTATATCTTCATACCAGGTAACTTTCAGGGCTTTGCATGTGCTACTTCAAACAATAATGCTATTCCAACATGTACTTTAAGTAACTTTAAGCCATTATGATTCAGTTGGTTTCCAAATCTCTGAAATGGTGGTGATCACATACACCTGTGGGAATAATTAAATGATTTGGCATATGTAAATGTTTGACTCCAGGCCTAGTGAATTAAATTAGGAATACCAACAATAAATTAAAATTTTGATTTAAGGGAATATTTAGTGGGCTTGTTATAGAATCCCAGACAGTGAAATATGACACCGCACAAAGAGAAAGGCCAGTTTAAAGAAGAGACTAAGCATAGCAAGGGGTGATCTTGACGGACTTTATTGGAAATATTATCTAGCCGTTCCTCCTGTGAACTAATGAAGCCTTCCTAAAGTATTTAATTACCCCAGAACAAAGCCCTTAAGTAACCCTAGCTATGAACTAGAATCCCCTGAGGTGCTCTTAAAACCACATTCAGCCATAATCTATTCTTTTGAGATTCTGACTGAATTGTTCTGGAGTGGCACCAAAGCATCTGCAGCCTTAACGCTACCCAGGGATTTTTCACGCATAAGTAAGTTTGCTGTGACATCAAAACCTTCCAAACCTCCGAGGAACCATAGAACCTATTGTGGGAGGAGAGGAACTGAAAAGAAAGCTTAAAAGAGCAAGTTGATGCCCACCACTGGTTGTAAAGTACTATGCTTTCTCTCCTCTCAAATTTCAACTGTTCACCTTGTGTGGCTTACAGGATTGTCTTCCTCTTTCAGTGATACTTCCCCTGGGATTCTTGATAGAGACTGCTTCCAGAATAAGGTAGGTCTTGAGATCTTTGGGGCTAGGTTTGGCATCAAGGTAGCATCAAGGTTGGAATATTCCTGCCATGTCTGAAATGTGTTAAATGGCTTCATCATACTCTTGGCTAGACTATCAATAATTAAGCAATCTAATGTCACTAGTTGTTACTGCCTGTCCTGAAACAGTCTGTTTATTAAGACCAGTCTTAGCAGTCTAGTGGCTGATGTTTGTAATCCTAGCTACTCAGGAAGCTGATGAGTATCAAGGTTCAAAGCCATGGGCAGAAAAATAGACTGTTAACTCTAATTAATCACCAAAAAGCCAGAGTGGAGCTGTTGTTCAAGTGATAAAACTCCAGCGTTGAGTGAAATGTCAAGTGAGATCACAGGGCTCTGAGTTCAAGCCTCACTAATGGTACAAAAAAAGAAAGGAAGGAAGAAAATGTATACTTTTCTAGGCTTACTAAAATAAAGGTTTGGAATTGTCTGCAGGCTACATTTTCATATTAAAATACTCTTTCCATTATCTTTTAAGAATCTAAAGATAACTCTCCAATATTGGATTATGCTTAGGCTTTATTTCTAGAAAGCCAATTCAGTTAATAATATCTGCTCATGACTCTAATATGTAGAGAAAGCGTGAAAGAACCACCTAGGCTTGTGTTCTTGAAAGCTACCTAGACCTAAATCCAGGGATTTAATCACCAAAATGCCCTCAGGAAAATCTGACATTTAGCAGCCTAGCTCTGTGCCCTGTGGCCATGTCCTGAGCACGATACAAAGCAGAAATTAAATTAAATAGTTTATTCTAGGGCATTTGCTTATGTCAGTCTTTGCTTGATCTTCTCCCACCCCAACTATAAAACTCTATGTCTCTGCTTTGCAGGAACCTCAGCAGTAGCTGTTGCTTGGAAACTTGAAGTCCTTGAAATGAATGTCTGCTAGGATAGCTAGAAACAGCCAGCCTAGGGGAAAGTGAGACTCCTAATGGCAGTAAAATGAAGCAGATTTGAGATGGTATATTGTTCACATCTAGGAGTCTTCATATGTTAGTATCTACAACTTCAGATATTTCAGACTGACATTCTAAAACAATTATAAACTAGCCTGAACTTAAACATTGTGCTGTGTATTCTTATTCTCCCAAAAGTTGTGAGCTGTCTGCCAATTAAGAGCTTAACTTGAGAAAGATGGAGAAGGGAAATGCTTAAAGATGAAGGGAACAGCTGCCCTGCATTTGCTTTCTCCGACACTCAAGCTTACAGTGTTAAACATCTTATCCCAGGTTTTTCCATTTTCAAGGATTCTTATGTATGTGTGCACGCTGGTACTGGGATGTGAGCCCAGGGACTGAGCACTGTCCCTTAGTCTTTTTGCTCGAGATGGGCACTCTATCACATGAATCACAGCTAAACTCCCAGCTTTTTCATAGTTAAGTGGAGATAAGAGTCTCACAGACTTTCTTGCCCTGGCTGGCTTCAAACTATGATCCTCAGATCTCAATCTCATGAATAGCTAGGATTACAGGCATGTGCCACCAGTTAGTCTATTTAAAAAACTAATAAGACTATATCATACAATATTAATTTTTTGGTCTCCTAAGGCATGGAATCAGTAATTCCTCACTCTATTGTCTAACTGCCTAGGCTATTGCCTTAATAAAACTTCCCACAGTTAAGACTTGACATACTTGTATCTTTCACACCACTTCCCTTTTGAGAATAGAAAACAGGCTTATGTCAAGATAATCTGATCTTAAATATCAACCTTTTCTTTGCTTACCTGTGTCTCCTGCCATTTAGGACTAATGGAGCCAGAAACCTTAGAAATATGTCCTTATGACCCAAACCACAGAATGCCAGCCAGCAGGTTACAGTACCACCTGGCATCATGCAGGAAGGTAAGTTTTCCTGATAGAAATTACAAATCGCTAGAAGGGGAAATTTTTCATGATATAAAATTTTAAAGCTTTTTTCAAAGAGAAAGAGAAAAAAGACAGCTGGGTGCCAGGGTACTTGTAATCTTAGCTACTCAGGAGGCTGAGATCTGAGGATCAAGGTTCAAAGCCAACCCAGGTAGACAAATCCCAAGAAACTCTTATCTTCAACTAACAGGCAAATAACAAGAAGTGGAACTATGGCTCAAGTGGCAGCATGCTAGCCTTGAGCAAAAAAAGTTAAGCAAGCATGTGTGAGGGCTTCAGTTAAAGCACTAGTACCAGCACACAGACACACACACACACACACACAGACACACACAGACACAGACACACACAGAGACACAGACACACACAGAGACACAGACACACACACAGAGACACACACACACACAGAGACACACACACACA
>NW_012267371.1:2384601-2387793 GCF_000151885.1 Dipodomys ordii | reverse complement strand
CACACACACACACAGAGACACACACACACACAGAGACACACACACACACAGAGACACACACACACACAGAGACACACACAGAGACACACACACACACAGAGACACACACACACACAGAGACACACACACACACAGACACACACACACAACCTTCTGATCTTGTATAGAAAAGACCTAGCAATTCTTCATGATGGTACCTCCATAATTTCCAGAGATTGGAGTAGTGGGTGTAATACAGTCAAAATCCAATATGAACATTTTCCTTCTAGAAAAATCCGAAAATAGCTAAAAAGATGGCTAACTGCAAATATAACGCTTGTCATGTGGTCCCAATCAAAAGGCTCAAGGAGCACGAGGCTAACTGTGTCAACAGAACTTCTGTGGATGATGGTAAGTTTTGCATTAAGATGCAGGTAAATGACATCAGTGGAGATGTAGGATGCTTCCTATGTATCTTAACCCAATACAAAGAATTACTTCTATCACTTTTTGTTTCACTTTGTTTCAGAACCATTTAATCTTCCAAAGTTTACTTGCTCTAGTTTGGAATCAAATGAGGAACTTCCTAATACTACAAATCAAATTCCTGACCCCGATGTCTGGAATGTAGGTGAGCAAGGGTGAAACTGTGAACATAATCACAAATGAATGAAGACGTGAATCCTAAGCCTTTACAGTTTAATAGATACCAAGTAACAGCCTTGTGTGGTCTTCATGCTCTTCACATAAAAATCCTTCACTAAAAAAACTGAATTAGTACATCTAAGAATTTCATCTGTGTCTCTGGAAAGGTTGGGGGGGAGGAATGTAACTTTAAAACAATTAAGATAATCTTAACAACCAATATCTTGTTACTTCCCTACCACAAAAAAAAAATGCTGACACAAACTGAAATTTGCATCAAAGATTTGAATTTAGCTTATCTCAAGTGATAACCTGTCCCTAAGATGCAGCATTATATAATGAATATCTCACTGGCTTTCAGTCAAATCTATGTACTGCTATGCTCACTTACCTTAAAGAAAGTTACTTCTCTCAGCTGGCTGAGAACTGAGGATCAAGGTTTGAGTTTAGAAGCTAGCTGGAGCAGAAAAGTCCATGAGACTCTTAATCTCCAATTAACCAGCAAAAAGCCAGAAGTGCAGGAGTGGCTCAAGTGGTAGATCATTGGCCTTGAGCAAAGAACTCGAGGCAAAAGCTTGAGGCCCTGAGTTCAAGCCTCAGAATAGCACAAGAACAATTTTTTAAGGCAGTTACTTTTCATATACATCTTCCTCCTCTCTGAAAGGCTGCCTCACAATCTTAATAGAAAATGGCTATTCTGGGAGTATGGTGTGTGGTAAAGCACTTGCTTAGCAAGTGTGTAGGACTTGAGCTCAAACTACAGTTCCTCCAGAAAACAAATAACTATATTATCATAATATCGGCTCTTTTAACACATAAACTCCAAGTTGATATCATTTTATCAAATTAAAATTTGGTTGTATGTTAGTGATTAAAGACATGGACTCTTCTTGTAGCTATCAGTGATCTTGGTGGCTGTCAGTGTTTCACATTTTTGTTTCCAAAAGGCAAGTGGAAAAAGTATAATTGCCTTTTAGCTATCCCAGCCCAGAGGAAAATACTTTTCATTCATATTCCATTGACAAACCTGGTCACATGATCATAAGTGCAAGGGAAATAGGTAGGTAGTCCCTGCCAGAGCAGCCAGTAACAACCATGGACAGGATACTAAAATTTCTGCAGCCAGTTTGTCATCTTTGTAACAATATAAAACTGCTTACTACTTGTGTTTCTTCCTCTTTTCTACTTCCTAGATACCATGCATCATTTTCCATCATTTGTCCTTAAGGATTTTGCTCCAAAGATGCTGGTTTGTGAAAGGTAAATTAAGCTATATTTTCATTGTTATACTAGAGAGAATATCTGGTCAAATGGACTTGTGTGTGTGTGTGTGTGTGTGTGTGTGTGCGCGCGCATTTGCAAGCATGGGGGGGGGGAGTACCAGCCCTGGGGCTTGAACTCAAGGCATGGAAGCTGTTCCTGAACTTCATCTGCTCAAGTCTATCACTCTAACACTTGACCCACAGCTCCACTTCAGGTTGTTTTGTTTGTTTTGTTTTGTTTGGCAATTAACTAGAGATAGGAGGCTCACAGATTTTTCTACCTGGGCTGATCCTTAGATCTCAGCCCCCAGAATAGCTAGGATTACAGGCCACCACATACATAATTGGACTCCTAAAGGGAGATAGAAAATTAGACCATAGGGGCTGGAAAGGTGACCAGTGGTAGAGTGCTTGCCTTGCATGCATGAGGCCCTGGGTTTGATTCCTCAGCACCACATAAACAGAAAAAGCTGGAAGTGTCACTGTGACTTAAGTGGTAGAGCACTAGCCTTGAGTTCAGGCCCCACAACCAACAAAGAGAAAAAGAAAATTAGACCATAAACATTACTTATCACTTTTTACATATCACTTGTTAACTACCCACCAATAATTACTAATTTTCCACTCCTAGTTTCCAATTAACTTTTCTCTCTGGTCCTCCTACAGTGACTCAAAAGACCTAAAAGCTATGACTAATAAGCAACCTAACAACTATAAGTCCTGGAGAAAAGGTAAAATAAACTAATAGAATTTAAAATAATATCACTAATATTGCATTCTAAACTTTCAAAGATTCTTGGACATTTGTCTTCTGTACAAAATGGAATTACAGAAAAAGTCCTGGTGGCTTTTACATCTGACTTTGGAGAAAAATTTGACTAGGGCTCTATTTGAGATGCTACTAACACACCCCAACCTTAGTATCAAAATGATACTGGGCCTGGGGGCTAGTGGCTCATGCCTATAATCCTAGCTACTCAGGAGGCTAAAATTGAGGATCATGGTTCAAAGCCAGACTGGGCAGGAAAGTTCGTGAGACTCTTATCTCCAATAAACCACTCAGAAAACGAAGTAGTGCTGTGGCTCAAGTGGTAGAGTGCTAGCTTTGAGCTGAAGAGCTGAGGGACAGTGCCCAGGCCCAGAGTTCAAGCCCCATGACTGACAAAAAAAAAATTACATTGGGGCTGGGAAGGTGGTTCAGTGGTAGAGTGTTTGCCTTGCATGTATGAGGCCCTGGGTTCGATTCCTCAGCACCACATAATCAGAAAATGTCAGAAGTGGCACTGTGGCTCAAATGGTAGAGTGC
>NW_012267371.1:2337361-2384551 GCF_000151885.1 Dipodomys ordii | reverse complement strand
AGCCCCATGACCAAAAAAAAAAAAAACAAACAAACAAAAAAACAGAAACAAAAAGCACTCAAAATGACATTATTTCCAATCTCTTCTCCTCACAGATAAGAAAAACTGATGGAGAAGTTATGGATCAAAAAGCCAATAGGAATTTGTTTTTAAGTCACTATTAAACTTTACCGACGTCTTAATTATCAAACTTGACACTTCTATCACTGACATCTTAATATATTTTATTTAAATAAAGAATATTTTCCTATGACAACCATCAGCTTGTTTCTTATTTGCCCTTGTGTTCACATTCTCATTTGCTGACCAAAAGTCTAGAGGGCTTATTTGACTCTGTTATTAATAGAGGATATAAGTCTATGGCAATAATGCTGTTATTAAGTTCTTCATCTCCCAAACTTTTCTCATGTATTATATTCTAAGTCACTTATACAACCATCAGATCAATGTTCTTTAATAAATTCTCTTCTAGGGGTTGGGAAGGTATCTCAGCGGTAGTGTGCTTGCCTCCCATGCATGAAGCCCTAGGTTTGATTCCTCAGCACCACATAAACAGAAAAGGCCAGAAGTGGCACTGTAGCTCAAGTGGTAGAGAGCTAGCCTTGAGCTAAAGAGCTCAAGGACAGTGCCCAGGCCTAGAGCTCAAGCCCCACGACTGACCAAAAGCAACAACAATAAATTCTCTACTAGTTTTTCATACTCATCTGAGTTTGGAGCTTGGTTCTAAATGCACCTTTCTTAAAATCTTTAAAGTTAGTTCATCCTCCTCTCATTACACCTATTCTTTGACATCGTTCACTTTTTTTTATTTTTATTTATTTATTTATTTTTGCTTATGTGGTGCTGAGGAATCGAACCCAGGGCCTCAGGCATGCAAGGCAAGCGCTCTATCACTGAGCCACCTTCCCAGCCCTGACATCGTTCATTTTTAAATGTTACCCTTTGCCCTCCAACCATTCAAGTCCATGTTTTAGTATTGTTTTTATTTTCAATCCAACTCCTATTTTCACTAAAATCTTTCATGT
The DNA here is from genome assembly GCF_000151885.1 of Dipodomys ordii. Taxonomy (NCBI): domain Eukaryota; kingdom Metazoa; phylum Chordata; class Mammalia; order Rodentia; family Heteromyidae; genus Dipodomys; species Dipodomys ordii. Next base: position 2,383,526 of record NW_012267371.1, on the reverse strand, counting down.
CTTTTCACAGCAGTTAAATATAGACAATTTTCTCTAACATCAGTCATACCAAATCTTCATAAGGGAAGTCAGAATCACCATGTGGCTTTTTATTTCCTACACAACTAGCCTGGTGCTGTGCATCTCATATTCAAATACTTTGCATCTTTTTTTGAAACCATATTTCTCTATGTAACCTCAAACTTGCTATGAAGCCCAAACAGGCCTTGAATTTTTTTATTGTCCTGCCATGCCCCCCCACCACACACACACCTCCATTTCCATCACTTCCAGTTTACTTGTTGCTTAGGCTGAACCAAGACCCCATTGATTTAGTTAGCTAGCTACTTAGTTAATTGGTCATGGGGCTTGAACTCAAGGTCTGGGCACTATCCTTGACCTTTTTTGCTCAGGATTAGCGCTCTACTGCTTTGAGCCACAGCACCCTTCTTGTTTCAGCCTTTGAGCTGAAGAGCTGAGGGTCAGCACTCAGGCCAAGTTCAAGCCCCATGACTGACCAAAAAAAAAAAAGAAAGGAAAACCAAAATGACTTAACCAGATGAAAAATACTTCTTAAAAAGTAGATTGGGGGCTGGGAAGGTGGCTTAATGTAGAGTGCTTGCCTTGCATGCATGAGGCCCTGGGTTCAATTCCTCAACACCATATAAGCAGAAAAAGTCAGAAGTGGTGCTATGGCTCAAGTGGTAGAGTGCTAGCCTTGAGCTAAAACGCTGGGGGACAGTGCCCAGGCCCAGAGTTCAGGCTCACAACTAGCAAAAAAAAAAGTGGATTGGCAGCCAGGCGCTGGTAGCTCACGCCTATAATCCTAGCTACTCAGGAGGCTGAGATCTGAGGATCTCAATTCAAAGCCAGTCTAGGCAGCAAAGTCCATGAGACTCTTATCTCCAATAAACCACAAAAAAAAACAGAAGTGGTGCTGTAGCTCAAGTGGTAGAGTGCTAGCCTTGAGCTGAAATGCTCAAGGACAGAGCCCAGGCCCACAGTTCAAGCCCCACAACTAAAAAAAAATAGTGGACTGGAGGTGTGGCTCATATGGTAGAATGCCAGCTATGAGTAAGAAAAACTGAGCAAGAGTTCAAGATCCTGAGTTCAAGCCCCGGTACACACACACACACACACAAATAATAATTTGTATTTAATTTAAAAAGTAGAAATTGTTTCCTCAATAGGAAATGTACTCATTACCTTACTCATGTAACTGTACAGTATTTTTACAATAAAATACATAAAAAGTAGAAATTGTTTCAGGGGTAGGTAATGTTTCTTCAGCATAATATTACCCTTCTATCTTTCTAACAGTCTTCAGAAAGTTCTCATTTCCTTTCCTATCTCAAACCAATAGTGGCTCATAAAGAATGGCTTACAATTTACATGTTAGAAACCAACACCAGAAAAAATGTGAGATGCTATTTGATGCTGAATTCTTAGGAAATAACTACCTACAGCTCAGAGAAAAAAGAGCAGATTTATTAAGTACTATTTGTATATTGGTAACTCTTACAGGCAATGTGGATTACAGAATCATGAGACACATTTTCTGATACAGAATCTAAAATATAGACAAAATATCACTACTTTCATTCTCCTCACTCATCTTGTAATTTACGTTAGCTTTCTAGAGCTAGCTAAACATTGGCTATTCCTTGGCAAGCCCCCATTAGAAGCCTTTCTTTAAACATGTTTGTTCTCTTTTTTAACTTTATTAAGTAGTTGTACAAAGAGGTTATAATTCCCTAAGTCAGGATATGAGTACAATACATTTTGATCAATGTTACCCCATCCATCATTTTCCCCCTCCAATCCCTACCCTCATTACATAATTTAATTTTTATATAATGTACATTGAATTCTAGTTATAGCATTTGCACACTCTACCTCAATTCATGTGCCTACCATTACCCTCATCCCAAAAATAGGTTTCCATTTCTGGCCTCTGTGTGTGTGTGTGTGTGTGTGTGTGTGTGTGTGTGTGTGTGTGTGTGTGTGTGTGTGTGTATGTGCGTGTATGTGTGCCAGCCTTGGGGCTTGAACTTAGGTCCTTGTACTTTCACTTGGCTTTTCCCCTCAAGGCTGGAGCTCTACCACTTGAGTCACCAAAAAAATGCACTTTCCAACTAAGATTGTTTTTTTTCCTTCTCCCAAAGTACAGATGTGTCTTTTTACTCCTTAGTCCAAAGGCTTTATTTATAGCCTTTATTAATTCTAAAAATATAGTGTATAATTTAGGGATAAATGCTAGTCTGCACACAAATAGAACCAATAAGAATCAGATTCAACTTTGGGTATCAGCTAGCTCCTAGAATGACCCTTGTGTAAATTACTTTGTCTCATTGTTTCTTTCCTTTTTCAAATATGATGAACCTGGCTGGAAAATCAGTCTAAAAGAAAACACAGCAGGGATTTCAAATATGGCAGAAACTTTCTGGTCTGAAAAGGAATGAACAAAGCATTTAAGAATAAAAAGAACAGATGTGGGTGCATTTTTATTTCAAAATCAGCACTGAAAGACAGGTTTGGCTTTTATTGGTATGTTCACAAGCTTGTTCCCTGGTGCTAAATGGAACAGCGTTATCAATTGAGCATCCTGTCACCCTGACAAGGCATTACTAAAGGCAGTGAAGCTTGATTCTGTATTCTGGTTTAGGACCCACTCCCCACCCTCTCAAGCCTTTAGTTCTTTCTTCTTCATAAATGTCAATCTGCAGGTATCTTGAATGAAGAGTATTTATGGTCATAACAGCAGTGACCCAAAAAATGCCTGAAAAAATTACATTTTTGGTTCAAAACACTCTGGCCCCATTAACTGTGCATGAATGATATTGTGATCTATTCAGAAATTTAGGATTTCATGACAATTATTTGGAAGTATTTCCTCATAATCTGAAACTGACTTGCCAAAAACAGCAGCCTTTTCAAAACTGCTTTGTTCAAAACTTGTAGAGAAGCTTTCATTCTTAGCAATTTAACTCTGGGGGAAAAAGCACTTAATGGCTTGCTCCTCCCTCACATGAATCATCTAGGCCATCCAGGTGAAAGAATAGCTTTTAGAAATCCAAAACAGTGCCTAGGTCAGTGTTTCTTAGCATTGGCTGCATATTAAAATCATCTGTGTAGGTTTTTAAAAATAACTATGCCTAGCTATTTCTGATTAATTTGTCTGGATAGGAACTTGGCATAGAATGTCTCAATAGCTCCCCAGATGACTCTAATGTGCAGTCATGATTAAAAAAAAAAAAAACTGTCCCTCAACAAAAATGGCTTGAGTCCATCTTCCATCAACATCTATTTCTTTGGAACTAATAATTTATGTTTACAAACTACTCATGTAAAACATAGAATGTCTCGCTCCCAAGATCCTCTTCATGGAAGTTACATTCAAATATTACTATTAAGATAGGTTCTTTCAAGTCATACTTAGGTTCTAACCTACTGAAATGTGTCAGTGAATATGACACCTACTGAAATCTCAGTATTTCAGCACCCAGAATAACCTGCCAGACTGCCTCTAAGGTTTTGGATAATAAAAACTTTGTTATATCACATCTTTTACATTGTGACTTCTAATAATATCAATAGCTGTGTACCGTGGCACATGCCTGTAATCCTAGCTACACAGGAGGAGGACATCTAACCATCATGGTTCAAAGCCAAGCAAGAAAGTATGCTACACTCTCATGTCCAATTAACCAACAAAAAGCCAGAAGTAGAGCCATGGCTCAAGTAGCCTTGAGTAAAAAAGCTCAAGGACAGCATCTAGTTCAAGCCCCAGAACCAGCACAAACACAAACACACACACACACACACACACACACACACACACACACACAACCAATAAATAGATCTAGCTTCAAGGCAAACACTTTCCTTTTCTGTTTATCCTTCAAAAGGTCCTTGTTTTCCATAATTTATAAGAATTTACAAATTCAACCACTTTCTGGCATGTATTATATTGTCAGTTAACTATTATTCCACTTCTTACTTCCTAAGCACTTTGGGAATAAAAATCTATATTATTTTAAAATCTATATTATTTTAAAATCTATATTAAAATCTGTATTATGTGTATATATATATATATAGTTACACATATGTATGTTATTTTGTTACATACATATGTACACATATATTTTGGTTACATGTATCTCTATACTGTTACACAATATGTTTAACAAAATGAACCGGTATCTGTACACAAATTGTGTAACAAAATAATATATAACAAAGACAATTGATTTATATGTTTGCTTTTCTATTTCAAATTTTAACTTTGACCCACTTTTCATCTCCAACCTAAAACTTCCTTTAATCCAAGAAGGCACATCCACCATCCTACCATTCATTCATTGCCTTTTGAATTTTGAGATTCTCTTATACATTGGTAAACAGACACAAAATTCCCAATCTTGTTGATTGTTTCTTTTGAATTTGTATTTTGTTTTTTTTGTTTACTTGTTTTTTTTAACTGTTCTATATAAATAACTGGTAAGCAAGAAAATCCGTCAAGGCATGATTAAAGCTTCACCTCATCATCCCATAGAGAACTATTGGGGACTAGACAGGGTGGGCTCAGAAAGAATGGAACCCAGGCCAAGAAGCAATGAGGATTGTGGGGACGAGTTACAGCAGAGAAAGACTACCCCAGGCCTACCACATTACCTCAGCCCCATAGAGGCCATGATGAGTCGCCGGAAGTGGGCCCCACCCTGGCGTCGTGGGCCGGAAGTGAACGTTGCGCCGGAAGTAGACGTTGCGGAGGCCCGTGGCTGTGGCCCAGGCGGCTGTGGCGAAGGCTGCTGTGGTAAGACCACTTCTTGCTTTTCAACTGAGGTAGGAAGGACACAGGGCCCCCGTTTTAGCTCCTCCAAATAAATCACCTTGAGGTTACCTTCACCATGGAGTACTTTCCCATTCTCTCCCCTATCCTTTGGCCCAGGGGATTTGAATGGAGCTGCTGCCGCCATTGACCTGTGCGGCTCCATCTTCCCTCAGGCTCCACGGGCCTCTTTCTTATCTTATTTGCAAGCCATCTTCCCTTACTCTTCTTTTCTTTTCTTGTTTTCTGTCGGTCGTGGGGCTTGAACTCTGGGCCTGGGTGCTGTCCCTCAGCTCTTCAGCTCAAGGCGAGCGCTCTACCACTTGAGCCACAGTGCCACTTCCGGTTTTTCTGTTTTTTTTTGTTTTTTTTTTTTATTGGAGGTAAGAGTCTCATGGAGTTTCCTGCCCGGGCTGGCTTTGAACTGCAATCCTCAGATCTCACCCTCCCGAGTAGCTAGGATTACAGGTGTGAGCCACCGGCTCCCGATTCCCTTACTTTTCTTATTTAGTGTAAACCTGCTCTGATTTTGAGGGGTGGATTGTTTATTTAAAGGAGGAAAATTACTGAGAATTCGACCTCCTGTTAGGAATTTAAACAGAAAAAGGAAAAGAAGAGAGGGTGGGTGGAGCCTGGCCTAGCCCTGCTTTCAAACCCTAGTACCCCCCACCCTCAAAAAAAAAGTCAAACAATAGGGTGTCTGTGTGTATACGTGTGTGTGTGTGTGTGTATGTATGTGTATGTACTGGTCCTGAGCTTGGATTCAGGGCCTAACACTGTCCCTGAGCTTTTTTCACTTATTGCTTGCACTCTTAACATGTTAGCCACCACTCCAATCCTGACTTTTTGGTGGTTAATTGGAGATAAGAGTCTTACAGACTGTCCTGCCTAGACTGGCTTTGAACCGCTATTCTCAGATCTCAGCCTCCTGAATAGGTAAGATTACAGGTGTGAGCCACCAGCACCCAGCTTCATCAGTCTTTTCTAGACCTTCAAATCAAGAAACACAATACTTATTCTTTCTTCCAGACTTTTTACAAATTTTGTTTTGGCAGATTGAATGCAGGGCCTGCAGCTGTGCTCTTTTTGCTTTAGGGAATTGTATGGGGAACCAAAGGAAAGCTGCATGGAAACAATAGCTGTACATACATCCATTTTTCAGAGCTTTCTATTGGGGTGGCTTTATAATAAAAATAGAATTTCCCATCATACTTGGCTTATTCAATCACAGTGATGAATAGATGCCTCCAGTAGAAGAGGATTTAAACTTCAAAATCATTTCTTTTAGTCTTTCACATTTCTGTTAGATTTCCTCTCTTATAACTGTGATTATAACTGTGATTAACTAATATAAAGTCTTGATTTACCATAAGATCCTTTCATTTTTAAGAATTTAAGAGGAAATCTTTAAAACAGAATCCTGTTATTTCTCTGTTTATGCAAAATTTAACACTTTTCCTGACTTAACCCAAACAGGTAAATGATGATAGGCTGTTGTGATACCACTTAAAATAGACATCTTGTTAAAGTCAGGCATTGGTGACTCACACCTGTAATCCTAACTACTTGGGAGGCTGAGATCTGAGAGTCACAGTTCAGAGCCAGCCCGGGCAGAAAAGTCTGTGAGACTCTTCAATAAACCACCTCAGTGGCACTGTGGCTCAAAGTGGTAGAGCGCTATCCTTGAGCAAAATAACTGAGGGACAGCACCCAGGCCCTGACTTTAAGCCCCATGGCCAACAAAAATATTGATAGTTTATATTAGTAATCCTTTCTGACTTAACTCTTGGTACGCCCTAGAACTAATTCCAAGGCTGAATTTGGTAATAATCTTAAAATGCTTTGAAGTAATAAAAATTGCTTCTATTTTTTTAGAAGAGCATGCACTAAGGATTTCTAAAAAGTGACCCCACTTCTTAGGGCTACTGTTTGATATACTTCATTTCTGATTCTTTAAACTATGTGTTTTTGTTTTTGTTTTTTGTCTTTTTTTCTCAGCAGTTGGAAACAGGTCCTGGGTTTTCAGCATGGAAGACACTTACAGTATGTATTTCTTGTTGCTTTGAGAAAATGAGTTGTTTACACATAGTTTGATGTATGGCTAGAGTTTTATTGTGTTGTGAGAAACAAAAGTCTGGTATTGATGTAGAGAAGTGCTCAAATTTGAAAAAAGATGAGTGTATGTGTATGTATATGTATATGTGTGTATGTGTATGTGTGTTGGTTGGTACTAGAGCTTGAATTCAGGGCCTGGATGCTGCCCTTTAGCTTTTGCAGTCAAGGCTGTTACTCTACCACTTGAGCTACAGCTCCACTCCCATCTTATTAAGAGTCTCACAGACTTTCCTGTCCTAGCTGGCTTGGAGATGCGATTTTTAGATCTCAGCGTCCTGAGTAGCAAAAATTACAAGCACAAAGCCACTGACTCACAGCTTTGAAATAGACATTTTAAGCTTAAGTAATTAAAGAAATAGAGAGCTGGGTATGGCGGCCGATATCTGTGATCCCAGCACTCAGAAAGCTGCAGCAGGAAGATTGTAACTAGCCTGGGCTATATGCCAAGATCCTCTCTCAAAGAAATAAAAACCTTTTGAGATGTATCTCAGTGGTAGAGCATTTGCCTAGACCCTAGGTTTTATCCCCAGTACTGAAAATAAAGATAAAATAAATTTTTCTTTAAAAAACCAGATTAGAGGGCTGGGAAGGTGGCTCTGTGGTAGAGTACTTGCCTTGCATGCATGAAGCCCTGGGTTCTATTCCTCAGCACCACATAAGCAGAAAAAGCCGGAAGTGGTACTGTGGCTCAAGTGATAGAGCACTAGCCTTGCGCTGAAGAGCTGAGGGACAGTGGCCAGGCCCAGAGTTCAGGCCCCATGACAGACAAAAAAAAAAAGATTAGAGGTGACCTAAAGTGCCAAAGACTAAAAAGTAAAGCATTATGGTAGCTCTCATTATAAACCCTGATATGTGCCACTATATAGGTAATAAAATATGTATGAATCATAAGATATGTCCATTCTGTCAGTTGTTGACATGGCCTGGTATTTGCCAGTGATGGAATGGATTAAATGAAGGGAAACTAACAAGAATTTCAACTGAAAATGCTCCCTGGGTGTTTTGAAGCTTCAAAAATAAGAAAAGATTGCTGGTCAAGAATAGCCTGGTTGGCATAATAAGCTTGCCTGTCCTCTAAGACTTTTCCTTCCTATTCATTCTGTCCTTCAAGTCACCTCTCTGGCTCATTTGCATCACGATCATGGTTAGCAATTTATTCCATGTTTACCACTCTTCCAGTGAAACTGTCTGTTTCAATTCCCCACTGGCTTCTGATTTTCATTGCAGTCTCCTAGTTTATAAGCATCTTATCAAATGTGAGCTGTTTATCTTGTTTTATCCTTCAGGAATGGAAAGAGCATTTTATTAGGTTGCATATTGTCCTCAGAATGTGTTTAACTATTGAATTTCCCTTCTTTAGCTAAGCTTATTAAGATTTGGGGCTCAGTCTGGATATATTTTTATAGCCTAAGAGTAGTTTTTAAAAAGCATAATATGTTAGGGGACTTTTTTTCACTTTAGAGTTCCATATGTCTTCAGTTAACTTAGCCTCAGAAATTGTTTCTTTTTGTGCCAGTACTGGGGTTGAACTCAGGGCCTGGGTGCCGTCCCTTAGCTTTTTTGCTCTAGTCTGGTGCTTTACCACTTGAGCCACAGCTCAATTAGAATTAGACTTTCATATACTTTTCTGCCCGGACTGGCTTCAAACAATGATCCTCAGAGCTCAGCCTCCTAACTGGCTAGGATTACAGGAGTGAGCCACTAGTGGCTGGCTAGGCGTTTGTTTGTTTTTATGGTGTTTTGTTTTGTTTTTGAAGATTGTTCTTTTTGAGGGAGGTGGGGTAATTCATGGAGCTTGAATTCAGGATCTGGGTTCTGTCCTGAGTTTTTTCGCTCAAAGCTAGCACTCTACCACTTTGAGCCACAGTGCCATTTCTGGTTCTCTGGTAGTTAATTGGAGGTATAAGTCTCACAAACTTTCTCTCCTGTCTGGGCCGACTTTGAACTGTAATCCTCAGTTCTCAGCCTCCTGAGTAACTAGGGATACAGTCATGAGCCACTGGGTGGCCTGGTAGATTGTTCAAAAAAAATTATTTGTTTTGTTTTGTTGTTGGTTATGGAGCTTGAACTCAAAGTCTGGGTGCTGTCCCTGAGCGCTTTTCTTCAAGACTAGTGCTCTGTCACTTTGAGCTATAGCTCAACTTCCAGTTTTTGAGTGGGTAATGGGAGATAAGAGTCTCACAGGGACTTTTCTGCCCAGGCTGGCTTCAAACCACTATCCTCAGATCTCAGCCTCCTGAGTAGCTAGGATTCAGGCATGAACCACCAGCACTCAGTGAGTACTCAATTTTTTAATTAGCCAATTTGGTAATAATTGATTTTTTTCTTATCCATGCTCTTGAAAATTAAACTACCAATCTAATATAGGTAACAGGATTGTTTGAAAGATAACTAGAATAATCAATATCAACTACTTACAGAAGTAAATTAAAGCAATCTGATATGAAAAAAATCTAACATTTTTCAAACTTTTATAATGTACAATTGCATTATTTATCAACTTTGTTCATGTCATGGGATAGTAGAAATATACAGGATGCCGATAAAAGAGCTAATTTACCCTTAGAACTGGTTGTATTGGGATTGGAGGATGATTTGCAGGCATAGTAGGCCACAAGAGGGGATACTGGCATGTCCACAAACCACTTCAACTTTGACATAGTGGTTGGGAAGCTCTGGTTGAACTAGATAGCAGAAATCAACATGAATTACCACTTTGAGCAAAAGACTGATGACTCATGCCTGTAATCCTAGCTCCTCAGGAGGCTGAGATCTGAGAACCATTGTTCAAAGACTCTTACCTCCAGTGAACCAGCAAAAAAAAAAAAAAAACCTAGAAATGGAATTATGACTCAAGTGGTAGTATGCCAGCTTTGAGCTAAAAAGCTAAAGGATAGCAAGCAGGCCCTAAATTCAGGCCCCACTACCTGCACATACACACGTGTATATGCACACACTTGTGTGCATGCACTCGCGCGCGTGTGTGTGTGTGCGCGCACACACACACACACACACAGAGGAACCAAGTGATAGTAATTCATGACGATAACCCTAGCTACTCTGGAGGGGAAGATCTGAATATCTCAAATATGCTTACTAAGACCTTACCACATACTTTCTAGTTCTTGCTTATGATTCAGTGATAGATGGGTGCCACCTGTGGCTCTGGTCTGTGGCTCCACCTGTAATCCTAACTACTCAGGAGGTTGAGATCTATGGATCCTGGTTCAAGACAGCCAGGGCAGGAAAGTCAGTGAGATCCTTATCTCCAATAAAGCACCAAAAAACTAGAAGTGTAGTTGTGGCTCAAGTAGTAGAATACTAGTCGTGAGCATAAAAGCTCAGAAGTGCCCAAGCCCTGAGTTCAAGTCCCGTGGCTGGCACCAAAAAATAAAAACAAGATTTAGTGATAACACAAATTTATTTTCTCATAGTTATATTTTTATTTCTAATTGTTTTTGTTTTGTGCCAGTCCTGGGGCTTGAACTCAGAGCCTGAGCATTGTCCCTAAGCAGGCCTCAAATCTCAGCCTCTTGTAGCTAGGATTACAGGCTTAGCCACTAATTCTGGGCTCATTTTCAATTGTTTAGTCACCCTTTATTGAAATATTTTGTTTTCACTGTTTTGTTCTATTATTATAAATTCTGTTGCAAAATCCAGTGTGCTTGGAAGACTGTAGTTTTTACAAGACCCTATTATACTTTATACTTACTGTATTTTTCTTGCAGTCGACTCTCTGGACCCTGAAAAGCTATTACAATGCCCATATGATAAAAATCACCAGATCAGGGCCTGCAGATTTCCGTACCATCTTATCAAGTGCAGAAAGGTAAGATATTGTTTTCATAATTTGTCCTCTAATATCCTCTTCAGTTTTGTTTTTAGTGTGCCAGTCCCAGGGCTTGAACTCAGGGCCTAGACACTATCCCTAAGCTTCTTTTGCTCAGGGCTAGCACTCTACCACTTGAGCCACAGCTCTGCTTCCAGCTTTTTTTTTTTTTTTTCTGTCTTGAGGCTTGAACTCTGGGCCTGGGCACTATGCCTCAGCTCTTCAGCTCAAAGCTAGCACTCTGCCACTTGAGCCACAGCACCACTGCCCGTTTTCTACTGGTTTATTGGAGATAAGAGTCTCATGGACATTCTTGCCTGGGCTGGCTTTGAACCTTGCTCCTCAGATCTCAGCCTCTTGAGTAGCTAGGATTACAGGCATGAGCCGCCGGCATCCAGCTAATTTTTCTTTGCTGATATGTTTATTATCTTGGTAAGGATTGAGTGTTATAAATCTCTATGATTTTTTCTATTCAGAAATTTTAGGGAAATTGACTATATCAAGAAAATAATCATTCCAAAATATAATTTTCTCACCGGATGCCAGTGGCTCATGCTTGTAATCCTAGCTACTCAGGAGCCTGATATCTGAGGATCACAGTTTGAAGCCAGCCTGGGCAGGAAAGTTCACAAGACTCTTATCTCCAATTAACCACCAGAAAACTGGAAGTGGTACTGTGGCTCAAGTGGTAAAGCACTTGCCTTGAGCTGAAGAACTCAGGGGCAAAGCCCAGGCCCAGAGTTCAAGCCCCATGACTGACAAAAAAAAAGAAAAGAAAAATTTCTCCATATTTCAACTTCTTACTAAAATATATCATTTTCTCTCTGTTCATTGTTTTATAGACTTAGCCTGTAGTAATTAAGAGGCATTTTAAGGACTAGGAATGTGGCTAAGTGGTAGAGTGCTTGCCTAGCATGCATGAAGCCCTGGGTTTGATTCCTCAGTAATCAGTACCACATAAACAGAAAAAGCTAGAAGTGGCACTGTTACTCAAGTGGTAGAATGTTAACCTTGAGCAAAACAAGCTCAGGGACAGTGCCCAGGCCCTGAGTTCAAGCCCCAAGACTAGCCAAAAAGCAAAACAAAAAAGAGGCATTTTGACAGGGTTGTTAGAATGTAGATGCCAGATACAGAGACCAAAATTCTGCTAGCATTTATGCTTAGGAAACAACTTTAAAGTTTAATCCAGGGTTGGGATGTAACTCAGTAGCAAAGCACTTGCTTAGCAAGTTCAACATCCTGGGTACAATACCCAGTACCAAAAAAGAAAAAAGACAAGTTTAGTCCAAACTATATAATACCCTTTAAAATATTTCTTTTAAGTAGTATGTAGCTTAGTGATACAGCATGTGCCTTGCATGCTTGAAGTCCTAGATTCAAGCTCTAGCATTAACAAAAGAGTTTCATTTACATTTCTAGAAACATAAGTTGCCTTTGTTAATTATTTCTGTAGCTCCTTTCAGTCTGGAGATCAAAGATCCCTAGACAATTAAACCTGGACAATTTGGGTCAGCATTATCATAAAACTTCCCTAGGCTCTTAACATTTCTCAAGGATAAAAATTGGGAAGGAGATCCAAGTGGTTGAAATACATTGTTATATAATTCCTATCTTCTATTGTCCTCCTTAATCTTTGGCCATAAACCATTGCATTGAACACCTGATATCCCTTACAAAAATGAAAATGATGGAAATTTCTGCCCCCATGAGTTTTCTTGGGTTTGTAGTTTTTGTCTTTCAATTCAGGCCTAGTGCTTCTAGGTAAGCACTCTTCCAGTTGAGCCACACACCACAACCCTTTTAGCTTCAGTTTTCACATAGGGTCTCCAGCTGTTACCAGGGCCTCAGGATTTTGGTCCTCCTTCTACCTCTTGTACAGCCAGGATTACATCTGTACACAACCTCAATTAGCTAGGTTTTTTTTTTTAGCTAGTTTTTTGAGATAGGACTTGCTAACTTTTGGGGAGATGAAGGAGGATTTTGCTGGCCTTGAACTTCAATATTCCTATCTCTGCTTCCTATATAGTTGGAATTATAGATGTGCCACCAACCCCAGCTGTGAGTTTCTTAATCCTTATGTTTATCTAGCCTTCTACACATTAATTTTACTTTTGAGTTCCATTTGTGACATATCTTTGTCTTTTTCTAATAAATTTCCTAATTGCTGATGTACTTGCCACAGATTTGAGTGATATTAAACCTTCTGTTTTGTTTTAAAACAGGGAACTTGGTCAGCAAAGTAATTTCTGTCATTTGGGCTGTTCCTTAGTGAAATAGCTGAAATAAAGGTCAAACTGTTCAGAGCCTCATTTCAAGCATCATTACTTTAAATAATCAGCCCTATGTTAATCTGCAAAATCATTGGTTTGTCTCTTCTGCAGCTTCCTTTATAAAAGCTATTTTCCAACACTGTTTTATTGCAATAGCAGAGTCCCTACTGCAATGCAGACTGTTTTAGAATTACTGCCTTCTGAATAGCAGCTTTCAAAGACATCCATAGAATCTCCATTACAGACTATGCCGCCTGAATATTGTGAATCAGAGAAATAAAGATACAATTCAAATTTACTGTTTAGCTCTATATAAGCCACTTAAATTCTAATACTTGTGTTGTCAGTCTCTACTATCATAACAACAAGGCTTATATTTTGATGATTTTGAAGTAATGTTTATATAGCCTACATGAGCAATAACAATTCCTTCTTTTCTACAGTGAGTTAAACAACAAATTTGTCAAGGACTTTCAGGGAACCCATTTACAGAATGAGGTCTGAACCATTCCCTTTAGTCTTTAAGAGACTGAAGAACTAACAGATCCCTTAATTTTGGTTCCACAGAATCATCCTGATGTCGCAAACAAATTGGCCACTTGTCCCTTCAATGCTCGCCATCAGGTTCCTCGGGCTGAAATCAGTCATCATATCTCAAGCTGTGATGATAAGAGTTGTATTGAACAGGATGTGGGTAAGCCTAGCTGGCTAAGTGTTTTGACCTAATCTGAATATTAGTCACTTCAGATTTGCATGATGCTATAGTGTCAGCTTGATTTGGTTTTTTTGACATTTCTAAAGAATAGTATTTTTCTCATGGTAACAATAGCTTGTCAGGTTGTGTATGTGTGTGTGTGTGTGAGAGAGAGAGAGAGAGAGAGAGAGAGAGTCAGATTACTTTCTCTTCTGAATACTGTGCTTCATTTTTCTAATAAGTCACCTAAACAAATTGTTGTCATAAATATGGTAAACGTCTTTGTTTCTGCTTTTCTTTCTAGTCTCCTATCATCAAAAAAGATAAAACCCCTCTGCCGGCAGCCCTTTATCCACAATAACTTAGCAATGCCCCCTTCACAATCAAATTTCTTTTGTCTTGCAGTCAACCAGACTAGGAACCTTAAACAAGAGACTCTGGCAGAGAGCACATGGCAGTGCCCTCCTTGTGATGAGGACTGGGATAAAGGTGAAGTCATTCTGCATCTTTCCCTCACTATGTCTAAATCTCAAGTCGTTTGCTTAAGACAGAAGGAAGATTTTCTTTTTTTATGAACACACCATGTTGTTTCCACCGCCTTATTATTTTTATTGGACCCCAAAATGAACACATTTGTATCACTGTGCAGACACACAGAACAGCTTATCCCTCTTGATTGGAAAATGCACTTCTTTACATCTGCTTTTTCCCATAAATTGTGTTGTACCATCTGTGTTTGATTGTTACTAGGCACGTTTATTATTATTTATGTCACTCGTGTTTATATCCTTCAATTAAATTCCTGCTTCTGTGTCACTTAGGCAGGGTATTTGATCAATTTGTACTTGCATCTCCAACTTGAGTATTGTTTCCAATCTTACAAATTCAATACCATAAACTGATGCCTTGTCTAATAGTACCACAAATGATATTTTGTCTCCTTTGGCAGATTTGTGGGAACAGACCAGCACTCCATTTGTCTGGGGCACAGCCAACTTCTGTGGCAACAACAGGTAAATAAAATGGTGTCATTCGCAGCACTACTCCCCAAATCAAAGTGTCCTGTTACCAAGATGCAAAGTCACCATTGTTCCTTAATGATGTCCTTTGGTGTGGTAATCTAGTACATATATTGTTTTGGTGAATTTTTTTCTTACTTATTCCTTGATTTAAAAAAATCATGTACTGGGGCTGGGAAGGTGGCTCAGTGGTAGAGCGCTTGCCTTGCATGCATGAGGCCCTGGGTTCAATTCCCCAGCACCACATAAGCAAAAAGAAAAAAAGCCGGAAGTGGTGCTGTGGTTCAAGTGGTAGAGCACTAGCCTTGAGCTGAAGAGCTGAGGGCCAGTGCCCAGGCCCAGAGTTCAGGCCCCACAACCAGACCCAAAAAAAAAAAATCATGTACTTTGTGCTAATCATTGGAAATACAAAATGCTACCTTATAGCCTAACAAGGGAGGAGGTAGGGCTAGGCATTCTTGTTTTCTTTCTCTCTGTGTGTGAGTCCACGTGTGCACACACGTGCTTACAAGCTCCGGGGCTTGATCTCAGGGCCCAGGTACTGTCCCTCAGCTTTTGTGTTCAAGTCTAGTGTTCCACTTGAGCCACAACTCCACCTCCATTTTGTTTGTTTCGCTGGTTAATTGGAAACAAAGAGTCTCATGGCCTTTCCAGACTGGCTGGCTTGAACTGCAGCCCTTGGGTCCCTCTCCTGAGTAGATAGGGATCACAGGTATGAGCCACCAGCACTAAGAAATATTCCTATGGGGTTTTTTTATTTTTTGGTTTTTGTGGTTTTTGTTTTTTTTTAGTTTTGTCAGTCATGGAACTTGAACTAGGGGCCTGGTGCTGTCCCTGAGCTGTTTTGTTCAAGTCTAGCACTCTACTACTTAGAGCCACAGCACTACTTCCAGGTTTTCTTTGTTGGTGTTTTGTTGTTGGTGTTTTGTTTTGTTTTGTTTTTTTGGTCAGTCGGGGGTCCTGAACTCTGGGCCTGGGCACTGTCCCTCAGCTCTTCAGCTCAAAGTTAGCACCCTACCACTAGAGCCACAGTGCCACTTCCAGCTTTTTCTGCTTATGTGGTGCTGAGGAATCAAACCCATGCATGCAAAACAAAGCACTCTACCACTTAGCCACCTTCCCAGCCCTACTTCCAGTTTTCTGGTGGTTAATATAAGATATGAGTCTCATGGACTTTTCTGCCTGGGCTGGCTTTGAAAGTGATACTCAGATCACATTTTAGGATTACAGGCCTGAGTCATTAATGCCTAGCATTCCTATATTTTAATTGGGTAGATTTATCTTGTCTAGGTAAATTTAATTTGTTAGGTTTACCTTGATACTTGGGGAAAAACTCTTCAGCTATACCTCTTCAGTCATTCTTACTCTGGGAAAATAATGTCTAAAAAAGTGATGTAAGAAGTTCTTTATCTGAGATTGAGATTTGATAATCCAGAGTATCTATTGGTTAGGAAATAAAATACATTTCTTCTTCCCACTAATTTTTGTATCTAATTTAAACTATTAAGATTTCTCATGGGCTGGGAAGGTGGCTCAGTGGTAGAGTGCTTGCCTTGCATGCATGAGGCCCTGGGTTCGATTCCTCAGCACCACATAATCAGAAAAGGCCGAAAGTGGCGCTGTGGCTCAAGTGGTAGAGTGCTAGTCTTGAGCTGAAGAGCTGAGAGACAGCGCCCAGGCCCAGAGTTCAGGCCCCACGACCGACAAAAAAACAAAAACAAGATTTCTCATTACCATCAACATTCAAACCTTAGAAGATTGAATTTTAAATTCAAATGAGACTATTTCTGGATTAAAAAGTGAAGGAATAAATAGGATGCTAGATTTCATTTTTCCCCACTTAGAATGCGTATAGTTGTTTATTTTTAATTGTAAAGATGCTGTACAGAGGGTTTACAGTTACATGAGTAAGGCAATAAGTACATTACTTGTCGATCATTGTTACTCCTGTTGTCCCACTATCCCTTCCTTCCTGTACCTCCCACACTCCTCCTCACTCCACCCCAACACCCCCACCCCACCCCTACATAGAGGTTTTTATTCTTAGTTTCTGAAGCTAATTAATTGAAAGTGTACAATTTTATGTGTCATAGAGTAGAAAAACTTAAAAAGAATTGCACTGGTTACAACTTTCACTTTTGCCTCAGTTTTATGAGATTTGCTGCCTTTGATTAAGTTGAATGCATTTTGGTTTATGTCTTACTTTTATTGAGTGAGTTGATGAGCCTATGATACTATTGAACAGTAGATGGCATTGCAGTTTATCTTAATTTCTAAAAAATTAAAATAGAAGCATCTTAATTTCTATATAGAGCCAGGAACTTTCCAGAGAAAGAGTAGGGCTGGGAAGGTGGCTCAGTGGTAGAGTGCTCGCCTTGCATGCATGAGACCCTGGGTTCGATTCCTCAGCACCACATAAGCAAAAAGAAAAAAAAGCCGGAAGTGGCGCTGTGGCTCAAGTGGTAGAGAGCTAGCCTTGAGCTGAAGAGCTGAGGGACAGCGTCCAGGCCCAGAGTTCAGGCCCCACGACCGGACCCAAAAGAAAAAAAAAAAGTAATCATTCTAATTGCAAGAACGTTTGTTATAGAAATGTGTTTACATTTCAGCCGGGCACTGGTGGTTCACACCTGTAATCCTAGCTACTCAGGAGGCTGAGATCTGAGGAGATGGTTCAAAGCTAGCCCAGGCAAGAATGTCTGTTAGACTCTTATCTCCAATAAACAACTAGAAAACCAGAAGTGGTGCTGTAGCTCAAATGGCAGAGCGCTCACTTTGAGCTGAGGGACAGTGCCCAGGCCCAGAGTTCAAGACAAAACACAAAAAACAAAAAGAAATGTTTTTACATTTCAGATGAATGTAGGTTGTTTTTTCGCCCTAGTTACAAGAAAACACATTTTTATTATCTTGTGTATATGTGCTAAAAAATGTAGATATGCTGACATAGTGAAATTCCTCCTCTTTTTTTTTGCAGTCCAGCAAGCAACATAGTTATGGAACATAAGAGTAACCTGGCCTCTGGCATGAGAGTTCCCAAGTCTTTACCATATGTTCTGCCATGGAAAAACAGTAAGTAAAATAGAGGCAAAAACATTTTACTCGTTTCATTGTGAAAAAGTAGTTGGTTCAGATTATTCAGATGTGTTTGGTCTGAACACGTTCATGTACTTTGCATCACTGACTCTATATAAAGGACCCTGCAAATACCCTAAGTATCCCATTCATGTCATCCTATTCCTATCCCTGGTTAGAAACAAGAAAATATAAGAGCACAAAAAAAACAAAAGAAATTTTCAAAGAATATTTTCAGTACTTCAAATAAATTTGGGGACAAAAAAACTATTGATTTGGCTAAGAGAAAAATCATCCCTGATTGTCAAGGCATAATATCAGTAACAAATTGGAATAAGGAATTATATTGCAGGGACCTAGAAGGAAATTAGAAAAAGAAATTCGTAAGAACCAGCATAAGAAATGGAATTCCATGTGGTCCCTAGACATCTGAGGCCATGCTGGGTAAACAGGTACTAAATTTCTACATTTGGAATAACCAAGTGTTAACCTTTATTTAGTATAAACTCTTTTTTTTCTGATACAACCCCAAAATTCACATTCTCTAATTTCAATCTTTACCAGTTTTTGAGTGGGTAATGGGCTAATTTTTGAGTGGGTAGAGAATGCCCTTTAAAATATCTCCCTTTGAATAATTGATCCCCAAAAAAAATGAAGTCACAAAATTATGTGTCAAAATGCTTGATGGGTGGGCTCTTTTCTCTTAATTGAAATCTTGTTACTAATTTTGAATTTTTATACTTTTATTATTCAGTATGTCCCAGAAATAAGTCATTTATGTTTAGTAAATATTGAGGATAAAGTGAATTTTGGTTGGCATGGTATATTTACTTTGAAATATTTCTACTTGTAGATGGGAATGCACAGTAACTGAACATCTTTCTTAAGTAAGTGTTTCAATTTTATTTCACTATCTCCTCTGATGATAGCAAGATTAAACTGGACATAAAGCAAGTTGGGTCCAATTTTCTTTCAGATTATGGTACCAAATTAAAAAGGGTTCTTGTGTGTATGTGTTTTCTCAATATATAGCCTCTGTTACGGCTTTCTACACTAATGAATAAGCATTTACTAGTTAAATTAGAATTCTGTTGACATCCTAAGTTGTTTTCCCTTACATTAGTACGTATTGCTTTTTTTTTTATCAAAGTTGAATTCATTCTAGATCTATCATGCCTCTTGTAATGGACTGAAATTAATCAGACAGTTTTGCTTCATTGCTCTGCAATTCTTTTCCTATGCCATATAGTTTTAATCATCATCAAAAAATCATACTTTTCAAAAAATCATACTTTTCTTAATGGGTACTTAAAAGTTCTGAATCTCTAAAGAGTCTCACTATTGATATTACATGAATGTTTGATTTAGCAGAGGGGACCAAAATCTTATTTCTACAGGTGAAGCCTTTCCTTGAGATTATCTTGTATGTACCTCTCGGAGCTCAGATACTTGAATGCTATCTTGGCTGAGGTTGCCCAGCCAAACTGCTCTTGGCAAAGGGAATATTATAAAGGCTGGGAATGGGATTATATCCCAACTGTCTTACAAATAGTAGGCCGTCAAGCAAATATTTATTGAATGAATGAATGATTAACCTGTTGCTTCAGGTCTCACACTGTGTACAGTGAAGCAGATGAATTTGTTAGAATATTTTTTTGGTCAGTCATGGGAATTAAACTCTGGGCCTGGGCGCTATCCCAGAGCTCCTCAGATCAAGGCAAGCACTCTACCACTTGAGCCACAGCGTCACTTCCGGTTTTCTGGTGGTTTATTGGAGATAAGAGTCTCACGTACTTTCCTGCCCACACTGGCTTTGAACTGTGATCCTCAGATCTCAGGCTCCTGAGTAGCTAGGATTACAGACGTGAGCCACTGCTGCCTGGCTTGTTAGGATTTTTAGATACCAGAATGAATGTTCCTTTTGGTGAGACATGATTGAGGCCAAAGTAAACACCCTTTAGCTATAAACAATAATATTTATCAGTTGCTTCTAGGTATTGGCCACTTCCATTGGTAGGTTCTGACTTAAAACTGTGGAATACATCTGCAAGCCAGAAAATGAGATTTAACCCCAGAAGAAGAAGAGATACAATAGTACTGGGGGGCTGTCAAAAAGCATACATTGAGCTGAACACCCATAGTTCACACCTGTAATCCTAGCTACTCAGGAGGCTGAGATCTGAGGATCACAGTTCAAAGCCAGCCCTGGCAGAGAAGTCCCCATGAGGTGGTAGAGCACTAGCCTTGAACACAAAGAAGCTCAGGGACAGTATCTAGGCCCTGAGTTCAAGCCCCACAAACAGCCCTTAAAAGAAAAGTGCATTGAACAGACCTGGATGATGAACTTTGAATTTCTCTGATACTCTGTACAAGATGTTTGGGGAACTTATACTGTGGATAACTAGCTATTAAAAATGGTAACAGTGGGCTGGGAAGGTGGCTCAGTTATAGAGTGCTTGCCTTGCATGCATGACGCCCAGGTTCGATTCCTCAGCACCACATAAGCAGAAAAGGCCAAAGTGGCGCTGTGGTTCAAGCGGTAGAACGCTAGCCTTGAGCTGAAAAGCTGAGGGACAGTGCCCAGGCCCAGAGTTCAGGCCCCACAACCAACAACAACAACAGAAAAAATGGTAACACTTAAGATGAAAACCTAGAACAAACTTCTACCTCTCTATGGTAGGACCAAATACTTTTCAGACTTTCCACTCTGCTGCCAAACCGAGGGATAATTTATTTTTTCATGTAATCCCTGAGGAATTTAAAAAAAATTACACCCCACAGTATAACCCCTGCTTTCACTATATTTGATGTCAGTATAATTTGTGGAGGAGATGGGGAAAAACAAGTTGTTTAAGGATACAGGTAGACCTGTTGCAACAAAGAAGTACAAGTTGTCATGTTGAAAACGAGCTTTACAACGTTGGTGGGGTGGGGGGAGATTGGGGGGGAGGCTAGGAAGGGATGTGAAGGGTAAACAAAGGAGGAGGCTGCAATGCTTGATAAGAAATGTACGCATTATCCTGCCCATGTAATTGTAACCCCTCTGTACACTATGTTCACAAAAAAAAATTGTAAATAAAATTTTTTAAAAAATTACATTAAGTTAGATATGAATCTGAGGGGGTTTTGCCAGGCACCAGTAGCTCATGCCTGTAATTCTAGCTACTCAGATCTGAAGATCACAGAATCACAGTTCAAAGCTAGACCAGGAAAGAAAGTCTATGAGACTCTTATCTCCAGTTTACCACAGAAAAAGCTGTAAGGAGCATTGTGGCTCAAGTGGTAAAGTACTAGCCTTGAACAAAAGGAAGTCAGAGACAGCATCCAGACCACACAGTTCGAGCCCCAGAACCTCCCAAAAAAAATCTGTTTGTTTTTTTGAGATAGCATCTCATTATATAATCCTTGAACTCATAGTCGTCCTGCTTCAGCATCCTAAATGCTGGGACTGCAGGTGCACACTACCACACCTGGTTCTTTTTTGGGGGAGGGGGGAGGGGGTCCGGTCCTGGGGCCTGAACTCTGGGCCTGGGCGCTGTCCCTCAGCTCTTCAGCTCAAGGCAGCGCTCTATTACTTGAGCCACAGCACCACTTCCGGCTTTTTTTCTTTTTGCTTATGTGGTGCTGAGAAATCGAAACCCAGGGCGTCATGCATGCAAGGCAAGCGCTCTACCACTGAGCTACCTTCCCAGCCCACACCTGGTTCTTATATTCTTGATAAAGTTTTCCATCAAGCTGGGCACTAGTAGCTCATACCTGTAATCCTAGCTACTCAGGAGGTTGAGATCTGAAGTCTGTGTGACTCTTTTTTTTTTAATTTTATTTTATTTTATTTGTGAACATACTGTACAGAGGGGTTACAATTACATGGGCAGGATAATGCGTACATTTCTTACCAAGCATTGCAGCCTCCTCCTTTGTTTACCCTTCACATCCCTTCCCAGCCTCCCTCCTCCCCCCCCAATCCCAATCCTTCTCCTTCCCCCCCCCCTTCCCCGTGAGACTCTTTAACTCCAATAAACTACTCAGAAAAACTGCCAGAAGAGATGCTATAGCTCAAGGGGTAGAGCACTAGCCTTGAGCAAAAAGAAGCTCAAGGACAGTGCCCAGGCCAAGTTCAAGCCCCAGGACTGGAGAGAGGGGGGCCGTGCGGGGAGGGAGAGAGCATCATTTGTGTCAGGTTTTGTGTTTTACCTTTTGGGTGTTTTTTTCTTTTTTTTTGTGGGGGGGAGGGGGCGATAGTGCCAGTTCTAAGACTTGAACTCAGGGTTTGCTCAAGGCTAGTGGCTAGTGCTCTACCACTTGAACCACAACTCTACTTCCATATGTATATAATGTATTATTCTCATATGAGAATAATTTGTTCATTTAATATGTAGGGCACTTTATAACATTTGGGTTTTATTGACAACTCTACTTTTTTACTAGGTAAGTCCCTCAGAAACTGGTAAAGCTATATTAATTCTTATTTCCTAAGGTACATTTTAACTGCTCAAAAAATATTGCTGAGTTAATGAGTAAACGGAGTAGATAAGAGGAGAAAAATATCAACATAAGTTAATCAGGATTATTCCAGAATTGTCCTAAGTAGTCAATTTCCTGTAGAGTCAGCTCTGATGTTCTTCTCACATGTGACTAGTGACACAAGAAGTATGCATTGATGTTTCTGTGGAATGATTTCATTTCATTAGCAAGTTTCTATGTACACGGCAGTACCAAGAAGGTAAGGGATTTACTAGGGTTACAGTTACCCCAGAATTTACTGGGGTTACAATTGGGTGAACTATTACTAGATGTGTACATGGTGCTTCTTATTATTAAAAAGAATTAAGAGCTGGGCACCAATGGCTCATGCCTGTAATCCTAGCTACTCAGGAGGCTGAGATCTGAGGATCACGGTTCAAAGCCAGCCCAGGCAGGAAAGTCCATGAGACTCTTATCTCCATTTAACAACCAGAAAACTGTTAAGTGCTGTGGCTCAAGTGGTAGAGTGCTTGCCTTGAGTTGAAGAGCTGAGGGACAGCGCCCAGGCCCAGAGTTCAAGCCCCACAACTGACAAAAAACAAAAAGAATTAAGAGGTCATATAATACTGCCAGCTCACACCTGTAACATTAGCTACTCAGGAAGCTGAGATCAGAGACTCTAATAATCATAGTTCTAAGCCAGTCCAGGCAGCAAAAAATTAGAAGTGGAATTGTGGCTCAAATGAAAGAGCACCAGCCTTGAGTGAAAAAGCCAATCGAGAATATAAGGTTATGAGTTCAAATGCCAGAATTGGCATTTAATTAATTAGCTAAAATGGAACTAAAAACTTGTTTTTCTCATTTCCTAGCAGATGCCAGCCAGATCCTAGAAGATTCTTACTCCTGACTCCTTCTACCCAAGTATTCTTCATTTTGTGGTTCTTATCTAATAAAAGAACAGTAAACCCTTTTGACTTGCAAACTGACAATTACCTTTTTTTCCCCTTGACTTTTAACTCCTCAACCTTGAATGCCAGAACTCTCATATGCCATTGAGATAGTGTTTGATTGTTTGGTTAAATACCTGCAACCCCAAAATAAAAAATCACATCAGCCTGGGCAGGAAAGTCCGGGAGACTCTTATCTCTAACGAACCACCAGAAAACTGGAAGTGGCATTGTGGTTCAAGTGGTAGAGCACTCACATTGAGCTGAAGAGCTGAGGGACAGCACCCAGGCCCAGAGTACAAGCCCCATGACCACCAACAACAACAACAAAATCACATCCTATTCTTTTTAATGGAAACAATTATTTGAAGTTGCCTTAAAGGATCCAGCTAAAGTGGGCAGGAGGTTTGAATTGTTGTGTTCTCTGACACACATAAACCAAATTCTTTTACTTTGTTTTTTTTTGTTGTTTAATTTTGGGTTTGGGGGAACATAATCTTGTTTTATAGCCCAAGCTAACCTTGAACTCATTATTCTCTTGCCTTCTAAATTCTGGGATTAAGCCAGGTGCCAGTGGCTCACGCCTATAATCCTAGCTACTTGGGAGGCTGAGATCTGGGGGTAACAGCTCAAAGCCAGCTCAGGCAGGAAAGTCTGTGTTATCTCCAGTTAACCACCAGAAAACCTGAAGTGGCACTGTGACTCAAGTGGTAGAGCACTAGCCTTGAGCTGAATAGCTTAGGGACAGGACAGCTCCTGGGGCCCAGAGTTCAAGCTCCACACCAACTCCCCCCCCAAAAAAAAATCTGGGATTAGAAACAATGATCATAGACCTACGTCTTTTAAACATTTCTAGAAATGGTCTTTTTCTGATCAGTACATCAGTGCATCCTGGTCTCTTGAGATGTTGATACCATTTATATAGTGAAATACCTTCTTTTCCAGGACTGAGGAGGGGAGACAGGTTTATGCTATATGCCTCAGACTAGTCTTGAATTTGATACGTTCTTGAGTGCTGGAACTAGAGCAACGTTTTTTTTTTTTGGTTTGTTTCTTTCTTTCTTTGTTTTTGATGCCAGTCCTGGAGCTTGAACTCAGGGCCTGGGCGCTGTCCCTGAATTTGTTTGCTCAAGTCTAGCCCTCTACTACTTGAGCCACAGCTTGACTTCCAGCTTGTTGATGGTTAATTGGAGATTAGAGTCTCACAGACTTTCCTGCCCAGGCTGGCTTCAAACTGAAATCATCAGATCTCAGCCTCCTGAATGGCTAGGACTACAGGCATAAGCCACCAGCGCACAGCTAGAACAACCATTCTTATTTAGAATTTTTAGAACATCTTGCTGCCTGAATAGTTGGGATCTTTTGTTTTTATTTTGTTTTTGACTGCTTCTTGCAGTTTATTTTCTGCTTCATACAAGGAATAGTAACAGCATTAGGAAACTTGAGGCAGCTGGTAGGGAGGGGGCTCTCGACTTCCTGCTGCTGTGTTGCTTGCTCTAACCTACCTATTGTACTGGGTAAAGTAGTAGGCAGGGTTTCAGCCTAGCACCTAGGAAGGATTGATGGTTCTACCACGTCAAGACAGTGGCCCAATGTTGACCTGACTAGCCTGGCTGACCAGCTGTTTCTTCATGGTTTCAAAGCCAGGCCACTCTTGCTTGACTGTGCTTGGGAGGGCTTCTCAGCATGCTTGGGACTGTGCCATTATGGCCATGAACGGAAGAGTGGACTTCCCAAAGAAGTTTGCCTACCAGTGAGCAGAGTGGCATTGGGGAGACTCAAGTGGTGGGGGATGAGTACTCAGCACTTCTGCGGGACCCATTGCTGTATGAAGAGCCCAGTTGGCCTGGTGAGGAGAGGCTAGTCAGCAACAGGGGCTTTACAGGATGCATGGGGCAATCCTGGGATCAGATGAAAGCCACCTAAGACTACTGGGGACCATCCGCTCCTACTTAACACCAGTAGTAGTCATGGTGGCCATGAGCAAGCCACTAGTGGCTTGCTTTGTCAGTGTGCTGGTAGCATCCTTAATGAGCAACCCCTTTGTGTGTAATTGTGGGTAACAGAGACCAGGACACTGGCCACAGAGTCCTTGTGCAGAGAACAATCCTCTATCAGACCTGTGTGCAGACTGCTTAAATATTTCCAGTGTAGAGTAGGCTTTCTTATCTCCCTACATTCCAGCTAGACAATGTACTAGCTATCAGACTAGGTGTGCATTATTTATGGGTGAAGAAAAGAATGGAGTAAGAAATGTTCATGTGGAAAAGGCATAGCTTTCCAGCTGCATGTGAAATCTTATATGGCCTCAAAGCTTACATGTGTCAGGGTGACTACCCTGAGATGTGTGCCTAACAGTATAGGTAGCTCTCACTATCCTAACACTATCCATAGACCTTTACAAGAAGACTTTGGAAGACCAGTTTTCGTAAGTTCTGTTGTTTGGTTTTCATTTTTCTGTGATGCAAGCCCTTGAATCCAGGGCCTGGTACACACATGTCCTCCCACTGAGCTATACTCTCAGCCCTTCCAGACCAGTTTTTATTAATATTATTGTTGTTTTCAGGTTTCATTTAATGTTATAACTCTGTGGCCTGAGAAGGATTTGGGATCTGATATAGATAGGGGTTTAGATGAAGCACACTGACAAATCTTTCCAGAATTGCTCTTTCTGGCAATGTTCACTGGTGGGCTCCTGTGAATTGCTTTATTCCAAGTTTTTATTATACGATGCTGAGTTTTAACTTAACCAAGTTACCAGTTGAGCCACAGCTCTTTCCCTTCAAAAGTTTTACACAAACTAGGATTCTCTTCTAATGAAGCAAAGCTTTCCCTACATGTTAGTTCTAAGATCTAAAAGTGGGCAAATACCATACTGTGTGTGTGTGTGTGTGTGTGTGTGTGTGTGTGTGTGTGTGTGTGGCACTGGGACTTAAACTCTGGACCTTGTGTGTACACTCAGCTTGTTCATCTGGGGCTGATCCTTACCACTTAAGTCACACCTCCAGTTCCTAGCTGTGTCTTGAGTAAATACTAGAGTATTTCTTCTGGTGAGTATAGTAATATATTGAGAAGGAAATAAAATCATCTCTCTGCCCCTGATTCTGATGATTTACGTTTGTTTTTAAATCAACACCCCACAACTGTAAAACACAAAACCCTTTTGATTTTGATTGTTTTGATAATTATAGAACAAAATTCTCCATCATGTGGGAGCTCCTAACTAGGAAAAATAAGTAAACATATGCCTCTTGAACTAATAATGCAACAAATGAATTAAATAGGAAATAACATGGTGTTTTTATCTAAAGAGATAGATATGAAAATTTTTCTATGCAATCTTGTCTTAAAGCTTAATAGAAAAACATCTGACCTTTGAAATGGGAATAGCACTCACTATAAAGAATGCTTGGCTAGAATGGTAGAGCACCAGCTATGAGCAAGCAAGTAGAAAAAGCATAAGACACTGAGTTCAATCTCTGATACCAGCACACAAACAGGAAGAATGCCTGTGTTAACTTCAGGAGGCTGAGATCTGAGGATCACGGTTCAAAGCCAGTCCAGGCAGGAAAGTCCATGAGACTCTTATCTCCAGTTAACCACCAGAAAACTGTAAATGGTGCTGTGGCTCAAGTGGTAGAGTGCTTGCCTTAAGCTGAAGAGCTCAAGGACAGCGCCCAGGCCCAGAGTTCAAACACCACCACACACAAAAAACTCTTGGGTCTTATCCAGACCTCCCAAGATTTGCTACCAGGAGATGATTTGCTTTTTGGAAGATTGCTTTTCTCTGCAAGAGTTCTAGAAGTGCCGTTGTGATTTGCAAATATTCTCACCAGGAACAAATGGAAATGATAAATGATGCTTAGCTTTCTGGGTAGCTATACCTGAACTAAACAGAGAGAATATTTCAATTTAACTTCAAATAATGAACTGAATACTCTCCATTGAAGAGGGAGAACAGTAGCTGCTTGTGTTAGTCTCCTAGACCAATTATATTCAGCATATACAATGCTGGCATTCTTGGAATCCTTTCACAAGTCATATTAAACTCCAGAACAGGCAAAAACAGAGAATGAGCATTTACTTCTACCAAGCACATTATAAAAATTAAGACAATTTGGCTAGGCACTGGGGGCCCACAATTGTAATCCTAGCTACTCAAAAGGCTGAGATCTGAGGATCGTTGTGCAAAGCCAGACCAGGCAGAAAAGCCCATGAGATTCTTATCTCTAATAAACCAGCAAAAAGCCCTAGGAGAGGTATATCTCAAATAGTAGAACACCAGCCTTGGGAAGAAAAAGTCTTAGTACCTTGAGGTCCTGGTACCAACACAAAAAGTGGGTGGAAGACAATTTTATACCACATATTTGGGGACTTTGAAGGGTTTTTTGTTTAATTATTTGTGGTCAAACCCAGAGCCTCGTGAATGCTAGACAAGTGCTCTACCACCAACTATACTTGTTTTTGTATATACTATATATATTTGGTTGTGGGGTTGAGGTGAGTATTTGCTATTTGGGTTTTTGTTGTTGTTTAGGTTTTTGGTTGACTGGTTTGGGGATTCTTTTTAGAGAAGATCTGAGGCCGACCTTGAACTAGCCCTTCCCCTATCTCAACCACCTTCATGCTGAGCACTGTGGTTCCTGTAAGTACATTTTAAATAGAGCTGGACTGGCCTGGAAAGAAGAAACCCTCAAAAAATACACATTGAAAGGACAGACATGGTGGTGCATACCAGAAATGCCAGCGAATGAGTAGATGATTAGGACAAGCACAATTTGGAGGCAGCCTGAGACCCCCTGTCCCAGCCAGATATTGTGGCTCACAGCTGTAACCCATCTACTTGGGCAGTGTATAAATGGGGATTACAGTCTAAGATCTAAGACCAGTGCCTAGGAAAAACTTGAGACAATGTCCAAAAATAACTAAAATAAGTAAAGCAAAGCTAGGCATTGATGGCTCACACCTCTAATCCTAGGGACTCAAGAGGCTGAAAATTAAGGATCTGAAGATCTCTGGCTCAAGTGGTAAAGCATCAGCCTTGAGCACAAGGAGGCTCAGGGTCAACGCCCAGGCCCTTTCAAGCCCCAGAACAAGAGAGAACAGAGAGAGAGGATTTGGGTAGAGTGCCTTTTTAGCAATGTAGTCTTGAGTTCAAACCCCAGTACTGCCAAGAAATAAAAAAAGTACATACTGCATATGCCAATTCAATGCATAGAATAAAAAAATACCTAAATTCCATGAGCAAACTACTATAGCAAATATACTTGCTCAGTATTTTGTCTTGATACTATTAAAGTTCAGACATACGTCTTACTTTACAGTGTTGGCCTCTTTGAAGCCCACAAAAGACACGTTATAACCTGTTACCTCACACCAATAGTCTGAGGTGATTGTTCAGGCAACACTGAGATCTGATCACCACAAGCCTGTGTGTGAGTGAATATTTGTCTTTAACAGGGCAATTCTTGGGGCTGGGAAGATAGTTCAGTGGTAGAGTGCTTTTACTGTGGCTCAAGTGGTAGAGCGCTAGCCCTGAGCTGAGGAGCTGAGGGACAGCATTCAGGCCCCACAACTGACAAAAATAAAAAAACACTACTGAAAGTACGCTTTTTAGAGTCATCTTTCTTGTTTCTATTTTGTCAGATTTGGGCTTTTGTGGCTTTTACTGGACAGCTCCTTGTGTTGGTTTTACTTCTGGAGTAGATCATTTAGCAGAGGTGCAAATTGAAAGTGATGGAAAGTCTTGACCTTGAGATTACCGTCTCCACTGAGATATCCTTTTGTTGAGTTGGAGATTTCACCAGAACAATACACTTGAAAAGGAAGCGTTGATACGGTTCCACCAGATATGTAACTTTGATGTTCATGTCATGTCTCAAATGGAACTGAAAGGGAGCTTAGAAACCACTTAATCCAAAGCTTCATGTTACATGTAAAGAAGCAAGCCCTGTACAAATGTGAAACATTAACTTCTGTTAAAAGAAGAAAGGAGAAGCTGTGTACTGATGGCTTACACCTGTCCTAGCTACTCAGGAGGCTGAGATCTGAGGATCACGGTTCAAAGCTAGCCTGGGCAGGAAAGTCCATGAGACTCTGATCTCCAATAAAACACTTAGCAAACTGGAAGTGGCACTGTGGCTTAAGTGGTAGAGCGCTAGCCTTGTGCTGAAGAACTGAGGGACAGCGCTCAGGCCCAGAGTTCAAGCCCTATGACTGACCAGCAAAAAAAAAGATATTGGGGCTGGGAAGGTGGCTTAGTGGTAGAGTGTTTGCCTTGCATGCATGAGACCCTGGGTTCGATTCCTCAGCACCACAAAAGCATAAAATGCCAGAAGTGGCACTATGGCTCAAGCGGTAGAGTGCTTGCCTTGAGCTGAAGAGCTGAGGGACAGCACCCAAGCCCAGAGTTCAAGTCCCATGACAGACAAAAAAAAAAAAAAAAGGAGAAAGATAAATATAAAGTTCCAGAAAATGACTGTCTCTAAGGATGAGTCCAGGAGAATGGGATCAGGATCAAACACATGATAGTAGTGGTGGTCTGATTAATTAGATATGTTTCTTGGGGGACAGGGTGCTACTGCTGCTACCAGGAATAGAGTCCAGGCCTTTCACAGCCTTGACCAGCACTCTACTGCTGAGCTACATCTCATCTTGCTGTTTACTATGCTTATAGTTAACAGAATCAGAATAATTGTTGCAAAATCCTTTCTGCAGGGGAGTTTCTGTTCTCACAACTTTACATATTTAATGGACTCAGGAAATCCTGAAAATGCTATCTTTGCTAAGGACACATAATTCATTAGTGAACCATGGCCATAACCTGAGACTTCCCGTCTCTACTTCACTGTTTTTGGCTTTTTTCCCATTTTTTAAAATTAATTTACTTTATTGTTATTATAGAGGTGATATACAGAGGGATTACATTTACATACATTAGGCAATAAGTACATTTCCTTTCATACGAGGTCATCTGTTCCCTCATTCTCTCCCAGCCCCTCCCTTCCCTCTCCACCCACAAGCTGTATCTAGTTCACTTCCATCAATGTCCAGTATACTCCATTGCTTCACTTTTTCACCCTTTTTCCTTGGATTCTATGCTTTTGGCTTCTGTACCATCCTGCTTCCCTACATTTTGATTGTACATTTAACTTCCCACTTGGAGTCATGACTCAAGTGGTAGATTGCCTGCCTAGCAAGCACAAGGCACTGGGTTCAAATACATATAACTTCTCCCCCATCCCAAAAAAAAGTCCCATTCACAATGCATATGAAAGAAATGTTGAGGATTATTTTTATTAATTCTCACTCAGCTTCTAACTATTGCAGCTGAACTCATTTCTGAATCTATCAGATTCCATTATCAGCTACTCCAGTGGCCTAAACCAGCACCCTAATTGCCCTCAACCCCTTGTACTTCTCTCCCCACCAAGCCCCAAGTCAAGCGAAACCATCTTGTAATCTATTCTCTGTAGATTTGGTATAGAAAATGCCAAATATAGGGGCTGGGAATGTGGCTTAGTGGTAGAGTGCTTGCCTAGCATGCATGAAGCCCTGGGTTTGATTCCTCAGTACCAATAAATAGAAAAAGCCAGAAGTGGTGCTGTGGCTCAAGTGGTAGAGGGCTAGTCTTGAGCAAAAGAAGCTCAAGGACAGTATCCAGGCCCTGAGTTCAAGCCACAGGACTGGCAAAAAAAGAAGAAAATGTCAAATATGCCACCTGACTCCACTACAGAGGTGCAATTTCTAAATGTGCTTATTCCTGTTAAGCTTTTTCAGATTTACCTGGATACTATTGCAAGCATTTTACTATTCTCAACTTTGTAGGCCCTACTTCCCATCCCTCCTTTTCAATAGATGACTTTGTCCATGCCTTGCTGGAGATAGAAAGCTAACCTGAACTCTTTAATTCATGCAGCATCTTCTTTCCTTCTCAAAATATACCTCCAGTTAAGGCTAACTTCATCTGCATCCCTTGCACTATACGCCATTGTATGAGCTAGCCATTGCTGTATGAAAAATTCCCAGAAAACATCATGAATTAAAACAATAACAAATACTTATTACTCTCAGCAATTCCTGAGTAAAGATTGAAGAGTGGCTTAGCTGGGCCATCCTGGTTTGGGATCATTCTTGTGGTCCCAGTCAAGATTCAGCCAGGGCAGTAGTTCCCTAAAGACCACCAGAGGGAAGATTTATAACTAAGATGGCTCAGTTTTGTGCCTGGCAGGTCAGTGTTGGTTGTTAGCAGAAGTGTTCAGTTCTTCTCCACATAGAACTCTGCACAGTTTGTTTGGGTGTCCTCACAACCAACTGGTTTTCTCCTTAGTGAGCAATTTAAGAGCAAGGCAGAAGCTATAAATTCTTTTATGACCTCACTTCAAAAGTTACACTCCTTCATTTCTACAGTATGCTTTTGGTTACACTTGTGAACCTATTTCCTTGTGGGAGGGAACTTAAGAAGGCGTATGAGTTCTAGGAGATAAAAATCACTGTGAGGCTTGGAATGTGGTTTAGTGATAGAGTGCTTGCCTAGTGTGTTTGAAGCCCTGAATTTGATTCCTCAGTGCCATATAAACAAAAGGCTGAAAAAGGATGGAGGGAGGGAAGGAGGGAGGGAGGGCTGGGAAGGTGGCTAAGTGGTAGAGTGCTTACCTTGCATGCATGAAGCCCTGGGTTCTATTCCTCAGCACCACATAAGCAGAAAAAGCCAGAAGTGGCACTGTGGCTCAAGTGGTAGAGTGCTTCCCTTGAGCTGAAGAGCTGAGGACAGCATCCAGGCCCAGAGTGCAGGCCCCTTGACCGACAGACAGAGAGAGAGAGAGAGAGATCGATCACTAGGGAGCTATCCTTTTTCTCTTTTTTAGTTGGTGTGGGGCTTGACTCTGGGCCTGGGTGCCGCCCCTGCACTCTTCAGCTCAAGGCAAGCGCGCTTTACCACTTGAGCTACAGCGCCACTTTTGGCTTTCTGGTGATTAATTGGAGTTAAGGGTCTCATGGACTTTCCTGCCTGAGCTAGCTTTGAACTGTTATTCTCAGATCTCAGCCTCTTGAATAGCTAAGATTTCAGGTGTGAGCCCCAGCCCTGGCATGGGGGCATCTTAAAGACAAACTGACACTCAGCCTCTCCCATCCTCTAGTACCTCTCTCTGTCTCTCTCCCTCTGTGTTTCTCTCTTCTTTACATTAACTCTATTCTCTTTCCCTAACGATTTAGATACAAAAATGCTAGTTGCATTCTTTTTTTTTTATAATTCCAATACTAGGGAGCTATATTCTAAAAACAAAAACAAACTATTGGGGCTGGGAAGCTGGTTCAGTGGTAGAGTGCTTGCCTTGCATGCATGAGGCCCCTAGGTTCAATTCCTCAGCACCTCATAAGCAGAAAAAGCCGGAAGTGGCGCTATGGCTCAAGTGGTAGAGCGCTAGCCTTGCGCTGAAGAGCTGAGAGACAGCGCCCAGGCCCAGAATTCAGGCTCCATGACTGACCAAAAAAAACAAACTATTCCTTTCTGTTGAGCAGGACTTGACTGCAGAGAGCAGAAGTTGGTTTTAGCAAGAAGCAACATTTTATAGGGTACTAAATGGGCCACAATTGGGGAAAGGGGGAAAGAGGAAGAAACAAACTCTAGACTTCTAGAATAGATTTCAAAAGATGGCTAAGGGACTTGCCACCACTTCCCTACATTAAGGAATCTCCTACATTTCAGAAGCTACCATTGTGACTGATAGTTTAAAAATACACCACCTCTGCCACTGTTAGCATCCCCAAATATACACCCAGCACCCAATCTTAATCCCTGCTCTCCTCAGGATCCAAGTGATGTATATACACAAAGCATTTAATTGGCAGAATTTAATTCAGATGTGATTTAAACTAGTTAACTAAAGGCTGGAAATGTAACTCGGTCGTAGAGTACTTACCTAGCATGAGTGAGGTCCTGGGCACAATCCTCAGCATCACAAAAGGAAAAAAGCTAACTCGCTTTGCAGGCATGTAGAGACACATTGTCTTTGGCTTTCCAGTGGCTGCACACTAGAAGAATACTTATATGAAGCAAACTAATACACACAACCCTCCACACACTCCACTAGATGCTCACTTTCCTTCACTGCTAGGTTTCCTGAAAGAATTGTCCATACTTAGTTTTCTCAGTGTTTGTTGTTGTTGCTGTTGTTATTTGTTGTGCTGAGGATCAAACCTTGGGCCTACTGCATACAAGGCAAGCACTTTGCCTTTAAGCTATATCTGTAGTCCCATTCCCACTTCTTAATCCAGTGAGATCTGCCCACTCTAGGCTTCATAATGTCTCCACTGGACCTCCTCATTTGCAGGCCCAGCTGTCTAGTTCATTCCTACTCCTTTGGCATTCAAACTGTAACAGGTTGTTTCTTGTGATATGATACTTGTAGTGAGAATCATATCGATGTCATACACAAAGAAGCCTTGGGTTGAAAGATACTTGGAACTTCAGTTATCATCTCAGTTAGACTTAATTTTCCTCATAAAGGACTAATCTAGGTGAAGGATGTGACTGTTGATACTCTTCAAAAATCTATCATTCAGTCACCAGAATCCAGCATTTCAGTACCTCTCCCACTCCACTGCTGTATTTCAGGTCCGCATTCCTTGCCTGGACTGCCAGAGCAAACTCCTAATAAGTCTTATAAATCCTTGGTTCTCTCCATTTTATTTATCTTTCGCCTACCTTATCACAACTTTCAAGATATTTAATCATCTGTCTCAGTCATTATGGTAATATTAGCGAGGGAAGGGGTAACATTGTCCAAAAAGAAATGTACTCTTTGTCTGACTTATGTAACTATAACCCCTCTGTATATCGCCTTGATAATAATAAAAAAATTTACATATTAGTAAAGGCTGGGGGGAAAGGGATAGGGCTTGAAATTCAGGCCTGAGCACTCACTGAGCTTTTTTGCTCAAGGCTAGTGCTCTACCTCTTCAGCCACAACTCTACTTCTGGCCGTGGTGGTTAATTGGAGATTAGAGTCTCATAGACTTTCCTTCCCAGGCTGGCTTTAAACCTCAATCTTCAGATCTCAGCCTCCTGCGTAGCAGCTAACATTATAGGTGTGTGAGCCACCAGTGCCCAACCAGTAAAGTCTTTTTGAACACTTGATATGTGTCAAACAGTGTGTAAATACCATATATGTGTGCATATATATAGATATATATGTATGTGCATAGAGAGACATGTATGTATACATGTACAGATACCTATATGTGTGTGTGTATAGATGTAAGGTTAGAGGTATGGCTCAGGTCATAGAGCACCCACTCATGAGCTAAATAAAGCATCAGATATGAGTTCAAGTCCCAGTCTCAGACCAAAAAAAAAGAAATAGATGGACAGATCCATAAATATGTATCTCTGTATACATCCATATAGAGATATCTATATACCTATATAGGTACATGTATATTTTATTTAGGAACACATAATATAAATGAAAAGGTCCCCATTTCACAGACAAAGAAACTAGGGGTCATAGAATTCTCAAGATTTGACCAGAGTTGTTTAGATACTACCTATATACATGGAGCAACCAGAGTTGGAGTCATACCTGCAATCTTTAAAGCAGTCGCTTAGCTCCGTGGCATTTTATAGTTGCCACAGCTTTTTCTCTCCCTGTCCTGTTCATATTCTCATCATGGTGAACACATCATCTCTCTAATACGCTGTACTCTTTCATTTCCTAAAATGCATTTATTCCCATCTGTCCTCAACACTTTCCTGTTTAGCATCTTCCTATTCTATCTTCAAGTTCCAACTCCAGTGTCACCACCTTAGCTAACTTTTCCAAGTGCCCTGCTCGACACTCCTCCTCTGTTTATTTTTTAAATAGGCATTTACTGAGCTGTGTTATACCTAAATGTCTGTGTATTTGGTTGATCTGGTTTGGGTTGGGTTTTTTTGTTTAGTTTTGTTTGGGGAAGGAGTTGTGGGTCTGAGACTTGAACTCCTAGCTTTATTTTTTGCTCAAAGAACTCCCATCATACCATTTGAGCCACATCTCCACTTCTGTCTTTTTGCTGGTTAATTGGAGATTTTAAAAAAATCTCGTGGATTTGTCTGCCCTGGCTAGCTTCAAACCAAGATCCTCAGATCTCAGTCTTCTGAGTAGCTAGGATTACAGGTGTGAGCTACCATAGTTTAAAAGCAAACAAAAATATATTTGATATTTTAGCAGGAAAAGGATATAACACAGAGAATTGGTACTTACAAAACCATCTGAACAGCTAGAAGAGCTGTATGTAGGTGGTGTAAGATTTGTCAAAGGGAACTACCACGTGGTTCAGGCAGAAAAGAATTTATTATCCGTACTGTGGGGCCTGCATAAGGTGGAAGGTATGCAGTCAAGGGAAGGGGTGACTCCAGGTGGAAATGGGGTTAATGTAGGGAGAGGGAGAGGAGGAGGCCATGGCAGGTGTGGGCGTGACCTCAGAGTCTGAGAAACTCCCACAGTCCAAAGGAGGCGTGACTGAGGTGGTTCAATATGTGACCTCAGAGAAGGGGGCGGTAACTTCCCCCAGGTATGCCAGTCACCTGGGTAATGCAGGTGCTGTTCAGAGACTTCTGAGGGAGGACATGTGTAGTTCTGCATGGGAAACAAAAGGGGAGGGGAAAATCTACATGCAGACTGGCATGGGGAAAGCAGCCCTTCTCACAGGCCGACCTAACATTCTTGCCTTTTGATAGTTATAAAGGGGGCACTGATTCTCTTTGGCTACTGTCTGCTGGCAAGAGGTGTCAACATTAGAGGTAGAAGGCTGAGTTGTTGTCCAGTCTGGGAGAAGGCATCAGTGACTGTTCCTTGGTGGTGAACACACCTTTGTGTCTTTGAATGGAATCTGAAAGAAATATTACAAGGCAGTAAGAAAAAAAATATTACAGGGCACACAAACATCAAAAAGAAGGATTCAGGACAGAGTATTAAAAATTGGATAGCTTGGCTAGTTCAGCTAGTCCCTATCTCCTGCATTTCAGGTGGTCCTGGAGTTGATGGAAAATGTCCCTAGCTGCTTCTCACATATGGCAACTGTGTAGGGGAGAGAATGGTAGGCTAGTTAAAAATAAGCAGTCACGGGCTAGGAAGGTGGCTCAGTGGTAGAGTGCTTGCCTCGCATGCAGGAGTCCCTGGGTTCGATTCTTCAGTCCCACATAAGCAGAAAAAGCCGGAAATGGCTCTGTGGATCAAGTGGGAGAGCACTAGCTTTGAGCTGAAGAACATAGGGAAAGCACCCAGGCCCAGAATTCAAGCCCCACGACTGGCAAAAAAAAGAATAAGCAGTCAGAAGTGGGGGCTGAATTGGAGTGATTAAGGGCTGAACAGAAAGCCTTGGTAGATGTCTGGATTATAGAGTATGTATGGGAGACCCAGGAAGCTGCCAAGGCTAACTGTCC
Organism: Dipodomys ordii; assembly: GCF_000151885.1. Taxonomy (NCBI): domain Eukaryota; kingdom Metazoa; phylum Chordata; class Mammalia; order Rodentia; family Heteromyidae; genus Dipodomys; species Dipodomys ordii. Next base: position 2,346,880 of record NW_012267371.1, on the reverse strand, counting down.
TGAGTCTAAGACTCATCTTAGGTTCCTGTCCCATTTATTTAGAAGACAGATATGAACACTAGATAGGCATGCTCATTAACTATTTTCTTTCAATCTCCCAGCTCTGGTTAGTTTTGAAAGAGCAGGAATGAAGTGACTCCATTTAGGATGTGACCCCATCTCCTCTTACTCCTCTCCATGATCCCTTATCACCAGGAAAAGCTTTGTCCCATGAGGTCTCAGGGCTATTGCTGGGATGGCTTGTCCAAGTTGACATTTTTACTCATTGGCCTGGGTGCTGTCCATGAGCTCTGTTGTTCAAGACTAATGCTCTACCACTTGAGCCACAGCTTCATTTCTGGCTTTTTTAAGTAGTTTTTTGGAGATAAGAATCTCAGGGACTTTTCTGGTAGGGTTGCCTTCAAACTGCAATCCTCAGATCAAATGAGTCTTTGCCACAAACCCTTTTATTACCAAGTGAAGCAACAAGGAGATCAACAGAAATAATAAGCAGAGCTTACCTGTAACTCAAGAATTGACCAACAAATATGTGCCAGAGTTATGTATCTCTTTGTGGATCTGCTACAGAGAGTAAAATTGGTAATGACAAAACTCAGTAGACATGATGAGAGTTTTCAAACAGCAACTGAATATAGTACTTTAGAATACGACTTAAGATTGAAACCACTGTCAGCTCTGTATCCAAGGTGGCTTACATACTTGGGAAACACATATTAAAAACTTGATCAACTTAATAGTCACAATTACTTTCATAAATGGACATAAAGAATGGTATGCTGGCCAGGTGTTGTTGGCTCATGCCTGTAATCCTAGCTACTCAGGATGCTGAGATCTGAAGATCACGGTTCAAAGCCAGCCCAGTCAGGCAAGTCCACAAGACTCTTAGCTCCAATTAACTACCAGAAAAGCTGAAGTGGCACTGTGGCTCAAGCTGTAGAGCACTTGCCTTGAACTGAAGAGCTCAGTGACAGTGCCCAGGCCTAGACTGACAAAAAAAAAAAAGAATGACATGCTGATTTTACATCAGTGTATTAATCTCAACCTTATTTAAATCACAGCCAACTTAGTTACATACCAACTTTACTACTTTACTCATAAACTCTACCAACACCCTTCTACCCTCCCTCTTGCCTCCATTTGGCCTGCAGAGCCGGCTACCAGAAAACCTTTTAAACAATTTTGGTAAAGACATACATTAGCATACAAATTGGCATTTGAACACTTGCTGGGTGGGAGGGGTGCATGAAAACCCGTCACATGGCCAAGATGAAGAATTTCTGGGTTAGCATACAAATTAACCTTTGAACATTTGCTAGAAGTGTGGGTGTTGCATGAAAACCCACCACATGGCCAAGATGGCAAAAAAAAAAAAAAAAGTCAGGGTGGTAAGAAAACTTGGTGGATTTTTTTTTCCTGGTAGTGGGGATTGAACTCTGTTCCTCAGCTCTTCAGCTCAAGGCAAGTGCTCTACCTCTTAAGCCACAGCGCCACTTCTGGTTTTCTGGTGGTTTATTGGAGATAAGAGTTTCACAAGTTTTCCTGCCCAGCCTGGCTTTGAAACGTGATCCTGAGATCTCAAGCCTCCTGAGTAGCTAGGATTACAGGCATGAGCCACCGAAGCCCAGGTGGTGGAGCTTGATTAAGAAAGCAAACAAGGGGGCTGGGAAGGTGGCTCAGTGGTAGAGTGTTTGCCTTGCATGCATGAGGCCCTGGGTTCGATTCTTCAGCACCACATAAGCAGAAAAAGCTGGAAGTGGTGCTGTGGCTCCAGTGGTAGAGCGCTAGCCTTGAGCTGAAGAGCTGAGGGACAGCACACAGGCCCAGAGTTCAGGACCCATGATGGGCAAAAAAAAAAAAAAAAAAGCAAACAAGAAGACAAACAGCAGACAGACAAGTAGAAAGGCAGGGCACACAGTAAAAACGAGGGTGCTCTTGAGGAGAGAGAGAGAGATTGAACTCCACAAAACCAGGGAAGTTTCTAAAGGTGACATCTTGGGAGAGTTATGAGACAGGAGACAGAGTGGAGACAAGCAAGGAGAGCCTGAATGTACAGAACTTCTGGCCATTTACCACTGCATTAGCAGAAACTGTGGCAATAAAGTGTTGGTTTTGTGGGATCCTCTAATGACAAGGACATAGATAGGCGGGGAAGGAGTCTGGTGAGTGCAAAGAGCTTAGCGATATCCCTATCCCCCCATAGTGTCTCTTTTAGAGTGAGGGTCAGGCATTCCCAAAGCAGGAAGTGACCAACCAAGGAGATGTAGGAACCCTCTGGCTGTGGCACCAAGTCTAGAGAGACAGAGAATCAGAGGACTCAGTAACATTCAACAGAAGTAGAGGGTGGTGGGAGACCTGTGTCGTGGATGCAAGCCCAGCAGTGTAAAAGGCAGGAAGTACAGCATGGAGCTCCAATGGCAGTTTGGGTAAGGGGTGGGCAGGATGTGAAATTAGCCCTCAGAAAAGGAAAAGCAGAGAGAATCCTGCCATTCCTAACACTGGCCCCTCCCAGGTATTCGGCACCAGATGTAAGGTTTTGCCAAAAGGAAGTACCACATGGTTCAGGCAGAAAAGAGTTGATTATCTCAATCGCTGGCCAGCACATGGTGGAAGGTACTGGGGGAAAAGGGAAGGGATGACTCTAGGTGTAACTGGGGTTAATGTAGGGAGAGGGCGAGGAGGTGTGGCCGTGGCCAATGTGGATGTGATCTCAGAGCCTGAGAAACTCCCACAGTCCAAAGGAGGCGTGGCCAGGGCTTTTTAGAGTGAGACCACAGAGAAGGGGTAGGTAACTCATGTGCTGTGGGGAGACTTCTGGGGAAGGACAGGTGCAGTCCTACTTGCATGGAAAACAAAGAGGAGGGGGAAGTCTACGTGCAGACTGGCACAGAGAAACCAGTCCTTGTCCCAGGCAGACATAACAGGTGGGACCTCTAAAAATGATTCCCAGAAGACTACCAGACCAGTCCCCCAAAGGTCTATAGCTTCTGACCGTCCCTGGAATACTACATTTGAGAGGATTGTGTCATAGTGCATAGTGCATAGTATACACACAATGCACATGGAATCTAGAGCTACTAATGCAAATGTCGGAACGCAGGTCATCTGAGAAATCGAAAAGGAACGTGGGTAATTAGTGTCTAGAGCATTGAGTGTGTTTGGGGGATTTTTAATGTTTGCTTTTGTAATATCAAGTCTCTCTCATTTTCAAAGCTCATTGGTATCAGTACCATATGCCAATGCATAATCCCCAAGAACTCCAAAACCTTTGTTGCTATTAGTGCTTGAGTAGTAGGGAAGACAACTACTTGAGAAAAAATGATTATAAAAGTATTTAGGAGGTAACATTGAACTAGAAGGCTTAACTAAGTGCAGGCTGATCTTGAGTTTAAGACAAGCCTACGTGACCTGGAAAACACTTTCTGTGCATCAGTCCTGTCATGAAAAAAGAGAATGGAACTAGATAACTTTCAAGGTTTAGTCCAACCCTGAAATTGTGGTTGATTTAGTTATTCAATTGAAAGAAAAAAAAAAGAGAGGGTAGGAGGGAGCTTATGCAACCATTTCTGGGGCTTATGATCATTCTATAAAATTCTCCTGTCAACCTTAAAATATTGCCTAAAGCCATCCAGATGAGGGGAGAGAAAGAATGGGAGAAGAAAGTAACATAGAAAGTGAAGAGGGTTTTTTTTTTTTTTTGCCTTCATGATATTGCATCGAATACAGTTTTCAAAACTTACTGCAATTGAGGTGTTCCCTCATTTCCCAGTTTGGTGTTTTGGTTAATCCAGTCCCTGGAGTTAAGAGGGGAAAAAACATGCTTCAAAGAGCCATCAGTGATGCTGATTCTGCCAGGAGGGCTCATCACAGCCTCAAAAGCGAATGTTCGTCCTAGTGTGCTGAAAGCAGCCTCTGGGCTATGAGAGGCTAGGCCAGAGATTAAATGGAGCTTTCTGCAAGGTCCCTGCAACCACCTTTGGGTTATTTTAAGGTGCTTGCTACATTTTCTTTTTTTTTTTTTCTTTTTGGTGCGGCCTAATTTTTGTGTGTGTGAAAACCTGTCCTTCATTCTTTTGCTTCTGTGATACAAGCTGCTTGACAGAACACCATTTCCTGAGAAACTTTCAGATGTTAGCCAAGGGTCAGTTTGCCAATGCTGTGTTTTTGTTGTTATTTCCCTCAAAATAGGAGACACCCGGCAGCTACTGGTGCTACTGCAGCAGGAGTTTTGCGCAGCCCTCCAATTCTCCCCTGCTAATATGCTTTCTTATTTTGCCTCAAAGCTTGTTTACCAACTCTCAGCTTAGCCCTGCCGCTCCTCCTTTATGAACCCCACCCCCTGCATTGTACATTTCATACGGGTGGAAAACATGACAGATTCCTCTCAGCCCTCACCAGTGAAAAGTGCAGAATCACCAGAGCCAGACTGCACACCCTTCACCAAACCTTTGCAGAGAGGTTTCAGGGTTTTGGTTTTTTTTTTTTAAAGACATTGAACACCTAACACAGTTTCCTCTTTTCTAAGGACTTCTAACAGACAGGCCCCAGGGCAGTCTTTAATTACTGCAGGAAGAAAAATAAAAAATGAATGAATGAGGGTTTAGTGCTCAGCCAAAGATGATCCAAATCCTAATGTTATATCTACGGCTACAAGGAGCCAAATTAAATGTGATGTACACATGAAGATTTGTTTTAGTTACAGCTCTACCTCCAGCCCATTTATAGTCAAAGGCAGTCTTTCTCAAAGTGTAGTCCAACTAATGATCACCCACAACAGAATTACTTTGCTTGCTTATTTAAAATGTAGATTCCTGGGTTTTGCTCTACATTTCCTCAGAATCTGATTTGCACCTTACTCCTCATGCTAATTTGTATGTGTAACCGTATGCAATACCACACATTACTTAATAAAGGCTTTTCCTAAATTTACAAAGCCAGTCATTATACTGCATGAAGACCCAGGTCTTAAAAAAAAAAAAATCCAGCCAGGCACTGGTAGTTTACGCCTGTAATCCTAGCTACTCACGAGGCTGAGATATGAGAATTGTAGTTTGGAGCCAACTAGGGCAAAAAAGTCCCCATGTGACTCTTAACTACAATTAACCACTCAAAAACCAGAAGTGGAGTGTGGCTCCAAGTGGTAGAGTGCCAGCCTTAAGCAAAAGAGCTCAGGAACAATGCCCAGGCCCTGAATTAAGCTTCATAATTGAGACCTGTAATCCTAGCTACTCAGGAGGCTGAGATGTGAGGATCACGGTTCAAAACCAGCCCAGGCAGGAAAGTCCATGAGACTTTTATCTCCAATAAACCACCAGCAAACCAGAAGTGGCGCTGTGGCTCAAGTGGTAGAGCGCTCACCTTGAGCTAAAGAGCTGAGGGACAGAGCCCTGGCCCAGAGTTCAAGCCCCACGACCAACAACAACAAAAAGTATCCACACAGCATTTGCCTAGCATGTTCAAAGCTCTGGGTTCAATTTCTGTGAGTAGGTAGAAGGTAGTTGGGGAGGCGGTGTACACATGGGAATCCACATATTAATCATAAAACATATAGCTGCCCAGGCACAGTGGTAGACACCTGTAATCCCCCAAATCCCAGCATTCAGGAGACTGAAGTGGGAGGAATTCTAAATGCATCAAAGTGTGGGGTGTTTTGGGGGGGGAGTAATTGGGGGAAAGTACTAGGGATTAAACTCAGGGCCTCCTGTTTTGCCAAGCAAGCATTCTGCCACTTGAGCCATATTTCCAACCACATATAGTGGCTATAATTTTGTGTGTGTGTGTGTGTGTGTGTGTGTGTGTGTGTGTGTGTGTGTGTGTGTGTTATAGAGCTTGAACTCAGTGCCAAGAGCTGTCCCTGAGCTCCTTTTGCTCAAAGCTAGCTCTTCACCACTTTGAGCCACAGTGCCACTTCTGGTGTTCTGGTGGTTAATTGGAGACAAGAGTCTCATAGACTTTCCTGCCCAGGCTGGCTTTGAACCACACTAGGATTACAGCTGGGATTACAGGCATGATCCACCAGTATCCTGAAGCTGTAATTTTGTTGTTGTTGTCCTATGTTATTTTTCAAATAGAGTCTTGTTTGGCCTACCTCAGACTAGAATATTCCTACTTTCCCATCCTGAGTAGCTGGAATTACAAATGTGAACCACCAGACTTGGCTCAAGTGCTTAAGAGTATCAACAGTGAACACTTAATACATTTTAAGGATAAACTGAGGACACTTAATGCAGAAATGATATAAGTATATCTATCATAAGATTATCCCCAACATTGTCTTAATTCCTTCTTGATTCTTTTCTTTAAAAATAAAATTTATAGCCACTTAAATAAGTGCTTTTTATCCTAGGTAGATCACAATGTCAGTTGGCAAATGAGAATATTCTCTAAAAGAGAATAGATCTATTTTTAGGGTATATATTAACACTGTCCAAAAAAGGACCGTGTTTATTCACCAATAAAAAATTCATTTGAGAGCTGTCACTACTTATAAATTACCTTCGTGTCTGAATACACAGCCCAGGGATTTTAAGGAATAGCTGGCCTGTGGGTTCAACATGGACCAGAATGATTGCTCATCAGTTCTATCTTTGCTAATAGGCAAGGGACATGAAAAGGATAGTATAGGATACCCTCCGTTTCCCATAGTTGAGTCAGGTAGGGGACAGAAAGAGAAGTAGAAACAATTCATTTTCTAAGATTTCCTTCTCCCTGCCCTAAAGCTAACAAGGATCCTACTTACCTACCTGGCTATTTTCCATCTATAAGTATAGGGTATTATATATTCCTTTAGGGATTTCAGGGGGTTGTTTTGCGTCATGGGGCTTGAACTCAGAGCTTGGGTGCTGTCCCTGAGCTCTTCTTTGGGCCACTGCCCCACTTCAGGTTTTCTGGTGGTTAATTGGAGATAAGAGTCTCGTGGGGACTTTTCTGCCGGTGCTAGATTTGAACCACGATCCTCAGATCTCAGTAGCTCCTGAGTAGCTAGGACTATAGGCATGAGCCACCAGGGCCCAGTTTGTTTTGGTTTTCATTCACAATTCCAGACTCATAACTCCCTCCCAAGATTAGCCTTAGGAACTAGAATGTCTTTTCCCTAAAACAGGTCATAGAAACTCAAATCTTCAGCTGCCTTTCTGTCATGAAATAGAGCACAAAGAAATTATCTGACCTCCCCTTGTCAGATAGTAGATCCTAAGACCCTTCATTCTAGAGAAGCCCTTATGCAAAAAGACCTAGAAGATAGCTAAAGCAGACAGGCCTTGCTGGATTTCCTCACCCAGTCCATTAGCATTAGATATTCAAGGACGCCTCCCCCAGAAAACCCTTATCAGGAGGAGGTTTCTGGAGGGTGGCCCCTGGAAAGGGCACAGAAATTACACAAACTGCAACCTGACCCATCCTGTACATCGCTTCTGCATCCTTTGTGGTATGCTTCATGATAAACCAGTAACATAAATTCTTCCCTGAGTTCAGTGAGCCATTCATACACACTAAGCAAAAAACCTCCATGTATAGCAATCCAAAGCACAAACAGGACACCCAGAGCTTACCTACCTGATGTGAGGGCAGCCTTGGAAACTAAGCCCTCAATCTATAGGATCTGGCACTGTTTCCTCATAGATGGTGTCAGAATTAAATCAAATGGATGATAGCCAGCCAATGTTCTCTGCAGAAAGGACTGTTTACATGGTAAGTAAAATAACAGACCATCAAAATGGTCGGTGTTTTATGAAAGTCGTAGAAGAAACTTAGTTTGAAATTGAGAGGATTTGGGGGAGGATTTGGGTCTTTGATTTTTTTTTTCCCCTCCAAAACAAAGAGGAGTAGAGGTCTGCAACCTGAGCATCTGGAAGTTTAGGGGTGTTTTGTTTTGCTTTGGTTTTGGTTTGTGCCAGTCATAGGGCTTGAACTCGAGGCCAAGGTGCTGTCCCTGAGCTTTTTTGTTCAAGGATAGCACTTTACCAATTGAGCCACACACCCCAATTCTGGCTTTTTGGTGGTTAAGTGGAGATAAAGAGTATCACTTTCCTTCCTGGGCTGGCTTTGAACCTCAATCCTCAGATCCCAGCCTCCTGAGTAGCTAGAATTAAAGGCATGAGCCACTAGCACCTGGCATTTATTTGTTTGTTTATTACAATGGGGAAAGAACTGCAAATAGGATGAATTTCACACAGTTTCTTTGAAAATTCTAGCAATCTTCTCTCATGAAAACTGTTTCCTCAACACATTCTAAGAGGAAGAATTTAGCCCTGGGATGAAGTTGGCCGATCTGGGAAGTTTACATCTCCAACCTAGTTCTAGAGAAAACTTCAGCAGAGCTGTGCATCCCCTTGGTGGCCAGCAGGGGGAGTGACACTCTACGGCTGCCTGAGACTGAGGTAGAAATGGTTGGGCAGTGGGTAGCTCGCATTCAATCTTCAGAGCTTATGGGAGAAGTCAGCAGGATGCTTTCTTTGCTTTCCACTCCACTCATCCTAACCCCCACACACCTCTTTTCTCTTCCTTCCCTTTCTTAGAAACTTTGGCCCGAGACCAAGGTACACGTCACTGAAGCTGACACAGGATCTGTCCAGCTTCCGGTTTGTCAGACTAAGCGGAGATGACACAAAGAATTCCCTGATGAGGGAAATCTGGGAAGAGGATGACAGACACTTGAAAGACTTCCTGAAGATCAGGTCCTGGGATATCTAGCACCAGTTCTAAGTTGACAGTGCTCTCTTTCCTTAGAGTCTGGAAATTGCCAGTATCTGTGAGCTATGGAGGAACCACCCTCCTGACACTCCCACACACACATACAAATCTAAAAGTGACACAAACCAGGGACAGTGTGGGCAAGATGCAGGATAGGTATCCAGATGGCTGTCTGGCACCCACAGCTAATGAGCATCAAATTAATACATGGGTAGGCACTTTGCCTGCCAGTGGGCATGAGGCCATGGCCATCCGTTGGGTACCATCGGCCTGCCAAGACAGAGGGCATCCCAAGGCGGAGGAGGGCATCCCACAGCATTGTGCCCATCAGCTACCCTGCCACAGACTGAATAGAACCAGAGTGTCTTAGAGCCCTCCTGCCTGTGGACACATAGCCTTAGCTTCTTGTTGGAAGCAACAGAGGAAAGAGAGGCTAGGAAAGGGTGATGTTCTAATGAACAGAAGCAAGGCCTTCTTCTTATCTTTGGAGGCATTTGGGTCCCAGAATTATAAGTGGGAGCCAGCTGGTGGTTCACATTCGTAATCCTAGCTACTCAAGAGGCTAAGATCTGAGGATCATGGTTGGAAGTCAGCTCAGGCAGAAAAATCCACAAGACTCTTTTATCTCCAATTAACCAATAAAAAGCTGAAAGTGAGGTACAACCAGTTTCTAGGTCCCTCTGTTCACTCCTGAATAGACTTTACTTTTTCTTTGCTATATAAGTTCTTTACAAGGGGCTGGGAAGGTGGCTCAGTGGTAGAGTGCTTGCCTTGCATGCCTGAGGCCCTGGGTTCGATTCCTCAGCACCACATAAGCAAAAAGAAAAAAGC
>NW_012267371.1:2315925-2337261 GCF_000151885.1 Dipodomys ordii | reverse complement strand
AAAAAAAAAAAAAAAGTTCTTTACAACTGTTACTTGAAAAAAAAAAAAAAAAGACCTAGTTCCAGTGGCTCATGCCTATACTCCTAGCTACTCAGGAGGCTGAAATCTGAGGATCATGATTTGAAGCCAGCCTGAGCATGAAAGTCCATGAGACTTTTATCTCTAATAAATGACTCAGAAAAAGCCAGAAGTAGTGCTGTGGCTCAAGTGGTACAGCACTAGCCTAAAACAAAAGAAGTTCAGGGACAGTATCCAGGGCCTGCGGGAAAAAAAAAAGAAAAAAAGAAAGCGGGAAGTAGAGCTGTAGCACAATGGTAGGCCACTAACCTTGAGTAGAAAAGCTAAAGAATAGTGCCTAGTACCTGAGTTCAGGCCCAGAAGCAATGCATACACACACCAGAAACCCAAAAACCCAAAAGCACAGATCTATTACTCTGCATACTGAGAAGACCAGGAGCTTTGTAACTAAAAGAATCTACTTCTTCAAATAGATAGTGATGGTCATCTGGATAAAATCCACTATTAATTTATAATAGTTTGAGTTTAATGCAAGTCTGTCTCTGGTATCTGCTCCACCATTCTCCAGAGCCTTCCTCCCTCCCAGAAGGCTCTTCCCCTTCATAGGCAAAACAGGCCGATTGTTCATTCCAGTTCCCCTGTATTGTTCAACTGGTCACTGAGAACGAACCTGTGCCTCAGTTTATCCTGTGAGAAAAAAATTTCCCTTCTTCAGGTGCTGTATCCCTTCCTTTCCCCAGGTGAGGAGCCTGGAAACTTCCCTTCTACCAGAGCGTCCCTATATACTCAGGCTTAATTTAAGAATAAATCCCAGTGAACTGTTGAGAAGAGAGTTTGGAGGAGATTCAGCATGACAAGTAGCAGGACTCACCTGAGTTCCGCTGCCCTCACTGCTCTGGGGAAGAAAAAATGATCTGACTAGACAGACTGAGTAATGTCTTTCTCATTGACTGCATTATGGTGGATTTCAACATAAATGTCATCTTACCTCTCCTCTTTCACCAGATGAGCCCCATGTGTCTGATCTCAGAGGTGAGAGACAGAGGGGAGTTAATGTAATAACATGAGGGAAAATAAGTGTGGGATGTGAATCTTACTTTCAAGGAATTTACCATCTATCTTATAGTGTTATGCCTAAATTTAGCTACTTAAAACAATAGACATTCATTCTGTCCATATCTTATGGTTTAAGAATTCACAAGAAGAGTAGGGCACCAGTTATATACATCTGTAATCCTAGATACTCAGGAGGTGAAATGGGGAGGATCATGGTTCATTCCCATGCAAGAAAGTCTGCCAGCACTCTAACTGATTAGCTAGCAAGATGCTGGACTAGCTCAAATGGTGGAGTAGTAGAGATGACCAAGAAAACCAAATAAGATCCCAAGGCTCTGAGTTCAAGTCCCTGTACTGACACACAAAAAGAACATTCAAGAACTGCTTATCTAAACAGCCCAGCTCAATACCTATCACAAGGCTGCTGTCAAGATATCAACCAAGGCTTCAGGTATTCAAAAGCTCACCAGGGGTTGGAATGTGTCAATCATATAACTGACAGTTTGTTCTGGCTTCTGGTGGAAGGTGTTTTTCCCCTCTACACTGGCTCTCTATAAGGCTGCTTGAATGGGTTTGGTTTGGCTTGTTTTTTGCAGTACTGGGTTTGAACTCAGGACCTCTTATCACTTGAGGTCAGGTACCTCTTATCACTTAAGCAGGTCCACAGTCCCTGAGTATTTCAGGACATGCTGGCAAGCTTCCCTCAGAGTAAGTAATCTGAGAGAGACCAACTTAGAAACTGCTCTGTCTCTTATGACAGCCTGGGTAGTGAAACAGGGCATAAATAGCAAGAGATACAGGTCACTGGGGCTATCTTGGAGGCTGACTACATAATCATCTGGAGTTTCAACATTTTTATAAATAGTAAATAATCAACTGGGCACCAGCGGCTCACGCCTGTAATCCTAGTTACTCAGGAGGCTGAGATCTGAGGATCACGGTTCAAAACCATCCCAGGCAGGAAAATCTGTGAGACTCTTATCTCCAATAAACCACTCAGAAAACTAGAAGTGGCGCTGTGGCTCAAGTGGTACAGTGCTAGCCTTGAGCTGAAGAGCTCAGGGAAAACGCCCAGGCCCAGAGTTCAAGCCCCACGACTGAAAAAAAAAAAAAGTAAATAATGTCAAGATGTGGTGACATATACCTGTAATCCTAACACTGAAAAGTGCTGAAGGGAGCAACATCTCAAGCTCAAGGCTAGCCTGGCTTGTGTTCAGAAAGCTTGTCTCAAAAATCAAAAAGAAAACAAATCATGCCAAATAGAAGAGCCAGTGTGTTTAAAAACCTACAAAAACTTTTTTTTTTTGGGGGGGGGCCAGTCATGGGACATGAACTCTGGGCCAGGGCACTGTCCCTCAGCTCTTCAGCTCATGGCTAGCGCTCTACCACTTGAGCCACAGCGCCACTTCTAGTTTTTTTATCTGGGGAATCGAACCGAGGGCCTCATGCATGCAAGGCAAGCGCTCTACCACTGAGCCACCTTCCCAGCCCCCTACAAAAACTTTTGACAGTGCTCATGCAAGAACACATTTTAAATTTTTCACAACATGTCATTAAATAAAATAGAACTGGGCACTGGAGGCCTATAATCCTACCTACTACTCAGGAGACTGAGATCTGAAGACTGAGGTTCAAAGCCATCCTGGGCAGGAAAGTCCATGAGACTCTTATCTCCAATTAACCACCAGAAAACCAGAAGTGGTGCTGTGATTAAAGTGGTAGAGTACTAGCCTTGAGCAAAAAGAGCTCAAGGATAGTGCCCAGGCTAAGTTCAAGCCCAATGAATAGAATTAGGTAAACTGTCTTTTCATTGAAACTTGGTTTTTATTTTTAACTCCCTGAATATATTCTTCAGAGTAGGCTAAAGGGTTGCATGGATCACATGTGATTTTTTTTTTCCGGTCAGTCATAGGGCTTGAACTTGGAGCCTAGGCACCATCTCTGAGTTCTTTGTTCAAGGCTAGTGCTCTACCACTTTGAGCCACAGAGCCACTTCTGGTTTCCTGGTGGTTAATTGAAGGTAAGAGTCTCATGGACTTTCCTGCACAGGCTGGCATTAAACCCTGACCCTTAGATCTCAGCCTCCTTAGTAGCTAGGATTACAGGTAAGAATCACTAGTACCAGGTACCATATGTGATCTTAATCCTTCAGTGAAAAAGGTAAATCATGCTGCGTAACAGGAAAAAATCAAACACAAAAACCAGGCAATAGTGGCTCATATCTATAATCCTTGCTACTATCTCAGGCAGAGATCTAAGATCTAAGGATGACTTGAAGCCTGGCTGGGCAATAAAGTCCAGTGAGACCCTTACCTCTAATTACCTACTAAAAAAGCTGGAGTTGGGCACTGGTGGCTAACACCTGTACTCGCTACTTAGAAGGCTGCGATCTGAAGATCACAGTTCAAAGCCAGCCCGGGCAGGAAAGTCTGTGAAACTCTTATCTCCAATTAACCATCAGAAAATCGGAAGTGGCTCTGGCTCAAGTGGTGGAGCATTAGCTTTGAGCTGAAGAGCACAGGGACAGACAGTGCTCAAGCTGAGTTCAAGCCCCACAACTCACACACACACACACACACACACACACAAGAGGAACACGCATCTTCAAATAAAGTAGCAGTGAAGAAGGTTTATATCTCTAGGTCCAAGATGGCTGCTTAGTGTGTTTCTATGTCCCAGTAAGTAGCAGGAAGAAAGAGGAAGTAGAGAGCAATTTGTTTTCCTTTTAAAGGCCATGACCCAAAAAAGAGGTAAATTTATTCATTCATATTCCACTAATCGAAACTTACTTATTGGGCTTCTGCCTGCCACAAAGGGGGTGGCAAGGCGCAGTAGGAAGCTAATGCACCCTGCCACAACCCCAGGGGATAGGTGACAGCACAGAAGGGCAGTATTCCTAGGAGGAGGAAGAGGACAAGAAAATGGGTGCTGTGATTCCATGGCCTCAGTCCCACTTAACAAAATAGAATGACAGATGACACTATGCAAAAGGAAATGTAATTATTACCTGCCATCTATAAATAACCCTGCTGTCTATCACCTCTAAAATAACAATAAAGGAAATTAGGAAGAGAAAAATAGAGCTCCATGGGGATGGATGGGATGACCCATCTCCAGATTCATTTCAAGAATTGGATGTGACCAAGTACTAGTAACTCACACCTTGAGCAAAAGAGCCACATGAGAGTTCCAGGCTCTGAGTTCAAGCCCCAGTTCTGGCACAAAAACAACAACAACAACAACTGCATTAGCCTGGCATGGTAGTGCACACTTGTAATCCAACTCTCAGGAGGCTGAGGCACGAAGAATATGAGTTTTTGAATCCAGTCTAGGCCACATAATGAGATACTGTCTAAAAAAAAAAATTAGGCATTGGCTCATGCCTGCTACTATGGCAGAAGAAATCATGAGGAGAATCATAGTTCAAGATCAGCTAGGGCAAAAATAGAGGAAACCCCATCTCAAACAATAAGCTGAGAATATGGTGTGCACCTGTTATCCCAGCAACACAGGAGTTGTAAATAGGATTTCACAGCCCTGGCTGGCTCTAGGCAAGAACACAAGAAACTATTCAAACAATAAAGCAAAAAGGTCTGGAAGCTGGATGCTGAGACCTCACGCCTATCCTCAGGAAGCTGAGATCTGAGAATGACAGTTCAAAGCCAGCCCAGTCAGGAAAGTCCATGAGACCCTTATCTCCAATGAACCACCAAAAAGCCCTTTGAAGCTATGGCAGAAGTGGTAGAACACTAAGCCTTGGGTACAAAAGCTCAGGGACAACACGTAGGACCTGAGTTCAAACCCCAGAACCTCCACAAAAAAAGAAAAGGTGGGTGGAGGGGTGGGGGTTGGGGGGGGAGAGGTGACACAATGGTAGAGATAGAAAGGTGCCACAGATACGCATCTATTATGTGAGGTAAGCAGCAATCAAACCCAAGTGTTCTTTCCATGATCCCAGACCCATTTCCTGTACACCACAGGGTCACAATAACAAAAACCAAATGTCAACATTCAAAATTCTATGGACTCTTTTTTCCATAAAATATTTAGAGTCGCCTCTATCATATGGACATCCAAATGCATTCCGTTTCTAAGTTGCACAGTAACTTCCTAAATGCCCTAGATAATTAAGTGCTAGACTGTGTAGTCCAGACAAGGACTTCAGAAGTCAGTCCTTGGGGAAGAGTTAGAACAAGCTAAAGCAGCCTGGCAGGGGGGTATCCTCTATGTCAGGAGAGCACCATGCCCTCCAGACCCCAAAGCACAGGAGCAGGACTGAAGCTAACCTAAGCACACTAGTGAGGCAGCACGGAGACCTGGAAAGTGGGGGAGCGGGGGAGGACACCAGTGATGATTTATACGGTTAACTGGCCTCCACTTTCTAGGAACACACATATGCCAGTATTCCCACTAACTCCTCCCTCCACTCCAGTCATTTTGTCACCTTGCATAAGAACAGGCACATAGTATTGATCTAATGGAGATCTAGAGGCTGTATCAACTGACAGACACACAACACTTACTCCATGCTGAAGATCTCATGCCAGGGCACAATTCAGCAAAACGGAATGGACCCAGGCACCCATGGCTTGTGCCTGTTACCTTAGCTACTCAAGAGGCTGAGTTCTGGGCTGAATGAGGTCTGACGGATCAAAAGTTGAAGTCAATCCAGACAGACAAGTCCACAAGATTCCATCTCCAGGGTTGGAGGCCTGGTTCAGGTGGTAGAGCACCCGTCAAAGCATCTGAGCAAAAGCGTTAGATACCAAGTTTGAATCCTGGTCTTGAACCAAAAAAAAAAAAAACATGATGGGCTGGGAAGGTGGCTCAGTGGTAGAGTGCTTGCCTTGTAGGCATGAGGCCCTAGGTTCGATTCCTTAGCACCACATAAAGAGAAAAAGCTGGAAGAGGCACTGTGGCTCCAGTGGTAGAGCTGAGGGACAGTGCACAGGCCCAGAGTTCAGGCCCCATGACTGGCAAAAAAAAAAAAAAAAAAAGATCACATCTCCAATTAACTAGTAATAAAGCTTGCTTGGAGATTTGACTTAAATGGTAGAGCACCAGACATAAGCAACCAAGCCGAGTGAGTGTAAGGCACTGAGGTCAAGCTCAGGTACAGGCATACATACACACACACACACACACACACACACACACACACACACACACACCCTAGTACCTACACAAAATACACAACCACACACACACACACACACACACACACACCAGAATGTGGCAAACTGAATAGAAGATTAAAAAAATGGGGGGGGGGCGGTCCGGTCGTGGGGCCTGAACTCTGGCCTGGGCACTGTCTCTCAGCTCTTCAGCTCAAGGCTAGCACTCTACCACTTGAGCCACAGCACCACTTCCAGCTTTTTTCTTTTTGCTTATGTGGTGCTGGGGAATCGAACCCAGGGCCTCATGCATGCAAGGCAAGCACTCTACCACTGAGCCACCTTCCCAGCCCACACCTGGTTCTTATATTCTTGATAAAGTTTTCCATCAAGCTGATTAAATGTATCATGTTTGCCCTAAAAGGTCTACTCTATAGTTGAAGGGGCCCAATAGAGCTGCAAACTCCATGGGAGAGGAGGCTGGGCCCTAGATGGAGAAGTCCCAGGAAAAGGGGCATTGGAGATGAGCCCCCCCTGGAGAAACCCAGCCCCTACCTCCAAATGAACAATGAATGGAAAGCTAATCAAAGGGGAAGATAGGAGGTACTGTTAAGGTCAGACAGGATCCAACAGCCGGGACCCAAGCCAGAGAGAGGAAAAGGCCATTGTCCGAGTTGCTTTCTGGACTTCCTCCCTTCAAATGCACTGCCCACCCCATCCCAGGCCTCCTGATCTACCCTTTACCCCACCACCATGGTGCGGTGGACAATAGAACACTGAGCTTCTCCTAAAGTGACAGAATTACCGCTGGACCCATCCAAAGTGGGGAGGCCTTTAGATCCTCAGAGAAGCTGCTTCCTGGTCTTAGCAAAGAGCTAGCCCTAGTCACTTCTATTTCTTTCTTTCTTTCTTTCTTTCTTTCTTTCTTTCTTTTTTGGTTGTGGGGCTTGAACTCAGAGCATGGGTGCTGTCCCTGAGTTTTATCACTTTGAGCCATAGGACCACTTCCAGTTTTCTGGAGGTTAACTGGAGATAAGAGTCATAGAGCCAGGCACTGTTGGTTCATACCAGATAATTCTAGCTATTCAGGAGGCTGTCATCTGAGGATTGCAGTTCAAAGCCAGTCCAAGCAGTAAAGTCCATGAGACTCTTATCTCCAATAAACCACCAGAAAAACAGAAGTGGATGTGTGGCTCAAGTGGTAGAGCGCTAACCTTGAGGTGAAGAGCTGAGGGACAGTACCCAGGCCCAGAATTCAAGCCCTACAACTGACAAAAAAAAAAAAGTCTTATGAACTTTCCTGCCTGGGCAGGCTTTGAACTGCGATCCTCAGATCTCAGTCTCCTGAGTAGCTAGGATTACAGGCGTGAGCCACCAGTGGTGGGCACCTCTTCTGCTTCTGTTTCACCCAAGATCTAGATTTTGGGGGCACAAATGAGCAAGAGCTGGATGAGGAGAAGGGGCTATGTCTATGAGGGGTCTGTGTTCCTAGTTGTATCAAGCTTTTTATGCCAGGGGGAGGAGGGAATTCAAGCAGCAGCGGAGGGCTGCCCTGCCCTGCCCCTGTCCCTGTCCCTGGTGAGCCCAGCCTGCCACTCCCAGTCACTCACCTTCGGGTCCTCAGCCCTCCCGGGCCCACATAACCACACCTCTGGCAGGGTGGCTGAGCTTCTGGCTGGAAACCCAGCTCAGAGCGGAAACGGGCAATTGGGAGGTGTGATTTATGTCTCTGACTTCACCCTGGCAGGAGCCCAAAAACACTGACCTTCCTCCAAGTGCCCTTTTGGCAAATATCCCTTTCTCCCTCCAAACCTCAGACTCTTTGAGCTTGGGAGAGGTCATCACAGCCCAACCACCTCATCCTCACTTTGAGCCCATCAGCACCAACTTCTGCCTCCACTTCCTGCCCACTACGGACATAAAGAATGTATTCCACCAGGGGCAGAGCCTCCTACCAGCGCCAAACAATAGGGAAGTCCCTTTCTATGTCTGATTTCCTTCTCTTCTGCTATTGGACCAAGAGTTTGGGTAAAAACAAAGAGGCGCTACTTGCTCAGAATCTGGCTTCTGGTCTCTTCAAGATCTCTTTGCAAAAACAAATTTCTGGTGACTCTGCCTGGGGGGTATATTGGTGTTTGAGCTCAGGGGCTTTATATTTGCTGGGCAGGTGCTCTACCACTTGAGCCATGCCGTCATCTCTCTTGGCACATTTAAATTAATCCCTAACCCTAAGATACTATCTATCTCTGAAGATTTCTTAGAAGGTAGGTTTTAGTGGGAAAGGCCTACAATTACAGCCCTTGGGAGGCTGAAACAGGAGGATTGAGAGTTCAAAGCAAGCTTAGACTATATATTAAGACCTTACATTTCTCAAAATATTCTCAATCATACCAGAGTTGACCTTTTCTCACTCCTAATCAATAGCATGTGATATAGATGTGTCTTTAGCCATTTGTCAAGGGCTGAAAAATACACCCCAATTTACCCCAACCTGGAAACCATGGACCAGAAAAAAATAAAAAATATATATAAAAAATAAATAAATATATATATATACACGTATACATATATATGTGTATATGTATATATTTGACAATGCTGGAGTTGGGCTCAGGGCCCTGTACTTGCTACTTTATCAATTCAACCATACCCCAGAAAAGATCTACTCCACCCCAAGTCCTTCCAGAGGCTTCTACCTTTACCAGTTAGAAAGTCCTGCTGGATATTCACCTTTTCCTGCTTTAAAAGATTCTTCATCAGGTGACACTGGTAGCTCATGCCAGTACTATTAGCAATTCAAGAAACTGAGATCTGAAGCCAGGCAGGAAAATCTGTGAGACTCTCCTCCCTAATTAACCAGCAAAAAGCTTAGCAGGGTGCCAATGGCTCATGCCTGTAATCCTAGCTACTCGGGAGGCTGAGATCTGAGGATCACAGTTCAAAGCCAGTCCGGGCAGGAAAGCTCATGAGACTCTTATCTCCAATTAACCACCAGCAAACCAGAAGTGGCCCTGTGGCTCAAGTGGTAGAGTACTCGCCTTGAGCTGAAGAGCTCAGGGACAGTGCTCAGGCCCAGAGTTCAAACCCCATAACCAAAAAACAAAAGCTGGAAGTAGAGTTGTGGACAAGTGTTAAAGCACTAGCTTTGAAGAAAAAAGACTCAGAGACAGCACCCATTACTTGAGTTCAAGCCCAAGATTGGCATTTAAAAGAAAAAATTCCTCACCAAACTGAGTGCCTATAATCCTAATTATTTAGAAGGCTAAGTGAATGGGAGGATCATGATATAAGGCCACTTAGCAGAAAAGTTTGTGAGACTCTCTCTCAACCTATAGCCGGGTATAGTGGCCCCATTTGTCATCCCAGCTTCATGGAAGGCTGAGATCTTCCTGGCCAGCCTATGCAGAAAAGTCCACAAGAAGCCAAAGGCTGGTGGCTCACAACCTGTAAACTAGCTACTCAGGAGGCTGAGGTCTGAGGATCCCAGTTCAAAGCCAGCCCAGGCCAGAAAAATCCATGAGACTCTTTTTTTTTTGGGGGGGAGGGGTCTGGTCATGGGACCTGAACTCTGGGCCTGGGCGCTGTCCCTCAGCTCTTCAGCTCAAGGCTAGCACTCTACCACTTGAGCCACAGAGCCACTTCCAGATTTTTTTTCTTTTGGCTTATGTGGGGCTGAGGAAGCGAACCCAGGGCCTCATGCATGCAAGGCAAGCGCTCTACCACTGAGCCACCTTCCCAGCCCCCCATGAGACTCTTATCTCTGATAAACTAATCAGAAAAAGCTGGAAGTGGCACTGGAGCTCAATTGATTGAGCCCTAGCCTTGAGCACAAAGAGACTCAGAGATAGCACCCAGGCCCTGAGTTCAAGCCCCAGGACTGGCATCAAAGGAAAAAAAAAACCTCAAGACTCTCTCAACAGAAAGTGGTGCTGTGGCTCAAACGGTAGAGCACTGGCTTTGAGCTGAACAGCTGAGGGACAGCACCAAAGCTCAGAGTTCAAGCCCCGCGACTGACAAAAAAAAAAGACTCTCTTAACAGAAGCTGGATGTGATGATACATGCTTGTGATCTTAACTACAAAAGGAAGTCTAAAATAAGTGAAATTGAAAGATATAAAAGCTGCCTCATCAGATGATTTTGAGGTTAAATGAGGAAATGCATGTAAATGCTTAGTTTCCTAACTGGTATTTGATAACTAAAATTGGCTCATTTTTTTCCCCCTAAAAATCCCCCAAATTGCAGACGGACCTGAAAATTTGCCCTTCCTGATAACTGAGAGTTCATGGTCTCATTACAGCATCCTGAAAATGACACAGATTCTTAGACGTTCATCTCTGGTTGATGAATGAATGAATGATCTCTCCTCCATTCACTTCCCTGAAGTCTGGTCTTGCCTGGCCAGGCTTCTCTCCTACCACCCTCCAGAGCCTTTTCCTCCAGAGCCCTGAGCTCATCCTGGTTACCAGATATTTATTTATTCCTGGCCCCCACACAAGGACTCCAGCCCCAAGCCTGGTTTTCCCCTGGGTTTCTATATAAGAATCTGAACGTGTTGGAGTGAGTAAGATGGAACCTTGAGGATCATCTAATCCTTAGATTCCTTCCTTAAACAGCAAGACAAACTTGACAGCCAAAGAAGAGCAGCCTTGCCTACGTGGGAACTTCTAAGACAAGTACTTGGATTTGTTCCAGTTGGGTCCCCATCTGCTTTCAGGGCTAGGAGAATTCTCATCCCCTTTTTCTTTTCTCCCTCTCAGGGATCACTGTTTGTAACTGCCTGGAACAAAAGCAAAGGCCAGAGAGGGGCTCCAGGAAAACCCTTCACACACAACTTAGTCCCTTCTCCTGCTCCCAGCTTTGTCTTCTCCTGTTCCCTCTTCCATTCCTCTCTTTTCACTCCCTACCCTAATCATGCTGATTTGGCTTCTGTGCTAATCTGTGTATCATTTGCATATCAACAATACAATTTGTTGGTCATTGGATTTGTTAGTTTTGTTTGTTGTTTTTCTTTTTTCTTTTGTAGGTCACAGTGAACTCGGCCTGGGTGCTGTTCCTCAGCTCTTCAGCTCAAGGCTAGCGCTCTGCCACTTGAACCACAGTGCCACTTCCGGTTTTCTCTTGGTTAATTGGAGATAGGAGTCGCAAGGACTTTCCTGCCTGGGCTGGTTTTGAACTGCAATCCTCAGATCTCAGCCTCCTGAAGTAGATAGGATTACAGGCGTGAGCCATGGGCAATGGGCTTGTTCTTTTCTTTTTTTTTTAGGCCAGAATTTTGCTAAGCAGTCCATGCTGGCCTCAAGCGTCTTCTATCTCTGTCTCCAGAAAACTAGGATTACAGGTACATACCACCACACGCTGCTCTATATGTAGATGTGGGTGTGGGTGCAGGTATGTGTTAGTGTCAGAACCAGGGCCTTCAACTTAGGGCCTTGAAGCCTTGCGTAGCTTTATTTGCTCAAGGATGATGCTCTACCACTTGAGCCATACCTCCATTTCTGGTGTGTCACTGCTAAGTTTGGAAAGCCACTGGCATCTGGCTTTATCACCTGGCTTTATTTTTTTTAATTAATTTGGAAAGAAGGAAGGGAGATGGAAGGAAGGAAGGAAGGAAAGAAAGAAAGAAAGAAAGAAAGAAAGAAAGAAAGGAAGGATGCTCCATGGCTCTTTGGGGGAGGGTTTTTTTGTTTTGTTTTTTGTTTTGGTTGGTTGTGGGGCTTGAACTCTGAGCCTGGGCACTGTCCCTCAGCTCCTCAGCTCAAGGCAAGCACTCTACTGCTTGAGCCACAGCGCCACTTCTGGTTTTCTGGAGATAAGAGTATCACAGTCTTTCTTGCCCAGGCTGGCTTTGAACAGTGATCCTCAGATCTCAACCTCCTGAGTAGCTAGGATTACAGGCGTGAGCCATCAGCACCCGGCTTCTGGAGGAATTTTTAATCTGAATCTACCCAAACATCCAAAGGATGGGGGTCTGAGTCATAGCCAAGTGGGGCACACTTAACTGGTGGGTTCTGTGGGCACCATTACCCTATAAGCCATGCAGACTCTCTATAGGCCTCTGCCAGTGGACACAAACACTCCAAAGACAAAATGAGTGGGCCGGTGTCTCCTAAAGTATAGCCAGGTTGCTTGAGTTGGAATCTCAGATTTTCACTCACTTAGGCAAGTTAATTAACCTTCTTCATCTCATGGGATAGCTCAGGAGTATGCCTCACAGACAGGGACTGGGATAAAATTATATCATCCATGTAAAGCTCTTTGAAGACATACTTGGTACCATAAAGTACAAGCTCCAGAAAGCTTGCATCCCATCCCCCAGCCCTTACAATCCCAGCCCAGGTGGCCCCTATCTTGCATCTGCTCAGGACCTCATTACCCTTCTCTTAAGCTTCACACTTGGCCCCTTCACACCCAGCCCCTTTCTCTCTCCCTGGGCCCCAAACCTGGGTATGGGGGAAGCAAGGAGGAAGACAGGGAAAAATGTGGCCATTTTAGGGCAGAGGAGTTGTTGGAGGGGAGGGAGTGGGGGCAGCAGAGAAGTGGACCCAGAGTTGGGAGGCTCCTTATTGGGAAAGGCCCCTGTCTGATTCTGAGAGACAGAGGCCAGACCCAGGCACTGGGCCAAGCCCCTAGTCCTAGACCTGAAGCCAGCACCAGTGATGGGAAGGTACACAATTGTTTTGGATCCTTCTCCAGATGAAGTCCTGCTGTTCCACCCCCCCATCCTGCTGATCAAACCCCCAAGGCCATTAAAGTAGCTAGAAGC
This sequence comes from Dipodomys ordii, assembly GCF_000151885.1. Taxonomy (NCBI): domain Eukaryota; kingdom Metazoa; phylum Chordata; class Mammalia; order Rodentia; family Heteromyidae; genus Dipodomys; species Dipodomys ordii. The sequence continues at coordinate 2,324,310 of NW_012267371.1, read as the reverse complement.
AGGAGTTAAAGCTGTCTGGGTATAGTTCTGTGTTGAGGGAAGGAGAGCCTCCTGCTTCTGGAGCCTCAGATCAAACGCCTTCTTTAGGACACTGCCCACTACCCTCACTACCTCCCCCCGATAGCCAACGGCTGGCTGGGAGCTGCTCCTGTAGGAATCCAGCCAGTTCTGGGGAAACTGCCTGGGGAGGGGGGGTGTGGGGCGTGCAAGGGTGAGTAACAGTTCCCACAGGGATCGGGGTGCCCATGACTAATCAATGAGAAAGTGAGAGAGGAAACTTACATTCCTTGACTTGTAGGGCAGTCTATGGAGGTGGGAGGTGGGGCAGGGGCAGACTGAGGCAAGGACAGCCAAGTAGGGACACAAAAGAAGGGAGGCTTAGAGCTGGGAACTGGTGGCTCACGCCTGTAATCCCAGCTGCTCAGGAAGCTGGGATCTGAGGATCACCATTCAAAGCCAGCCCAAGCAGAAAAGTCCATGACTCTCCAAGTAACTAACAAAAATAAATATAAATAAATAAATGCCAGACATGGGAGTGTGGTTCAAGTGCTAGGGCACTAACTAGCCTTGCGTGAAAAAGCCAAGGGAGAATGCAAGACCAAATTCAGGCCTCAATACCCACACAATAAAGAGAGAGGTGGAGGTGGGTCATCTCCCTAGTCCCTCTCTCTATGTTCCAGGCCTTAGGAGGAGCAACAGGCAGGTCACCACACACCTGGGTCCCTGCTTCTCATCCCCTGGCAAAGAACTCCTCCTCCAACTCATGCAAGCCAGAGCTACTGACTTTGAACAGGTTGACAGAAGAGTATCCTAGCATTTCACTGGCATTCCTCAGCCCCTATCCCACCCATCCATCTAGTGGGTCCCTTTGCCCAGAAGAGCCAGCTTGGAAAAACTTCACCGGGCAAAGCTGAAAGCCACACTAGGGGCATAACAGCGGAAATGAGCCAGGAGCCAAGGTGCTTAGCCAAGGAAGGAAACCAGTCTGGGCCACAAAGGAATCAGGAAAGAGAGGGAACAAACAGCCAAGAGCTTCCTGCTTATCCCCCTCCCTGCCTCCCTGACCTCCTCCAGCCAGTGAGGGCCCTGAGAGAGAGAAGTGGGGATGCTGGGAGCCACACCTACAGCTTTCTAGAGCTTCCAGCTCAGCTGCCTTCAGAGCTGGGGCTGGAGCTCCTCCCCCAGCAGCCCCTGCTCCCACTGCCAGATGATCACCTTGCCTCAACCAGCCCCTCAGCCAGCCCTGGAGACCCTATTGCCCCTGCCCCATCTCCTCCACCAAAGTGACCCATTCCTCTGCTTCAGAGATCACTCCATCCAGCCATCTAGGTATACAGGGCTGAAAGAAGGCTGTGGTTTAGGTAAGAAGTAAGGTGGAGGGGAGAAAGGGGAGAAAGGTGATAGCCCTCATCCCAAACAAACTTGCTTCTCACTTCCTACTGTTCTAGGAAGAGCAGAGGGGGCATGTGTACGTACACACACACACACACACACACACACACACCAAAATTTGTCCTGCTGACCATCTAATATACACATACCCCAGCTAAGTATACAGACACGAATTCAGATCTCTCTCTCTTTCTCTCTCTCTCTCTCTCACACACAGTCATATACACTTATATACACACCTCAATTTTGGCCTGTTGACTACCCAGGACAAGAACACCCCAGCCAAACATATATACCAACACAAGCATGTTTCAGAGTTCAGATCTCAGGTTGGTACCAGTGGCTCACACTTGTAATCTCAGCTACTCAGGAGACTGAGATCTGAGGATGATCATGGTTCAAAGACAGTCTGGGCAGGAAAATCCATGAGACTCGTATCTCCAATTAATGACTAGCAACACAGAAGTGGCTCTGTGGCTCAAAATGGTAGAGTGTCAACTTTTGAGTTCAAGCCTCAGGACCAGCACACATACACAAAGAAGAGTTCAGATCTCTCTCACAGAGTCTCTCTCTCTCTCTCTCTCTCTCTCACACACACACACACACACACACACATTCTATCTGTCTCTCTCTCTGTCTCTGTCTCTCAGTCTCTCTGTGTCTCTATCTCTGTTTCTGTCTCTGTCTCTGCCTCTGTCTGTTCCCCCACCCCTCTCTCTCACCATCCTGGCCTGTCGACCACTCAGGACACAGGTACCCCTGCGAAGCATACATACCAACAGAAACATGTTCAAGAGTTCAGATCTCTCTCTCTCTCTCTCTCTCTCTCTCTCACTCACACACACACACACACACACACACACATATACACACAGAGCCATGTATACACACAGAGGAGCTTGCCTCACATACACATTCACATCACAGGATCTTTTGCCAGCATGGCCAGCACAAATAGTGACCAATCATGTGGAGAGATGAAGAAACTTGGCCAATTTGGGCCTCACTCTCTCCCAGCGCTGGTTCTTCTCCAGGCCTGTTTCTCCATCTCTCCTTTCTCTCCAGGGACTGTCCCCTGCCCAACACAGCAAAAGGTGGAGAGGAAACACCTAGATGCTCCAGGCCTCTGCCTGCATGTTGTAAAACTCCATCAGCTGTCTGCGTTTCTGGAAGCCAGCCTCACCCCCATTCCACCCCCGAGGTGATCACATGGAAAATGTCCAGCTGTGGTTGCTTGGAGAGATGAGCTCAGTCTGAGTGAGGCTGGGGGCCTGGACTGAGCGTCAGACTTTCCACCTCAGACCTTATCCCTCCTCCCACCCCCCGAATACCACCCCTGGGATTTAGGAGCAGGAAAGGGGCCAAAGGGACTTCTGACGTAAACATCACAGCCTTGCTCTGGATGGAGGGGGAGGGGCACTTAGCAGAGTAGACCAGAGCAGGATGCTTTAGCAGCCTAGCCTGATTCACACTGTCCCTAACTGCAGGGGAACAAACCTAGAGACCAGGAAGATTCTCCCCCCCACCCCACATGGGATGAGGGAGGGAGAGGTGTGGCTTCAGAAATCTGCCCCAAAGAGGCAGGGGTGGGAAGAACAGGGGACCCAAGATCCAATGAAGTCAACTCAAGAGTCTAAAAGTTACTTAGTACAACACCTTAATAATAATTTTTTAAACAAAGTATATTTTAGAAAACATTACAAAAGATAGAGAAAACCAGGTCCTAAAGGGAAAGTAGAGGGATTTGAACATCAGCTCTGGTCGGCCTGATCTAAGTTGCCTTCCATTGGCCAGTGAAGGAAAGAATTCGCATTCCCCCCGCCCTTCCGCCCTCCCATCCAGGCTTCCAAAGTCTGTCTAGTTCCCACAGGCTATACTCCATAACCATCCTACCTCCTCTTACATCCGCCCACCTTTTCTTCCCTTCCCCTTTCTTTTCTCCATCTCTCCCACCGCCTTTCAGGATGATCCTTTTTTCTTCCCACTATTGGCCATTCCTGTCTCTTCCTCTCTAATCATTCTGCCTTTTCTTTTTTTAGTTGTTATTGTAAAGGTGATGTACAGAGGGGTTACAGTTACATAAGTCAGGTAAATAGTACATTTTTTTTTTTTTTTGCCAGTCCTGAGGCTTGAGCTCAGGGCCTGGGCACTATCCCTGAGCTTCTTTCGTTCAAGGTTAGCACTCTACCACTTGAGCCACAGTGTCACTTTCAGGTTTTTCTGTTTATGTGGTACTGAGGAATCAAACTCAGGGCTTCATGCATACTAGGCAAGCACTCTACCACTAAGCTACATTCTCAGCCCAAGAGTACATTTCTTTTTGGACAATGTCACCCCTTCCTTTGTTTTCTCCCAGTTTTTTCCTCCTGTCCCTACCCACAAGTTGTATAGTTCATTTTCAACCTAGTGTCTAGTAGGAACCACTGCTGCATCTGTTTACCCTTTGTCCCTCCATTTCCTTGCCCCCCCCCAAAGACAGATAACTGAACAAACAAGACAGAAGAAATTAGCAAGTAAAGCTGGGCACCGGTGGCTCACACCTGTAATCCTAGCTACTCAGGAGGCTGAGGTCTGAGGATCGCGGTTCAAAGCCAGCCCGGGCAGGAAAGTCTGTGAAACTCTTTATCTCCAATAAACCACCAGAAAACTGGAAGTGGCGCTGTAGTTCGAGTGGTAGAGCGCTAGCCTTGAGCTGAAGAGCACAGGGACAGCGCTCAGGCCCAGAATTCAAACCCCACGACCGACCAAGGAAAAAAGTAGCAAGTAAAAGAAACCTCTTGTTCCCTCTGCTTTTCTCTGAGTCCCTTTGCTCTTTCTTACATCTCCAACCTAGCCCAGCCCCACCTTCTCCTCAGTCTTTATTCCTCTATTATGACCTGCAACACCCTATAGATAGTAAGTGATCAATGATATATTAACATCCTCTTGTCCATCTTTTACACAGTTCTCAGTCATTTTAGAACAGGCTTATATTGTTCCTGGTTCAGAAAGTGGAGTCATGGAAGGTCTGAGCTGAGAAATAATGTATCAGATACTTGCTCCAAGAGGGCTGGGAAGGTGGCTCAGTGGTAGAGTGCTTGCCTTGCATGCATGAGACCCTGGATTTGATTCCTCAACACCACATAAACAGAAAAAGTTGGAAGTGGCGCTGTGGCTCAAGTGGTGGAGCACTAGCCTTGAGCTGAAGAGCTGAGGGATAGTGCCCAGGCCCAGAGTTCAGGCCCCATGATCGACCAATAAGAGAGAGAGAGAGAGAGAGTTCAGTGAGCAGGATTATTGGTGTGAAAAAAGAGACCCTCTCCCCTTCCTCTTCCTCCTCTTTTTTTTTCTAGATAGCTGGCCTTGACCTCAAAATCCTCTTCTATCAACCTCCCAGTGTCTACCATGAGAACCTCTTTCACTTCCTCCTTGTCTCTCCAAGTGTTTCTTTCTCTCTGATTTCTTCCTCATCTTCACAGGTTTCCCCACCTGAAGATAACTTCCTATCTCTCTTCCATGAACTTTCTTCTCCTGCCTATGGTTTTCCTTCCCTGTACCCCCTAGTCTACCCTTCCTTTTCTCAGTTGCTATAACCCCTGCCTTCCTAGCACATCTGTAAGCAATTCCCTTGGAGGAAGGAGGGTTGAGATCTCCCAGCCAGCTGTGGGGGTGTAGCCAGCCATGGTAGCCTGGGTAGATGGCCATGTCCTGAAGGAAGTCCAAAAGTAGAAGAGTGCAGCCTCCTTCCAGTTTTCCCTTCCTTGGCCACTAGCTCTTCACCCAACTCCCCCAGTTTCTCTTCTTCCCAGATTAATCTCTTCCCACAGCCCTCCTGTATCTTAGAGACCAAGGCCCTGGCCTTGAGCCCCAGAGTTCTGGCATGTGGAACCTTCTGTTCAAATGTTGGGCAGAAATGGGCCAAAGAGGCCTCTTAATACTCAACCTCTAAGCTTCTAGACCAAAGTTGGAAAGGATCAACCAATAGAGATCCAGAGATACAAGGTGGAGGCTATGAGGTCTGACAGTGGTCATGAGCATGCTGGGAGTGGGCAAGCTTTATGGACAGCAGAATAAACAGAATACAGAATAAAGCGCGCGCACACACACACACACACACACACACACACACACAAGATCTTGGCTTCCCTTGAGCTTTGAAAGCAAATCAAGAGTTAAGGCTTGTAGGAATCTTTAACTCCCATTTCCCGCACTGAGAGCAGGAACTGTTTCTCTTTTTCCCCTCTTTGTACCCACTTTATCCTGTTACACTAAAATAAATTCTTGCCAAAAGAAAAAAGTCTAAAAAAAAAAGAAAGAAAACAAAAAGTCTAAGGACTTAGCACATGTAGGCTTTGCTACAGGTAAAAGAGGAAACCCAATAGATTTTGCTACATCAGGCCTGAAGTAAACCACTGTAGATTATAAAGTCATAAACTGTATACAACACTACCTTGCTTTTTTAAAAAAAATTATTGTAATTGGGAAGATGATGTACAGAGGGATTACAATTTCAGAAGTCGGTAATGAGAACATTTCTTTTTGAAGAAATGAAGATAGTGTGTCACCCACACTATTTTCATTTTTTTTTTTTTTGCCAGTCCTGGGGCTTGAACTCAGGGCCTGGGCACTGTCCTTGAGCTTCTTTTGCTCACTCTACCACTTGAGCCATAGAGCCAATTCTGGGTTTTTCTGAGTATGTGGCACTGAGGATTCAAACGCTGGCATTCATGCATGCTCAGCAAGCTCTATACCACTAAGCCACATTCCCAGGCTATCTTCTTATTATTATTGTAAGTCACACCCTTGGAGTCCAAGGTATAAGAATCACCTGAGAGCCAGGTTCTGGTGGCTCACACCTATAATCCTAGCTACTCAGGAAGCTGAGATCTGAGGATCACAGTTCAAAGCCAGCCCAGCCAGGAAAGTCCGTAAGATTCTTATCTCCAAAAAAAACCACTCAGAAGACCAGAAGTGGCACTGTGGCACCAGTGGTAGAGCGCTAGCCTTGAGCTGAAGAGCTCAGGGACAGTGCCCAAGCCCAGAGTTCAAGCCCCACAACCAACAAAAAATAAGAAGAAGGAGGAGGAGGAGGAGGAGGAGGAGGAGGAGGAGGAGGAGGAGGAAGAGGAGGAGGAGGAGAAGGAAAAAGAATCACCTGGGACTGAAGATACAGCTCAGTAGTAGAGCATTTGCCTAGAATGCACAAAGCCTTAAGTTCATCCCCAATTCTACAAAACAGTCTTCTTCTGGGTGCCATGATGCATATTTATAGCTTCAACTACAGCAGAATCACTTGACTAGTATGTGAGAAGCCCTGGGCTCATTCCCTGGCATCAGAAATGAAGACACAAAGGAACTAAAATCAGTGTGTTGAAGAGACAGCTGAACTCCCATGTTTATAGTAGCACAATTCACAATAACTAGCCAAGAAATAGAATCTACATAAGTCTTTATCGATGGAAAAAGGATACAATGTGCTATATATTCCTAATGCAATACAATGTAGTCATAAAAAGAAGAAGAAGAAAAGCTAGGTGCCTGTGGTTCACACCTATAATCCTAGCTATTTAGGAGGCTGAGATCTGAGGATCATGGTTCAAAGCCAGCCCAGGCAGGGAAGTCCTTGTGTCTCTTATCTCCAACAAAACCACCAGAAAACCAGAAGTGGCGCTATGGCTCAAGTGGTAGAGCATTTACCTTGAGCTGAAGAGCACAGGGACAGCTCCCAAGCCCACAGTTCAAGCCCCATGACCAACAAAAATAAAAAGAAGAAGAAGATCATGATGAAGGAGGAGGAGGAGGAGGTGGAGGAGGAGGAGGAGGAGGAAATACCAACATTCAAAACATGAATGAGCCTGGATGACATTATACTAAGTGAAATGACAACATATCATCTCACTTATATGTGAAATCTAAAAGAAGTTATTCTGGTAGAAGTAAAGAATCCTCTGGGTGGTGGTAGCTCCTGTTTCTAATCCTAGCTACTCAGGAGACTGAGATCTGAGAATCCTGGTTCAAAACCAGCTTGGGCAGCCAAATCCATGAAACTCTTATCTCTAGTTAACCACTAAGGAGCCAGAAGTAGAGGTATGGCTCAATCAGCTGTGAGCTGAAAAGCCAAGAGAGAGCACATGGATCTGAGTTCAAGCCTCAATACCAGTGCAAAGGAAGAGGAGGAAGAGAAGGAGAAGGGGAAGGGAAGAATAGCATGGTGTCGTAGAGGATGGAACTACTAGAAGAGAGTAGAGAATCAGAGATGTAGGTCAACGTATGCCTAGTTATAGTGAGTAGATGAAATATCCAGAAATCTATTTACAGCAAGGGGACTGCAGTTAACCATGATATATTGTATCTTGAAAAATGTAGCAAGAGTAGCCCTTGTGTGCTTTTACCACAACAACAATACTATGCAATTTAATGCATTTGTTAATTAGTTGCATTTAACCATTGCCCAGGGTATGTTTTGTTTTAATATATCTTACATGACGAAAACATACACTGTTATTAGTGAATTTTTTTTACCTTTACATTTTTCTTTAGAAAGATAATCTTTAGTGTCAGGCACTCATGGCTCATGCCTTGTAATCCTAGCTACTCAGGAGGCTGAGATCTGAGAATCATGATTTGAAGCCAGCCTGGGCAGGAAAGTCTATGAGATTCTTGTCTCCAATTAACCACCACAAAGCAAGAGTGTAACAAGTAGTTCAAGTAGTAGCATGCTAGCCTTGAGCAAAAAAAAAGCTAAGGGGCAGTACCCAGGCCCTGAATTCAAGCTCTAGTACAACACACAAAAAAATAACTTTAAAGGGGCTGGGAAGGTTGCTCAGTATAGAGTGCTTGCCTTGCACTGAAGGACAGTGCTCAGGCCCAGAGTTCAGGCCCCACAACCAACAATAATAACAAAAAAAAAAAGAAAACCGGAAGTGGCGCTGTGGCTCAAGTGGTGGAGCACTAGCCTTGAGCTGAAGAGCTGAGGGATAGTGCCCAGGCCCAGAGTTCAGGCCCCATGATCGA
>NW_012267371.1:2310488-2315875 GCF_000151885.1 Dipodomys ordii | reverse complement strand
TACCACTTGAGCCACAGCGCCACTTCCAGCTTTTTTCTTTTTGCTTATGTGGTGCTGAGGAATCGAATCCAGGGCCTCAGGTATGCAAGGCAAGCGCCTACCACTGAGCCACCTTCCCAGCTCCTTTAAAAATATTTTTAAAAATTAAAAAGAAATAATCTTTTTTTTCCTTTTCTTTTTTTTTTCTTTTTTTTTTTTTGGTTAGTTGTAGGTCTTGAACTCTAGGCCTGGGCACTATCCCTGAGCTCTTCAGCTCAAGGCAAGTGCTCTACTACTTGAGTTACAGGACCACTTCCAGTTTTCTGGTGGTTGACTGTAGATAAGGGTCTCGGACATTCCTGCCTGAGTTGGCTTTGAACCGTGATCCTCAGATCTCAGTCTCCTGAGTAGCTAGGATTACAGGCATGAGCCACCAGTGCCTGGCTAAGAATCTTCTAAGACTGGATTCTTCCTCTAGCTATTGCTCTGGAAGAGGGGGGAGGGGAGACTCTGTTCCCAGGAGTGTTCCACATTACTAGATTTATGAGGGTCAGTCTGTTGTCTACTTTCCCTTAAGAAATACTGCTAGATGCCAGGCGCCAGTAGCTCACGCCTGTAATCCTAGCTACTCAGGAGACTGAGATCTGAGGATCCCAGTTGGGAGCCAGCCCAGGCAAGAATGTCTCTGAGGCTCTTATCTCCAATTAACTACCAGAAAATCAGAAGTGGAGCCTTGGCTCAAAATGGTAGCCTTGAGTAGAAAAGCTCAGGGATAGTGCCTGCGCCCTGAGTTCAAGCCCCAATCAACAACAACAAACAAAAAAAGGGAAAAGAAACACTGCTGGTTGAGGGAGGGAAGGGAAAGTGGGAGAACAACAAGGGAAGAGTTAACAGTGCTCAACAAGAAATGCATTGCCCTACTCATGTAACTGTAACCCTTCTCTACAACATCTTTACAATAAAATAAAATTTAAAAAAAGAAACATTACTAAGGACACCCGACACCCTTGCAGGGGTCACTGCAAGCCCCATTTGCCTCCTAGTTCAGCACTGCAACAGGTTAATCCTTTCTGAAGAGAAGGACAGAGATGGATCTTTCCTTAGCCTTGTACTTGATCCTTGGAACACAGATGTGTTCATTGTGAGGTGATGATGGACTGGGAGGAATTTGCTGCCACTGAAGGAGGCGGGGGGGGGGGGTGCGGGATGGAGAGGTAAGGAGAGCCAGAGGTCCATGGATCTCATGAGGAGAACTTATTCATGAAAAGCCCAGGGGGGGGTGGGGGTGGGGGTGGAGGGGGTCAAGCTGAATCCCATCTCCAATTCCACATCATTGTATTAAAGACAGAGGGCATTCTATACTCACCCTCCAACACACACATTTCCTGATGATTCCTATCTGATCAGAGACACTGTCTTCTCTGTAGAGTCAGAAAGAGCTGAAGCAAGTAAAACAGCATGTCTGGGTTTGGGGTATGATCCTTGGTCCTCTTGTCCTCCTCCCTGGCCTCCTCCAATGTCCTAACTTCCTGTCTGGAGTGGTAATCCTTCCCAAGAGAAAGCTAGAAATGGCAGGCAGACTTTGGGGAGTAGGAGGGAACGCCTGTCTCCTCCACAGAACTTCATATCCCTAGTCGGATGTGAATAAGGAATCCTGGTGCTCCAGGTCCCTCCCTGATGGGCTCCAGATGTGCTTACATCTGGGAAGGCCATCCCAGGAAGCTGACACTCCCATCCACAGCTCCCACCCCATGGGTCTCCTCTAGTTTCCATGCCCTTCGGCTGAGATGCTACAGGCACCTCTTTTCCTCTCTAGAGATAAGCCAGGAACAAGGAAGAAAAGTAATGGGGGTGGGGCAAGCAAGTAAATAAAATGAGGCCAATGATTAGGATACCCTTGAGGATCTTATTTTTCCTGTAATTTCCTATCTGGAATTGTTATATTTTGCAGTAGTATTCTACTACCTCCAAAAATGCTAGACAAAGGCCCAGCACTGGTGGCTCACACCTGTAATCCTAGCTACTCAGGAGACTGAGATCTGAATATTACAGTTCAAAGCTAGCCCAGGCAGGAAAGTCTTTGGGACTTTTATCTCCAACTAACCACCAAAAAGTTGGCAGTGGAGCTGTGGCTCAAATGATAACAGTACCAAGGGGGGAGGGGGGGGCTGGGAAAATGGAGAAAACTGAAAAAAGTTAGAAAGGGAAGATACTAGCAGGACTGGAGAAATTTCTTCCCATTGGTCTGCTTCTTCCTTGATGTCCTCTCATCTCTGGCCTTCTCCAGCCTTGCCTAACCTGGAAAAAAAAATCCTACTTTGATGCCTGCAAAGACATGGTTCAGAGTCCTAGATCTCCAAGAGAACTTGAGCATCTTATCTCCCAGGACTTCAGTCTTCAGCCTAGCAAACATCCACTTCTAATGCCCTGAGCAAAGTAGGGGCAGGAAGGGAAGGGGAATCTGGGTTTATTTTAAGTATGAGACATGAGGAGGGGTTTCTCACAGGGCAGAGATAGGAATGATAGACGGTGATTCACAAATGATGGAGACTTGAGTCAGGACAGTGACAGAGCTCAGGTTCAGAGGACCTTCTCCTGTACTTTCCAACTTTCCTGTCAGACAATCACACACACACACACACACACACACACACACACACAGAGCAACACCTCAATCTCAACAGGCTCCCCTACACCTGGGCTCCTACTTCTGCAGCTCTCCCATACCCTGAAGCTCTATAGTCTTCATAAATGGTCTCCTTCACGTGGCACTACTGGCTCATACCTGTAATCCTAGCTACTCAGGAGGCTAAGATCTGAGGATCACGGTGGTTCAAAGCCAGCTAGGGCAGGAAAGTCTGTGAGACTCTTATCTTCAATTAACCACCAGAAAACTGGAAGTAACATTGTGGCTCAAGTGGCAGAGAGCTCGCCTTGAGCTGAAGAGCTGAGAGACAGCGTTCAGGCCCCATGACTGACAAAATAAATAAATAACAAAAAAATAAATGAGCCCCTTCCCTTCTTTCCCTCTAGGAGATCCAACTCATAATTCTCATAATTCTCTTAATTCTATCCCAGGGCTGAAAGAATTGAGCCCACAGCTAAATCTAGAAGTCACAAACCAACAAGCTAACCTACCATTTCTCACTCAATTCTTCCCAGTCTTTTTTGCTCTGTTGGACACGGAGAACATTAAATTTGTACATGCCCCCAAATAAAGCAAATGGGCTGCTCTGGCCAGAAGACTTGGCTGGGTAATCTGTAGTCTGGGATCTTTCCAGGCTTCAGGGGTTCAATGGATCAATACCTGTCTCCTCATACCTGTGATCCATTTATGTTTGAGTTAACCTCGTTGTTTTTGTTTGTTTAAAACAGTGTAGCTATGGAGGAGCCCAACCAGCCCTGGTTGGGCTCAACCTCATGATCCTCCTCTTCAGCCCCTGAATGCTGAGATTACAGGCATGCACCACCACACCTGGTTTAGTTGGCAGGTTTTATTTCATGGAGACCTCGGCCTAACCACCTCTACACACCTAGACTTTTTATAGGCCCAATAAGGCCTAACTAAGCCCATTTCTTGAGATCAGAGCCTCCAGGCTCAGTGCTCTCAGTTCTGAGGCATTTAAGAATCTGAAAGAAGCCAGAGTCTCACTCCAGAGAAATGGCAGATGTGCACAGAATCCTTCCACCCATTTTCAGAGGATTAGTGGATTGTATATACAATCTTCCCCTCTCCCTATCCCTAAAGACAACAGATCTAGATTAAGATTCCTACTTACTGGGTGTAGAAATCCAGCCTAGTTAGAAGGCTAAAAATGGGAAGAGACACTTCTTTAGAATCCACTGGGACCAGGCTTGGCTTCCCCCTCTGCTGAGTCTTTCTGTTGACATTATCAGCTATTTCTCTAAACCTCAGTTTCCTGGTAATAAAATGAGCATCGTCATTTTGCTGTGTGGAAAGCTGGGAAGATTAAATGGGAGATGAAGGTTAAAGGTAGGCCTAAAAGGAAAAAAAAAAAAATGAAGGCCAGGCCCAGGGCCTGTCTATAGCATAGGCCAAAAAAAGCCTTTTTTATTTGCCAGTCCTGGGGCTCGAATTCAGGACCTGGGTGCTGTCCCTTAAATTCTTTTGTTCAAGGCAAGCACTCTATAACCTGCACCACTTTCAGCTTTTTCTGAGTAACTTATTGGAGATCTTGGACTTTTCTGCCCAGGTTAGCTTAGAACCATGATCCTTAGTAGCTGATTACAGGTACTGGCACCCAGCTGACTCTGCATTTTAAAAACTGTGCATGTAGCCAGGTGTTGGTGGCTCACAGCAGCTAATTCTAGACACTCAGGAGGCTGAGATCTAAGGATCGAGGTTCAAAGCCAGTCCAGGCAGGAAAGGCATGAGACTCTTTTTTTTTTTTTTTTTTGGTCAGCAATGGGGCTTGAACTCTGGGCCTGGGCGCAATCCCTCAGCTTTTCAGCTTCAAAGCTAGTAGCGCTCTACCACTTGAACCACAGCACCACGTCTGGTTTTTGTTCTGCTTATGCGGTGCTGAGGAATCAAACCCAGGGCCTCATGCATGTGAGGCAAGCACTCTACCACTGAGCCACCTTCCCAGTCCCTCTTTCTTTCTTCCTTCCTTCCTTCCATCCTTCTCTTCTTTCTTTCTTTCTGTGTGTATATGTATGTTTGTATGTATGTGTACTGTTCCCAGGGCCTGAACTCTGGGCCTGGGTGCTGTCCCTCAGCTCTTCAACTCAAGGCAAGCACTCTACCACTTGAGCCACAGCACCACTTCTGTCCATGAAACTCTTATCCCAATTAACCACCAGAAACCAGAAGTGGTGCTGTGGCTTAAGTGGCAGAGAGCTAGCCTTGAGCTAAAGAGCTTAGGGACAGCACCCAGGCCCAGAGTTCAAGGCCTATTACCAATTAAAAAAAAATGTACATGAACTCTTCAAAAATTCCCTCTTCTGATTGTAAAATTAGGGCAGGCAAAGTGGTGACAGCAGAAGACTGGTGAGTGTCCTGGCCTTGGCCTGTGCCCCCTCTGCCATGTAGAGTACCATCATTAATAATAATCATCCTAGCAAATCATTCCCCTTGAGCCATGAACAGTCAGAGAGGGCCAAAGAGGTCAGATCCAAGAGAGAAACCAGGGACACTTGGAAGAACATAGGCTGGGCCAGTTATAAGCTGAGGAAAATACGAAACAGAGATTTAGGGGGGTGCGGGGGAGAGAAAGAGAGAGAACAACCCTGAGAGGAGACTGAGTTTTGGCCTAAGGGAAAGAGAGCATTAGGTTTGGAGTCAAAAATCCTTAGCGCATGGGCTGGGAAGGTGGCTCAGTGGTAGAGCGCTTGCCTTGCATGCCTGAGGCCCTGTGTTTGATTCCTCAGCACCATATAAGCAAAAA
>NW_012267371.1:2278442-2310383 GCF_000151885.1 Dipodomys ordii | reverse complement strand
AAAAAAAAAAAAAATCCTTAACGCAACAGCTGGGCACTGGTGGTTCACATCAGTGATCCTAGGTACTCAGGCCGCTGAGACCTGAGGATCACAGTTTGAAGCCAGCCCAGGCAGGAAAGTCCATGAAACTCTTACCTCCAATAAACTATTCAAAAATCCTGAAGTGGTGCTGTAGCTCAACTGGTAGAGTGCTAGCCTTGAGCAAAAGAATCTCACAGACAGTGCCCAGGCCTTGCGTTCAAGCCCCAAGATCACACACACCCACACATACCCACACCCATCTTTAGTCCAAACTGGCTGACTAGCCATTTTCTGATTCTTTTTCTCTTCTGAAGAGAATTAAATGGTCTGTAGGGACCCTCTCTTAGCTGGCTTTTCTAGGGAGGGCTATGTTGAACCACCTCCAACAAGGAAGGAACCCCAAGTTCAGGCCCAACCCCAGCACAGGAAAAGACAAGCAAGACAAGAGGGAAGACAGGAGGTGTTGAGGTTATTGGGAGAGGACTTATAAGGGCAGAAAGAGCCAAGAGGGGAGGGATATTGAGGAGAAAAACTAGCCAGAGAATGACTAAGGGGCTCCCGGGTAAACAGGAGCTGGGAATGGACAGGAGGGGGGGGGCTGTTTGAGTTGGCCAAGGCTGGGGGGGGTGAGGAGTGGGGAGGAGGCTTGGGGCAGGACACTCTGTCCCCTGTCCCCCCCACCAAAGCTCCTGGGAGGTGCTGAGTCACACACCTCCCTCCCTGCATCCCAATCAAACTCCATCCCAAGCTCCCAAATCCTGGGAAAAATAAAAATCTAAAGAGAGCCTGACTGAAAGAAAGGAGAAAGCTTGATTCACACATGTGGGCTTTGCCGTCAAGCCTCTATCTTCCACTCAAAGGGAGTTCCCAGCCCTGAGGCTGGTTTCCACTAGAGGTTACCTTTAGGCACTTTTGTGCTTCAGAGGCTGACCCAAAGATTCCTTAGGTTTCTCGCCTGAGGGGTCAGGACCTGCAGATGTGAGCTTGGGACATGGCCAGCCTCATCCCTCAAGTCTGCTCAGCTGGCCTCTCCCTACGGCCTGCAGCTGGCTCCAAAGGGGGTTTTTGAACTTCTTGCTGGGTGCCAGGACAGGAAGTAGAGTAACCATGAGGGGAAGACTGTGGCAGGGAGAATAACATTGACCCACACACTCCCACCCCACCCCAGGGTGGACTAGGGTACAGGACAGGAAGAGAAGGGCAGGGTTTGCTTGGGAAGGGGTATTATTCTGGAAGGGGAGGAGCCCTGGAGGAAAAAAAAGCAGGAAAGGAACTGGAAAGGCAAAGGGGTTAGGAGAGAATTTAGGTCCCCTCCCCCAGACAAAGATAAAGACTAGAATCCTGAAAGGTGATCTCATCACTCTAAGCCCACAGCTTGGAGGAAGGGGCAGCAGGGGGTCACTGCCTTCATTTACAGTCCCTTCTTCTACTTCCACCAGGGGTGTGAGAGAAAATAGGAGTTCTGGGTTCCAGCTCCCAGATCTAACAGAAGCTGAAAGTTAGGGCCCTGTAGAGACCCCACCACCACCACCACCACCCACTCCTCATAATTCTCCAGGCTCGTAGGTCAACTTGATCAAGGTCCTGAGGAGCCAATCACTCAGTGCCGACCTCCGGGTCCACTTTGAGAACCCAGAAACGGGCTTAGACCCAAGTCTCCATGTCATACAGCCAAGAAGCTAGAGAGAATCGGGCCAGCATCCTCCTGGTGAGTGACACCCACACCCCAAACTCCTGGGTTTTCCATTCTTTCTGCTTAAAGTGGGGTAGAGGAAGAAGGAACCCGTGGAGATCCTTTTCTTATTAGGCTGATTGAGAGAATGTGTACTCTTGTACCTCGACTGCACGGGCAGGAGTCTCAAACAAATCCGGCTGGCCCAAATCCAGGCACCCAGTGGCCCCGGAAGGCAAAAGGGGGGAAATCCCAATTGGCCAGGGGCCAGAGGAGTCTCCTCCCTGAAGAAATAGAGGAGACCCCACACACACAATATACAGCCTCCCCCCAGCCCTCCCGCCACCCTCCAGAGGTGATTCCTTTCCTCATTAGGAAATTCTCCGCTCCCTTTTTTCCGACTCCTTTTCCGAGCGTTTACGTTTTACATCTGGAAGGGAGGAGGAGGAGGAAGGAGGGGAGGAGGGTTGGAAGAACCCCAGCCCGCCCAGTCTGACCCGGGCCAGACAACCGGCCTCCAGCTAGGGCTGGGGCTGGAGAGGTGGGAGAAGAGGAGAAGGGGGTTGGAGAGGTGCGGGACCTTTTCGAGGTCGGGGGGGGCGCCCGCAATCGGCGTTCCGGGGACCCAGGAATGCCCCCCCGCCAGCCCTCTCGGCGGGCGGGGGGAGGGCTCAGCCGGGAGTTTGGCAAACTCCTCCCCGCGTTGAGTCATTCGCCTCTGGGAGGTTTAGGAAGCGGCTCCGGGTCGGTGGCCCCAGGACAGGGAAGAGCGGGCGCTATGGGGAGCAGGGCGCCTCGGTCCCCTCTCCACGCCGGGCAGCTGCGCTGGGGGAGCAGGCGCCGACCCCCGCTGCCCCCGCTGCTGCCTCTGCTGCTGTTGCTGCTGCTGCCGCCGCCCCTATCTAGGGTCGGGGGCTTCAACTTGGAGGCCGAGGCCCCTGCGGTGCTCTCCGGGCCCCCGGGCTCCTTCTTCGGCTTCTCGGTGGAGTTTTACCGGCCGGGCACCGACGGGTGAGTGGCGAGGGTTGGCGGCGGGATGGGTGTGCGTGCGTGTGTGTTGTGCGTGTGCGTGTTGGGAGACCGCCTGGAGAAGACTTAAGGAAGGAAAGGGGGGCGCGCGCCTGGGGTCTGGAAGGGACCAGGGCGGAGTTTGGAAGGACCAGAGCTGGAGTTTGGAGGGGGGGTGCCCATGCGAGAGTTGGGGGTCGAGAGGGGGGTGGCCCGGCGCGGCGGGGGCCTGCAGTCTCAGCCGATCGGTGGTAGACATGGGGGGGAGAGGACACGAAGCTAAAAGCTGCCGAAGTCTGGGCAGGAGTCTCAGAGCCAACCGAGAGGAAGAGGGCATGAATACAGAGCTGAGGGGGTCTCCGGCTGAGATCTGGAGGGGTCCCAGGTGGAAGGGACCTGAGGCCGGTTGGAGGGGCGCAGAGGGAGGTGTGGAGACCGGGAAGGGGTTTAGTGCGGAGGGTTCCACTGGGGAACCTCAGGATCCAGGGGGCCCATTGTGCGGAGAGGAAACGGATCCGGGCTGGGTGGACTGTGCGTGTAGTTAAGAGAGAGGAGACAGACTGAAGGGGTTGGAAGGTTAAATGGGGGCCAGCCTCATCCTCCCCTCCCCCCTCGAGCCCAGCCGGGAAAAGACCTGGGAAGGAGGGGGAGGACGGCCCCCTCCTCTTTCTCCTCAGTCTCCTGCTCCGCCTTCCACCTCCAATACATTTGGACAAGGCGGGCGGAAGGGAGGGGGGATCCAAAAATTTGTGGAGAACCCCAGGTCTTTGGGACTGGGGGCTCTGGGGTTGGGGTGGGGGTCGGGCTCAGCCGAGGGCGGGTACACGGATGTGTCGGGAGGGGTGTGTGTGTGTGCGCGCGCGGGCGAGAAGGGGGGTGGTGGGCGGTTTCCCTCTTCCTCTAACTCTGGGGAGGAAGAGAAAAGCTGATTTCCTGTAGCTTGTCGGCTGCCGCTGAACTGAGACCCAGCTCGTCACTTCTGGGGCTGGGGTCGGAAACTAAGCGGGAGATACTACCTCCGTGAACCCAAGAATGTCAGAATCAAGGTCCCGCAGGACCCTGAAAGACTCAAAGGAAGATTCTGGGCCACCTAAACCCTGAATGTCTATAAAAGTGGGGTGCCCACAAACTTGGGGGAGATTGGAGTTAGAATCGAAGCCACACTGGAACAAGGATGCTGGTTTAAAGGTGGGGGTGGGTGAGCAGAAAAGGTAACTTGCCCCTACTTTCTGGGGTGAGGGGGTGAAGGGCAGATGGCAGAGTCCTGAGCCTTCACAATGACTGTAGTAGTCTTTCTCCTTCACCCCTGTGCTTCCCACCACCAGCACCCCACTCCCACAGCCTTTGGGTTTGATGGGACCTCTGTGAGGAACAGGATTTTACACCTGATAACACTTACCTGATCTCTGATTTGGGAGCAGGGGAAAAGAGTTAATTTACCTAATTTAGTTGTAGAGAGGAGGGGGCAGATCTCTCCTTTGTCTGGGGGACTTAGAGAAAAGAAAAAAGAAAGATGGTTAGGCCCCAGCTGTTGGGTCTGTGCTTTTCAAGGTCCCCACCCACCCCCCACCCCACCCCCCTGGCCTCTTGCCCAAACCCCATTGCATCACCCTGGCCTGGAGCCTCTGCCAGGCCTGGCCTCCCCCAGGCCCCCTCAAACTTCTTACCACAACCCTAATGGAGTAGAGAAGAGGGGGTGGGGGGTCTCCTCCTCTTCCTAGCAGTTGTCTGTCTTTTAACCTTCCCCCCTCACCCCTCTACACACACACACACACACACACTCCACACAACACTATCATTTCCCAATTTGGATACCCCCAAAACATCTGGACTTTCACACACTCTTGGTTCCCTAGGCGTCTGGCCCCTGGCTTGATCCCCCAAAGCCCGCTTCTAATACAGAACCCAGTGTTCTTACTCCCCTTCCCTCCCCTCTACTCATCTTCCTTCCCTCCCAAGAGAACCCAGGTGTCCTGCTCAAATTCCTCCCTCTCTGCTTGTCTTAGAGCAGAAGGCTGGAGGAGTGTCACTCCCAACATTCTTCTTCCCCCGGGACCTCCCTCCCAGCCCAGCTGTGCCTTTCATTCTTCCCTTAGAGTGAGATAGCACAACCTGAGAGGGAGGGCCTCTGGGTACCTGTCTCTCCTTCATTTCTCCTGGAGAACACAGGGGAAGCACCATAGAGATTCCACGGCAGGATGGAGTGAAGCTTGAAGCCAGGTAATGCAAGACACCAGTCCTTACCACTTACCAGCCAAAGGACTGTGACCTGAGACAGGTGCTGGTGGCTCACACCGGTAATCCTAGCTACTTAGGAGCCTGAGATCTAAGGATCTCAATTCAAAGCCACCCTGGGCAGGAAAGTCCATGAAACTTTTACCTCTGTGTTAACCACTAGAAAACCAGATGTGGCACTGTGGCTTAAAGTGGTAGAGATTTCAGTAAAAATGTTCAGGGCCAGTGCTCAGGCCCTGAGTTCAAGCCCTGTGACTGGCAAAAAAAAAAAAAAAGAAGAAGAAGAACTGGGACCTGAAAACAGTTACTGAAGCCTGGCTTTCCCATGAACACCTAACGTACTCTAAAGACTGAATGAGATGATACTAATATATGTATATAAGGTACCTGTCTCCAGAGGCTGATTAGAACAAGAGAGACGTAAGAGTTTTATGGAGTTGGTTGTATACTGGTTTTAGCTATTTCCTCCCCAACCACCACCTCATTCTTTGAGCCATTCCCCATTCCTTATTGGATTTTTCATCCTGCCCATAATGGGGCTTGTGATCACGGTCCCTCACATTCCTTTAGCACTTTCCTGTGGATTTCTCCATAGTTACAAAACCCCTAGTGTTGAACTGTGCAAGCGTGGAAATTTTAGAGTAGAAGTTAGTTCAGGGACCATTCAAGTGCAACCCATCACTTTATAGGGAGAGAATTTAAGGCTTGAAGAGGGAAAGTGACTTGGCCCAGAACACTTGAAAGCTTGGAAGGTGGGCCAGTCTCATCGCTGGGGCTCCCTGAGCACTCAACCAACAACTGGAGGAAGGCAGCTTTTCCTTCCAAGCCAACCAAGCATCTCCCTTGTTTGTGTTCTGGGAGTTCCAGAAGCAGAAACTGCTGTGGGACCTGCAGGACTGGGCCCTGGTCCACTTGCTGCTATCCACCCCGACTTTGTGGGGCCAAAGGAGTCAAACAGTAACTGAGTATTGAACGGGAGACATGGTTAATCAAAAGCCTGCCTGGCTGAGGGGAGAGGGGAGGATCAATTGGCTGTGAGTAGACCAGAGGGTTGGTCTAGAATCCAGGAATCCTGGCTTCTGACTTTTATTTGGGAAAAGATTTTGGGTGACCCTGGACGTGTTTTTAAATAGCTTCTTACAGAGTTAGTTTTCCCACCTGTCAAATGAAGACAGTTTAGGACTCGTTTAAGGACGTCTGGAGGATAATGTGGGGCTAAGCTGGTATGTGGTCTGCACTGCCTGTGCCCTCTCAGAAGTATCTGTATCAGTTGTAAACCCAGTGGATGCTCTCTCTCTCTCTCTCTCTCTCGCTCGCTCGCTCGCTCGCTCTCTCTCTCTCTCTCTCTCTCCCCCTTTTTTATACTAGTCTTGGAATTTGAACTCGGGGCCTGGGTGCTGTCCCTGAGCTTGCTTTTAGTTTTGTTTTTGTTTGGTTTTTTTTTCACAGCTAATGATCTACCACTTGAGCCATGGCTCCATTTTTAGCTTTTTGGTGACTAATTGAAGATAGAGCCTCCCAAAGTTTCCTGCCTGGGCTGGCTGCAAACAGGAATCCTCAGCTATCAGCCTCCTGAATAGCTAGACTACAGAGGTAACCCATGGGCGCCCAGCCTCTGCAGTTATCTCTTAGCTAGAGTAGTAGTCCATGTTGGCAGGGGCTAATTCTAGAATTGCAGAGCTCTGAGACTTCAAAACAATAAGTTATGGCAATTATATCTTCCTTGGGTTCTATTTCAGAAGAGTTGGTCTGCCAAACCACATTTAGTATGGAGTAATTAATTACCTTCCAGTTTTGATGAACCAAAACTATCCAGTTGCCAGTTAGAGCTTCTGACCAGCAGGAGATAACCAGGTTCCCTACAGGAGTTGATTTCCTTCCAACCTAAAGCAACAAAAGCATGGGACATTTTAATTAGCCCTGGCTGTCTTATCAAGTAAATACTTTAGGCTTTCTAAAATACTGAAAACAGCTCAAGAACTCCTCCATTGTTACCTTCTTGAACCCTTAGGAGGACTCAGGATTTAGGTGGCCAGAACTAGGAGAATAAATGCACAAATATCTCCCTTGGCCTGAGGGCAGTGTGCCTATGTGTTGGATTGATTGGGACTACAGGCATGGGTGGGCGACTGAATACACAGGATAAGCCTTGTGAAGTTGGGGTGGGGGTGGTGGAAGGGTCTGGATCTGTGCCCTGTGCCTGCATGGGGCTATCCTAAATCTTCTCCTGGAGCAGGAATAGATATGCCCCACGTGTCTCTGTCCCTTGTGTTTGTGGCCTTCATAAACTTTGTGAGGCCTTGTCTGTCACCTCCCAATCCTGCTAAACACATTTCTGCTCCAGGCCATCTCTGGGGTTCTGGGCTCAGCTCTCCGAAAGAGCCAAGGATGTTGAGAAATGACAAGTGCGGAACAGGGCACGGGGTCTCACCTCCGTGCTCCAGGGGACTTTGAGAAAGAAAGGATGGGACAGTGTCCTAATGACCTAGGGCTAGAGCCAGAACCAGGGTTCTCATCACCTGGTAGAGGTAGAAGGCCCTTTCTGTATTTTTAGAGCCTGCAGGCAGGTCTTGGATGCACCGCTCCTAGTCTCCCAGCCCTGGGGCAACCACACCCCCAAGGATTCTAGCCTCCCTGTGGATGCAGTCTCCACTCAGTTTCAAGTCAGTTTGGAGTCTGTTTGGAGTGGCCCGCTCTTATCTCTTACTGGCTCCCACCCCCAACAGAATGAGTGAAAGGGGTGGGGCCCAGCGGGAGTGAGGACAAATGGAGAAGTGAGAGGTTGGAAACCCAAAGGAAGCCACAGGCTGTAAACATTTCCTGTCCCCAGGGAAACAGAAGCTAGTCCCTCCCCTCTCCACTCACCCCCTCCCTGAACTCCTGGAACTCTTTCTGCACCCTCCCTTCTTGCCTCTCAGCCTTCTCCATTTCCTACCTTTTGGCCCACACACCACACTTTAGTGCCCTTGGGGCTGTCCTCTCTGATTCCCATCCCCCTCCCCATCCCTCTAGATCCCAGGCCTCCCCATTCATATACTTGGTCCTTTGTGTGTGTGTGTGTGTTGGTCATGGGGCTTGGGCACTGTCCCTGAATTCTTTCGCTCAAGTTCTTCTGCCCTCTACCACTCTGAGCCACAGTTCTGGCTTTTTATTAGTGGCTGATCAGAGATAAAGAGTCTCATAGGCAAGGACTTTCCTGCCCAGGCTGGCTTTGAACCACGATCCTCACATCTCAGCCACCTGAGTTGCTAATATTACAGACGTGAGCCCACCAGCACCAGGCCTTACACCTAGTCCTCTTGGAAGACACTCTTAGCCGCTGTGCCATCTACTAGCATCTCCCACTTGTGCTTCTTTCCTAGGGAGCAAGAGAAAAGACTGAGGAAGTTTCCTTTGGGCCAGGAAAGGGGTAATGGGGTGGGCAGGTTGCAAGCTGAAAGGGGACAGAAACTAATAGAGGTAGAAAAACCTAAGATCTAAGACCAAGAGAGAACCCGTAAACCTGAACCAAGAGAGTAAGCAGTCATGAGGACAGCGAGGGACAAATTAAGAAGCAATGCCAGAGGCAGACACAAGAGAAGAGGCCAAGGCTGGCAGGGACACTAGTCCAATGGCCAGGGCAAATTGCCCAGGCTGCCAGATGGAGTCCTCACAGGAGATCCTGAAGGAAAAAGCCAAAGCTTGAAGGCTGTGTAGAGGCCTTGGAAGCAAGGAACTCAAGGATGGTAGAGGCTACATTGAAGGCAGGAAGGCTGCCTCAGCTATGACTACCCAGGACATGGGATCCCATCAGAGGCAAGCTTCTCTGGGGAGAACTAACTGATCCATTTGTTCAGGATGAAGAAGCAGAAGAGTAGGATTTGAATTGGGTCTTCTAGAGCTGGGATTGAAGGGGTTCAAAGCCTTATAACAAAACCAAATAGGTGAGGTTCACTTTGGAGTCCCAAGGTGGGGCAGGCCCAAGGAAACAGTCTGTGTTCACTGTTTGCAGCTCCTTTCTGCACTACAGCTGTCTGATTTCCAAGACTCACATTTTCCTCCTACACGCCCCAAGGGCTCAGCAGTAGGCCCTTGGATGCCTGGGTCTCAGCCCAGGGAAAAGGGTTTTGGCTTGGGAAGTAAGGGTAAAGGGTAGGTACAAAAACCCAGAAGCTATAGAGGGGCAGTGTATCTAAATTGTCCAATCAGAGGCCACACATTGCATTTGAGTGTGAGTGTGAGAGAGTGTATGTGTTCTTTTATTTCTGGTTCTGGGGAATCTAGCCAGGGCCTTGCACATGTTGATACTCTACCACTGAGCAATATTCCAAGCTGGGCTGTGCATCTAACCAAAACAGGTATCCACAGAGATGGTGAGAAACTGAGGCCAGAGCCCTCCAGCACTCCAGGAATTGGCTCTGCTTCCTTCTGTCTGTTCACAGGAGTTGTTGGAGAGGAGAGCGTGGCGGGAGGAGGAAAGGGGTTGGGTTAGTGACAGCAGCACATGCCTGACTCCAGCCTGTGCCTCTGGCATCTGCGGCATCTTTTGAGATATAAATACAACCCATGGGGCACCTACCCCCTACACACACGCACACGCACACACACACACACACACACACACACACAGTCCTGGCCTAGAGCCCTGACCAAGAGCTAGGAAGTCCTTCTCCCCCCCAGTAAGTAAGTTAACCTCTCTTCTCTCTTCCACAGGGTAAGCGTGCTGGTGGGGGCCCCCAAGTCTAACACCAGCCAGCCAGGAGTGCTGCAGGGGGGTGCTGTCTATGCCTGTCCCTGGGGTACCAGGCCTGCACAGTGCACCCCCATAGAATTTGACAGCAAAGGTAGGCTGGTGGGATTCAGGGAGGGCCTGAGGGTGGGTGTGACAGTAGTGGGGGGGAGGGTAGGACCCAGAGCCACAGGTGTGGCTGCCTAGGCCCTCTAACACACACATGCACACGCACACACACATGTACACACGCATGCGCACAGACACGCATGCACAACCGCCACGTTCTCTTCCAGCAGCAGTTCTCAGAGCCGTAGGTTCCTCATGGCACTCACTCTGAGGCCCAGCCCAAAGAGGGCGGGCGTGATTCAGAAACATGTGGCTCTCATTTCCACTGAATCACCCACAACGCAGGGAGGCCAGGGCTGTAACATAGACAAAAGCAGGGAGAGTCTCAGAGAAGAATCAGTTCCTTTAACAAGGCACTGACTAAGTGACTTCACCCCAGGCTCTGTGCCGCGTCCTGTGCTTCAAGACTGAAAGCTGATTGGCTGCTGCCCTCTGGGAGCACAGTTCCCAGACGGAGAGTGACAGCTCACACTCTGAGCACTTGCTGTGTGCCTGAGCCCTGTGGTGAGCTCCTCACAGACATCAGCGCCTTTAATCCTTCCAACAGCTGGAGGAGATATTATTATTCCCCCTCTTACAAGTGAGGAAGCGAAGATTTAGTCACTTGTCTAAGGTCTCTTCATCGCTAATAAATGATGAGACAGGAGATGGACTGGTGCAGTCTGTCTCCAGAGATAAGACTAGGGTGAGGAGACAGGAAGAGGAAGGCATCAAAAGATGGAGGTTATGGAGATAAGAATCATCAAAACAGCCCGTAGTTCCTGCCCGTAATGCTAGCTACTCAGATCTGAGGATCACAGTTCAAAGCCAGCCAAGGCAGGAAAGTCAGCAATACTCTTATCTCCAATTAACACCCTCAAAGACTGAACGTGGAACTGTGGCTCAAAGTGATAGAGCTCTAGCCTTAAGCAAAAATGCTCAGGGATAGTGCCTAGGCCCTGAGTTCAAGTCCTACAACAACCGAGAAAGAGAGAGACAGAGAGAGAGAGAGACAGAGAGAGGAAGGAGGAGAAGGATGAGAGGGGGAGGAGGAAAATAGAAGGAAATCAGTTGGAATTTTAAGAAGTAGGGAGAAGGGTAAAGGAGAGGGAGTTTGATTGGGATGCATTGTATCTCTTGTGTAATAATGTACACTAATGAAAAAAAAAAACCCTGAAATTTAAACAAAGAAGGAAAGAAGAGGAAAGGAGAAATGGTAGGGGGAAGGTTGAGTCATAGTTCAAGTGGTAGAACACCTGTTTAGCAAGCCCAAAGCTCAGTACTACCAAAAATGAAGGGAGGGAGGGAAAGCAAAGGAAGAAGAAAGGAAGGATTTGGAGTCGCAGGCCCAGGTAAACAGAAATTGCCCTCTTGGGAAGCAACCTCTGTTCCCCCATGCGCCTGCCTACTGCAAGCATTTTTGTCCCCTTGGGTGAGGAAGCCAGGGAGAGACAACGTGCTTGTATGCGTGCGTGCGTGTGTGTGTGTGTGTGTGTAATGAGTCCCAACTCCAAAGCAGACTGAAGATCCTCTCCTTGTCTAAATCACAA
This sequence comes from Dipodomys ordii, assembly GCF_000151885.1. NCBI lineage: Eukaryota > Metazoa > Chordata > Mammalia > Rodentia > Heteromyidae > Dipodomys > Dipodomys ordii. Next base: position 2,299,081 of record NW_012267371.1, on the reverse strand, counting down.
GGGTTCAGGACCTGGAAGTGCTGGACACCTCCAGGCTGCCCAATGGGACACCCCCACCACCCGCCTCCCTTTTTACCTCCCTAAGGCTCCCGGGTCCTGGAGTCCTCGCTGTCCGGCACGGAAGAAGAGGAGCCTTTGGAGTATAAGTCCTTGCAGTGGTTTGGAGCCACAGTTCGAGCCCATGGCTCCTCCATCTTGGTGAGGGTCCTAGAAGGATTTAGTGATTCAGGGGCTTGGGGATGGAGGCAGGCCTGCAGGGCTCGGTGGGGGGATCAGGGCTCTTGTGGGAGGAAGCCTGAAGCCCCCTCCTCCTGGGCCTTCCAGGCATGTGCTCCACTGTACAGTTGGCGCACAGAGAAGGAGCCGCTGAGAGACCCCGTGGGTACCTGCTACCTCTCCACAGACAACTTCACCCGAGTCCTTGAGTACTCGCCTTGCCGCTCAGGTAAGTACCATGATGGGAGGAAGGGCTCTCATCCCCCCCCCTCCCTCCCCTCTTCCCCCCCTCCCCCCTCACCTCTCCTCCCGCTCACCATCCTCTCCCACACAGATTTCAGCTGGGTGGCAGGGCAGGGTTACTGCCAAGGCGGCTTCAGTGCCGAGTTCACCAAGGTGAGAGGGCGAAGCGGGGAAGAGGGCAGGGGGCCTAGACACATGGGGTCCAGGATGATATATGGAGAGACTCACCTTCTACCCCCACCCTGCAGACGGGCCGTGTAGTCCTGGGTGGACCCGGCAGCTACTTCTGGCAAGGTAAGTCCTTCTTCCATCCTTCTGGGAGTCCCTGACACCAACCTCCCTCCACCACTCCCGGCCTGAACTCACCAGTCCTTTCTGCTTCTGCCGTCTTCGTCCCCCCCCACCCCCTCCCAGTTCTCCTCGGCCTTCTGCCAGGCTCATCACCCTCTACACGCTTCCTTTCCCTGAGCAGTGCTTCTGAAACCCTCCCCAGCCAGTCCCCAGAGCCCCCCCACCCATCCCCTCTGCGCCCCCTCCCCAGGCCAGATCCTGTCCGCCACTCAGGAGCAGATCGCTGAGTCTTATTACCCCGAGTACCTCATCAACCTGGTTCAGGGGCAGCTGCAGACCCGCCAGGCCAGCTCCGTGTACGATGACAGCTACCTGGGTGAGTGGCACATGGGGCATGGGGGGAGGGACGGTGAGAGAATTCAAGGGTTCCTACTCACAACCCTGCTTGCATCTCGTACTGGGGCTTGAACTCGGGGCCTGGGCGCTAGCGAACTTGTAGCTTTATCACTCAAGGCTGACACTCTGCATAGCTCTGTTTCTGAGAGTTATTTTGTGTGTGTGTGTATGTGTGTGTGTGTGTGGCTGATTGGAGATAAGAGTTTCACAGACATTTCTGGTTGGGCTGACTTTGAACCTTGATCCTCAGATCTCCACTTTCTAGCAGCTAGGATTACAGGCGTGAGCCACCAGCACCTGGCCCTGTTGCCATACTTGTCCTGTGCAGAATGAATGCCTATGAAGGGGATGGATTGGGGGCGGGGCAGAGCAAGGCAAGAGAATCTCTGAGGCAGGAATGCCAATATCCACTCCCTCTGTCTCCCCAGGCTATGCTGTGGCTGTGGGTGAATTCAGTGGTGATGACATAGAAGGTGAGTGTCCACATTTGGACCAGGGGAGGGAGGGGTAGAGATCCAGGACCTGGGGACCACAAGCAGCACTCAAACACTCCCCGCTTCTGCTGCTTTGCCTGGCTCAGCCTGATCTTATGACTGTGTCTCTTCCCCCTGCAGACTTCGTTGCTGGTGTACCCAAAGGGAACCTTACCTATGGCTACGTAAGATCCAGCCCAACCTCCCCTCCTGCCTCCCCTCTCTCCTTCTGGGCTACACAAAGAGCCATTTGTGGCTGGTGAGGGGGGGCGCCTCACAATCTAGATGAGATACAGACTCTGGAGTCAGACCTGGGTTCAAGTTCTGGTGCTTTTGCTGGATACGTTACGGTTATTTTTTCCTACCCTGCCTCCTGCTTAACCTCTCTACGCTGTATTCTCCTCTATATAATGGGATAATAATAGTTCTGACCTCACCAGAGGAACTGGAAAGGGTGAAATAAGATAGTCCATCTGAAAGTACTTGGTGAATTGTTCGGCTGAGTACAACAGGCAGCTGTTATAATTAGGCTATGACAAGGGCGTGTACAGATAACAGTGCTGTACATGGCCCTTCAATGAACACTTATTAAGGCAAGGGAATAGATGAGATGAAGACATTTTCCCTTTATCTCGAGAAGTAAGGTAACCAAGTATGTGAGATAAAACACTGCACCCCAGGCATCATCTGTCTATCTCTGAGTCCATGGAAGAGAGGTGTTGTCATTTCACATTTGCACCTGAGACAAACTGGCCTGTTTGTTTAAGATCAGCCAGTAAACTGGGCGCCGGTGGCTCACACCTGTCATCCTAACTGCTCAGGAGGCTGAGAGCTGAGGATCACCGTTCGAAGCCAGCCCAGGCAGGAAAGTCTGTGAGGCTCTTATGTCCCATTAAACACCAAGAAGCTGGAAGTAGAGCTATGGCTCAAGTGGTTATCCTTAAGCAAAATAGCTTTTGGGCAATGCTCGGGCCCTGAGTTCAAACCCTAGGACTAGCTTAAACAAAACAAAAAAGATTACCCAGTAAGATTTAAAGCCAGAGCTAGGTTACTTCAAAGTGAGCGTTCTGTGTACACTATGACAAGTTTTGAAAAGTGACCAAAGGGATGGCAGAACTGTTTGGGGTGGGGGGGAATAAAGCTGGGGTCAGGGAAGGCTTTTCTCTGTGCAGAGATGAAGTGAGAGGGTGTCCTGGACAGGGACAGAATGGAGGAAAATCTCTCAGGCTGCTTGGGATTGAGAAGGACAGTAATATAGATGGGCAGAGTCTGGGAGGTGACTCCAGGGAATCACAGGAGTGTCAGGCCAGAGGTAACCATCCCAGATGCACTCAAAGGCAATTAGTCAGTCTTATTCATGGGCCAGTGCCTGGGGTAAGGGTAGGGGTGGGGTGCAGGCCAGACAGGGGAGCCCAAAGCAGTTCTGGGCAGTTCTTGGGGGACTTGCAGCAGAGTCAGTTACAGCAACTACTGTGGGAAGGAGCCAGGGTCCAAGGGCCTTAGAGGTCTACAGGGATAGGCGGCTAAAGGGAGAACATAGAGAAGACAGAAGTGTTTGTGGCTCAGAGGGGACTGGAGGATGAGGGATGACTTCGGTGTTTTTTGTTTTTTGAGTTTTTGTTTTGTTTTGTTTTGTTTTGCCAATCCTGGGGCTGGAACTCTGGGCCTGAGTGCTGTCCCTGCGCTCTTTAGCTCAAGGCTAGTGCTCTACCACTTGAGCCACAACACCACTTTCAGTTTTCTGAGTGGTTTATTGGAGATGAGGGTCTCATGGACTTTCCTGCCCAGGCTGGCTTTGAACTACAATCCTCAGAGCTCAGCCTCCTGAGTAGCTAGAATTACAGGTGTGAGCCACCAGCACTTGGCCCTGAGCTTCTTTTGCTCAAGGCTAGCACTCTGCCACTTGAGCCTCAGCACCAACTTCCAGCTTTTTCTGTTTATGTGGTACTGAGGAATCAAACCCAGGACTTTTTACATGCTAGGCAAGCACTCTATTACTAAGCCACCTTCCAGCCATGACTTAGGTTTTGAGTTTAAGACTCCTGCGTGTGGCTGGGCCTTGGTGGTTCACTCCAGTAATCCTAGCACCTTGGGAGGCTCCTCAGAAGGATTGAGATTTGCAGCCAGCCTTGAGATACTTATCTCCAATTAATTAACCACAAAAAGCCAGAAGTAAGTGTGTGACTCAAGTGGTAGAATGCCAGCCTTGAGCAAAAAAAACACAAGTGAGTGCCCCAGTACTGGCATACACACACACACATACACATACACACACACACACACACACACACACACACACACACATCTACCAGTGTGCATTCAGTCATAATTATTGAGTGGCTACTAGTTACTAAGCTCCATTTATGTTCCAAAGGACAAAACCAAGCTTCTACCCCAACTGATCTTCCATTCTGGTAGGGCAGAGATGGGACAAACAGACATTGTGAAATCTGTGTAGTAGATAAGTAATTTGGAGGAAAGTGGATAAGCAGGCAGCTGGTGGAACCAGGAGAGGGGAATAGGAGGACAAAACTCAGGAGGGAGTTGGGAGTTTGTCTCTGAGGGAGGTATTCCTACCTCCAGGTGTCCCCCTTATCCTTCACCCTTGCAACACTTGGACCAATAGGCTTCTCTCCTCATTTCCAGGTCACCATCCTTAATGGCTCAGACATCCGATCACTCTACAACTTCTCAGGGGAACAGGTAAGGACCTCCACCACACACACACACACACACACACACACACACACACACACACACAACACATACCCTAGCTTGGCTCTCTGCCAACTAAGTCCCAGCCCTGATGCGATGATGGCACACTTCCCAGCCTCCTTACAGCCTGTGAACTGCTTTACAGCTCCCTCTTGATCCTAACTGTTGACCCTGCCTTGTTCTGAGACAGTGCTGGTCCCTCTCTCCCCTTCCCCCCCCCCCCAGATGGCCTCCTACTTTGGCTATGCCGTGGCTGCCACTGACATCAACGGGGACGGGTGAGTAGTGGGAAAGGAGCCACCATGATGGCCTTTCCAGATCCAAGAGAGAAGAGGGAGCTTGGGACAAGATGCCAGCAGTGTTTCTCCAGAGCCTTTGGCTCTGGATTCTCACTCATGCTTGCCTTCCCCTTGCTTAGGGACAAAGAGATTGCTGGGAGCTAAATCGGAGCCCTTGGGTCTTCTGATCGGTGTGGGAGGGACCACGGGGGGCCAGGATGCCTGTGGAGAGTTACAAGACAGAATATGAGAATGCCTGGGTCTGCCCTTCTTCCCCCCACCCCAGACTGGATGACCTGCTGGTGGGGGCACCCTTGCTCATGGAGCGCACGCCTGATGGGCGCCACCAGGAGGTGGGCAGGGTCTACATCTACCTGCAGCACCCAGCTGGCATTGAGCCTGCACCCACCCTCACCCTCACTGGTCACGATGAGTTTGGCCGATTTGGCAGCTCCTTGACCCCCCTGGGGGACCTGGACCAGGACGGCTATAATGGTAAGCAACATGAGCTCTGGAAGCTGAGGGTGATGGGGAAGGGTGGGGGTGGGGGGCAAATTAGGGATTTGGGAGTGAGTTCTATCTGTTAAGATACACAGGCTCCCCTGCTTTTCCAAGAAGGTTGTGAATGTTAAGCCTGGATGTTGGAGATTTGAAGAGATTAGAATACAGGAGTTCCAAGTCCTGGGGTCTAGTGGTAGAGATTTGGATCCCCACGCCTCCCCACCACCCACCCCAATTCCCGGCTTGCTGACTGATGTGTGTTGTATATCTTGCAGATGTAGCCATCGGGGCTCCCTTTGGTGGGGAGACCCAGCAAGGAGTAGTATTCATATTTTCTGGGAGCCCAAGAGGCCTGGGCTCAAAGCCTTCCCAAGTTCTTCAGCCCCTGTGGGCAGCCGGCCACACCCCAGACTTCTTTGGCTTTGCCCTTCGAGGAGGTCGAGACTTGGATGGCAACGGATATCCTGGTGAGTTGGGCCCTAGGCCCCTTCCCTTTGGAATGCCCTGGTCTCACACTGTAAAATATATAAATAAATAAGCCTAGAGAACCAACTATAACCAGCCATTTAAAATTACTATTACTTTCCTTTGTGGAAACCAGTTTTATAGTACTGATTTTAAGGCTTTTTTTTTTTTTTCAGTACTGGGATTTTAACTCAGAGCCTCTCTCCTACTCATTCTTTCTAGGCAGATGCTCTACCACTTGAGCCACACCTTCAGTCATTACCATCATACACACACACACACACACACACAACTACACTGTGTGTATGTGTGTGTGTACATGCCAGTCCTGGGGCTTGAACTCCAAGCCTGGGCACTGTCCCTGAACTTTTTTTTTTTTCCCAAGGCTAGCACTCTACCACATGAACCATAGCTCCACTTCAGATTTTTGGTGATTAGTTGGAGGTTAGGGTCTCATAAACTTTTTGTGCCCAGGCTCGCTTTGAGGATCCTCAGAATACCAGCCTCCTGAGTAGCCAGGATTTGCAAGCATAAGTCACTGGCACCCAGCTGTTTTTATAGTTTCTTATTCAAAAGTAAAATACACATGCACCTGTACATATGTGTCTGTTTTGGGTTAATTTTCACAGTATTTTAGAAGAACTAAAATTTTGAGCACTTAAAAAAAAAAGGAAATAGAATTACCCATCCTAAGCTCCTGGGTGCAATTCTAGGACATTGCCACCAGATGGTGTAGTCCCTTCACTTCAGCCTCCTTGAGCAATGAAACTCAAAGGTGGGTTGGGGAGGTTAGGAAGGGTACATTCTGATTTGGGCTTGCTGTAAGGGGTGGTTTCTTGCCTTCTGCAGATCTGATTGTGGGGTCCTTTGGAGTGGACAAGGCTGTAGTATACAGGTATGAACTCAAAGCGGGTACTGAGACAGCCTGGGAGAAATGGGAGTTTCTCCTTAAAGCTAAGATTGGGAAAATGAATGTAAAAGAAACTGTCATTCTGGGTCTGCAACATCAGACTCCTGTGCCCAGCCTCTCAGAGTCCTAATTCTATTTATCCCACATCCATGTTTGCCAGGGGCCGCCCCATTGTGTCTGCCAGCGCTTCCCTCACCATTTTCCCTGCCATGTTCAATCCAGAAGAGCGCAGCTGCAGCTTGGAGGGGAACCCTGTATCCTGGTGAGCAGAACCAGAAGACTTGTAGAGATCAGGGCCTGGGAGCAGGCAGAGGCCCGCCTATGTCTGCTTTTAGAGAGGGATGGATGGGGGTGTCCTAGATGGAGGTCTATCTGGGAAGAAGGTAAAAGACAGGGTACTGGTCCAACTGCATTTGTTGGTCTTTCCCCAGCATCAACCTCAGCTTCTGTCTCAATGCTTCTGGAAAACATGTCCCCAACTCCATTGGTAAGGGAAACAACCTGGATCTCTCAGGCCCTGGGACAGCAGGGAGGGGTTGTGGATGGGGATACCTTCTCTCTCCTTGAATAGAGTAGGAAGGTGAGGCCAATTATCCTGCCTTCTATGTGTGTCCCTGACTACAGGCTTCACGGTAGAACTCCAACTGGACTGGCAGAAGCAAAAAGGGATACGACGGGCACTGTTTATGGCCTCCAGACAGGCAACCTTAACCCAGACCTTGCTCATCCAGAATGGGGCTCGGGAGGACTGCAGAGAGATGAAGATCTACCTCAGGGTATGGCTCTGAGGACAGGGGTGGACTGGCCAGGGCAGGTGACCCACACAGAACTAAGACCCTTCCTGAAGGGAGTGAGATCGGAAGGCTCTCTGGTCATGTGAGGCCGAGGAAAGGAGGCTCTTCGGTCACGAGGACTGGGAGCCAGGCTGCCAGGGCTTCTGAAGAAATGAGGTTGTTAAGAATTGCAAAAAGGAGGGGCCGGGAAGGTGGCTCAGTGGTAGAGCTCTTGCCTTGCATGCCTGAGGCCCTGGATTCGATTCCTCAGCACCACATAAGCAAAAAGAAAAAAGCCGGAAGTGGCGCTGTGGCTCATGTGGTAGAGTGCTAGCCTTGAGCTGAAAAGCTGAGGGACAGCGCCCAGGCCCAGAGTTCAGACCCCAGGACTGGACCCCCCCCCAAAAAAAAAAGAATTGCAAAAAAGAGATGCAAAACTGAAAGAGAGGGGCCACCGAGTCCCCCCAGAGTCCCCTGACCTTATGAAGTTTCTCCCCTGATTTCTAGAATGAGTCAGAATTCCGAGACAAGCTCTCCCCGATTCACATCGCTCTCAACTTCTCCTTGGACCCCCAAGCTCCCCTGGACAGCCATGGCCTCCAGCCAGTTCTGCATTACCAGAGTAAGAATCGGATAGAAGACAAGGTGAGGATGGGGTAGAAAGAGGAGCCCTGGGAGGACTGAGACCTGGACACCTGGGGGCAGGGCTGTGGAAAGGAAGGAAGGGCCTGCAGCCCAGGCATGGTGGAAACTCCCCTCTCAAGATTGCCCTGCTCCCCAGGCTCAGATTTTGCTGGACTGCGGAGAAGACAACATTTGTGTGCCTGACCTGCAACTGCAGGTATATGGGTAAGTGGTGCTAGCCGTGAGCTGGGAGTTTCAGGGTACCCCTGGCACTCAGATATTAGTCGGGACATACTAGTTGTGTGACCTTGGGAAGTCTCTGAAATTTCTCTGACTTCTGTGTCTTTCTACATTAGGAGTAAGGACATTTCTTTTCTTTGGGCTGGTGCCAAGGCTTGAACTCAGGGCCTGAGCATTGTCCCTGAGCTTCTTTGTGCTCAAGGCTAGCACTCTGCCACTTGAGCCACAGTACCACTTCCAGCTCTTTCTGAGTAGTTTATTGGAGATAAGCATCTCATGGACTTTCCTGCCCAGGCTGGCTTTGAACCAAGATTCCCCAGATCTCCGCTCCTGAGTGGCTAGGATTATAGATGTGAGCCACCATCGCCTGGCCGCATTTCTTTCTCTGTCTTGATAGAAGGGTCAAATACAATAGTCTGCATAAAGCAGCTAGGCTCGTGCCCAGCCAGAGTTGGAACTCAGTGCTGTCTCTTCTGTACTATTCACATTCCCCATTGTCCTCATTGGGCCATTCGTTCCCCAGCATCCTTATCCTGTGTGTCCCCTCCAGGGAACAGAAACCTGTGTATCTGGGTGACAAGAACGCAGTGAACCTGACTTTCCACGCCCAGAACATGGGCGAAGGCGGTGCCTACGAGGCTGAGCTTCGGGTCACGGCCCCTCCAGAGGCTGAGTACTCAGGACTCATCAGACACCCAGGGGTGAGAGAGAGGGGACTCTCTCCAAAGTGGGGTTGAGGGGATATCTCTCCAGAGGGGACACCCAAGCCTGACCTTTGCCCATACATCTCCAGAACTTCTCCAGCCTCAGCTGTGACTACTCCGCCGTGAACCAGAGCCGTCTGCTGGTGTGCGACCTGGGCAACCCCATGAAGGCAGGGGCCAGCGTAAGTCTTGGGTGGAAGAGGAGGGGGTTGAAACTGAGCATTTGTGGCTCCTAGCTCCTCGAGAGGCTGAGATCTGAGGATCACTAGTCAAAGCCAGCCCAGGAGGCTGGGCATGTGGCTTAGTGGTAAAAGCGCTTGCCTAGCATGCATGAAGCCCTGGGTTCGATTCTTCAGTACAGTAATGGCAGAAACAGAAAAAGCCAGAAGTGGTGCTGTGACTCAAACGTAGAGTGCTAACCTTGAGCAAAAGAAGCTCAGGGACAGTACCCAGGTCCTGAGTTCAAACCCTAGGACTGGCAAAAAAAAAAAAAAAAAAAAAGCCAGCCCAAGCAGGAAAGTCTTTGAGACTCTTATCTCCACTACCAGAAAGCTACTGAAAATAAACCAGAACTAGAGCTGTGGCTCAAGTGGTAGAGCAGTAGCCTTGTGTGAAAGAAGCTCAGGAACAGCTTCTAGGCCCTGAGGTCAAGCCCCAGCCCTAGGACCAGCACAAAAAAGAAGATGAGGAGGAGAAATCTGGAGGGAGAGAGGACCCCAGGACAGAGTCCCGTGAGTCCAGAGTTGGCCGCAGCATAGGAGAGAGGGCTGGAATTGAAGCAAGGCACATGCTCAGTCTAACAGCCCCTTTCTGACCTGTAGCTCTGGGGTGGCCTTCGGTTCACTGTCCCTCATCTCCGGGACACAAAGAAAACCATTCAGTTTGACTTCCAGATCCTCAGGTAGAGTGTGGGGAGGGCTGGGCTGGGGGCAGAAGGGAGGGCGGGGCAGGTGGGTGGCCAAGCCCAATAACAAGTGTGGAATTCTCCTGGGCTGAGCTCCGGATGCCACCTCAGTCTTCCTCCATCCCACAGTAAGAATCTCAACAATTCGCAAAGCAATATGGTCTCCTTCCTGCTCTCCGTGGAAGCTCAAGCCCAGGTGTCTCTTAACGGGTCAGTGCCCAGTAGAATGGGGGGGGGGGCTCTTTTCAGGATAGGGGGTTTCTTCTGCCCCTCTCTCAACCACTCTTCTCCTCAGTGTCTCCAAGCCTGAGGCGGTGCTCTTCCCAGTCACCGACTGGCATCCTCGAGACCAGCCTCAGAAGGAAGAGGATGTGGGCCCTGCTGTCCACCACGTCTATGAGGTGAGACTGGCTGGGTGGTAGCCAAGGAAGCGGAAGCAGAGGGGAGGGGCCGGAATGAGTGACAGAAAGAGAAGGAGGAGCTAGTGGGAATGAGTGACAGAAAGAAAAGGAGGAGCTAACGGGATCAGAGGGAGGATGGAGAAGAGGAGAGAGAGCTGGGTGAGTGACAGGAAGAAAAGGTCCAAGAGAGACAGCGCAATGAGGGACAGGCCAGCTGAGTGGGCTGGAAAGAGGGGAAGCCATGTAGCCAGGGTATGGTGGGGTGTGGTGCCCAGAATCTCAGTGGATCAGCACTCCACCTTCTTCTCCTCAGCTCATCAACCTGGGCCCCAGCTCCATCAGCCAGGGTGTGCTGGAGCTCAGCTGTCCCCATGCTCTGGAAGGCCAGCAGCTCCTCTATGTTACCAGGGTGACCGGACTCAGCAACTGTACAGCCAGCCACCTCATCAACCCACAGGGCCTGGAGGTGAGGGCTTTGATATGCTCAGAGGACCAGACTGAGGGCCTGGGAGAAGTGGGTGAGAAAGGAAGAGTCAGAAGGTTCAGAGGTTTCAGAGGCCTGGGAGGGAAAAGCAACTTTGTCCATTGCTTTCTTTCTGCCTGAAGCAACCTTCCCTATTTCCTGGTGTTTATCCAGGGCCTTGATCTGAGCCACTTCCTCCTGGAAGCTTTTTCCAGATCTGTCCTTCGGGGCCCGTGCCTTTGTTTTGGAGTTACACAAAAGCAGCATTTGGTGTAATGAATGTTAGGACACCATTAGACACAGGAAAAGAAACCCACACCAAACAAAACCGATCAAGTCCCCCACTCCTGGAGTTTTTGTTCTAGTGGAGGCTGATAGACAACAAAAACTAAAAAGAGAAAAATTACAGGTATTGAAAAGTTATGAAAACACAGAACTGATACGCTGTTGGGGAGACTGGTGACCTTCAGTTATGTCATCAGGAAAATCCTCATGAAGAAACAGTAAACTGAGGCCTGGGGCTAGAGTCATGGCTCAAGTGGTAAAGTGCCTGCCTGCTAAGTATCTAGCCCTGAGATCAAATTCCATTACTGGGGGGTGGGAGGCAGGATGTAGAGAGTTTTGGTCCTGCTGGCTCATACTTATAATTCTAGTTACCCAGGAGGCTGAGATCTAAAGGTCAAGGTTTGAAGCCTACAGGAGCAGGCAAATCCAAGAGACTAATTTCCAATTAACCAGGAAAAAAAAGCCAGAAGTGAGATGTGACTTAAGTAGTAGAAGAACAGCTATGAGTGAAAAAACGGAGCCAGAGTTCCAGACCCTGGACTCACACCCAAGAATTGACACCAGAGCTGGATGGATGACAATGTCTCATTTCTATAATCCTACCTACTCAGGAGGCTGAGATCTGAGGATCATGGTTTGAAGCTAACCTGGGCAAAAAAAAAAAGATTGTGAGACTCTTACCTCCAATCAACTACTCAAAAAGCCAGAAGTGGTGGGGCTGGGAAGGTGGCTCAGTGGTAGAGCGCTTGCCTTGCATGCCTGAGGCCCTGGGTTGGATTCCTCAGCACCACATAAGCAAAAAGAAAAAAGCCGGAAGTGGCGTTGTGGTTCAAGTGGTAGAGCGCTAGCCTTGAGCTAAAGAGCTGAGGGACAGCGCCCAGGCCCAGAGTTCAGGCCCCATGACCGGACACAAAAAAAAAAAGAGAGAGAAGAAGGAAGGAAGGAAGGAAAATCCTGAGGCCTAAAAGACAAAGATGAAGCTACCTATAAGCTACAGAAGAACATTCATACAAAGAGAACAGCCAAGGCAAAGAAAAAGGCTCATGTCTTCATGAAAACCTGAGTTCCATCTGTTTTCAGATTTCAGTGCTGAGCTCCCTTGGTGCCTTACACATGGGAAGTGGTCAGTGGAGTGGACTGATAGAAAGGCAGATAAATAGCTGGATGCTTGCAGCTCATACCTGTAATCCTAACCGCTCTGAAGATTGTGGTTCAAAGCCAGCCATTTTCACAGGCAGGCAAGTCCATGAGACTCATCTCCAGTTAACTCTCAAAAAAGCTGGAAATAGAGCCATTGGCACAAGTGGTAGAACACCAGCCTGGAGCAAAAAAAACCTAAGGGTCAGTGCCCAGACCCTGAGTTCAAGCCCCCAGTACCTACACACTCCCCCCCACCCCTGCACGCGCGTGTGCACACACACACAGAGGCAGAGGTTAAACAAAGCTGTGGGCTATTTTCGATGCTGTAATGAGTTGGGAAAGGTATCCAAGGGTCTCGTCCTCTTCCAGCTGGACCCCGAGGGCCCCTCACACCTGCAGAAACGAGAAGCCCCAAGCCGCAGCGCCGCCACCTCTGGGGCAAAGGTCCTGGTAAGTCATTCTGAGCATTGGGTCAGGACCTACGCTTGGAGTACCTACTTGGGCTCTCAGAACTATTCCCCCACACACACAAAAAGGGGGCAGAATTCCAAGTTCAAGCCTTTTCTTTCCAGAAATGCCCAGAAGCTGAGTGTTTAAGGCTACGCTGTGAACTTGGGCCATTACACCGACAAGAAAGCCGAACTCTGCAGCTACATTTCCGAATCTGGGCCAAGACCATTCTGCAGGTGAGGGAGCCTCGCCTCAGCCCTGACCCTGACCCTGACCCCTGGGCCTGCCCAGACCAGCCCTGCCTTTTCTCTACTGTCCTAAGCAGCTCTCCTTTGGCCAATGGACAGGACACTGCAATTCCCTTGTCCCCTGATCTAGATCAGAAAGTCTGTCCTTAGCGCCACCTCGTGGCCATAGTAGGAGTAACCTCTTCCTCTTCTGGCCAATTCAGAGAATGGAGAGTGAGAAGAGAGACCAAGTAAGCAGATGCAGGAATAGTAAAGAGCCATTTAATCCAGCATACATTATGGTCCAAGCTTGGATCTGGGTGTTGACCCATATTAATGATTCAAAAAAGAAATTTTATTTTATTGAACATGTCATCTGATTATACATTATTTAGTTTCAATTATACATTATTTAGTTTCAATTTCTCAGTTTTACATATATTATATAAGAAACAGTTCAGCTGGGCACTGGTGGCTCACACCTGTAATCCTAGCTACTCAGGAGGCTGAGGTCTAAGGATCACAGTTCAAAGCCAGCTCAGGCAGGAAAGTCCTTGAAACTATTATTTCCAATTAATCAAATCACAACTCCCTCCACTCCCTTGTGAAAAAAAGCCAAAAATAGAGCTATGGCTCAAGTAGTAGAGCACCAGCCTTGAGCAAAAAAAGTTCAAGGACAGAGCCCAGGTTCTAAATTCAAGACCCAGGTGGCACAAAATAAAGACAAAAGAAACATCAAGAGAGAATGAGTCCAATATAAGGAAAGATCACAGCCTGAGCCCTAGACCATGGGGAAGCTCTTTGTCTTCTAGATCCCAAAAAAGGCTGCTCTAACCTCTCTTTCCCACCCACAGCGGGAACACCAGCCACTTAGCCTTCAGTGTGAGGCTGTGTACGAAGCCATGAAAATGCCCTACCGGATCCTGCCTCAGCAGCTGCCTCAAAAGAGACTTCAGGTGAGGCCAGAGGACCAGAGGTCTAGTTCACAGAAGCCAGGCTCAGAGCCCTGGAACTAGGACTGGGAATGACCATGTAAGGAATAACCGTGTCATCTACTGTGTGAGTGGCCAAGCTGGTGAGTTATAGAAACACCTGTCTTACGGGATCAGGGATGGCTTCCTGGAAGATGTGATGTGTAGGCTGAGGCCTGAGGGAACTAACCAGGCTAGCCACTCATGAAAGGATGATACTGAGGAAAGGAAATAACAGGAAGGCCCAAAAGTGAGAGACAATATTGTTGCCCACTCAAAGCGCTGATGCCTTCAAGTAACGGAGACCAAGTATGAGCGAGGAAAGTCTGTGGGTTCTCAGCGACTTCACTGGGCTTGCTCCCCCCAGGTGGCCACGGCCGTGCAGTGGAGCAAAGCAGAGGGCAGCAATGGCGTCCCGCTGTGGATCATCATCCTAGCCATCCTTTTTGGACTTCTGCTTCTTGGTCTGCTCATCTACATTCTTTATAAGGTTAGCCACATCCTGCCCTACACTTGGCCCCCCTGCCTGCAGGTTTTGCCCTCAACCCAGCGTAATCCCAAGTATCTACCACCAGCTGTTTTCTGGGAGTATGTTCTCACCTCCATCCTGCCTACCTGAGTCCAGGCCTGACCCTTCCCGAGGACCCTTTCTTCCATCTACAGCTCCTAGCTTAGAAAGAGTCTTCTTGTCCATTTTGCAAAAGCACTGTAGCCCACAGATGGCAAATACAAGGCTATTTCTCCTGTCACTTCCTCTAAAAGTCCATGGCAGCCATCTCTAGTCAATCATCTCCTAAGAGTGGTATGGAATCTTTAAGAAGCAGCCACTGCTAGGCAGACAGACTCCATATTTGAGTTGAAGGTTTGACTCCATGGGACTTCTTTGCCCTTCCTAGCTTAACTGGGGGACTCTGTGTGTGTGTGTGTGTGTGTGTGTGTGTGTGTGTGTGTGTGTGTGTGTGTGTGTGTGTGTGTTGTGTGTGTGTGTGTGTGTGTGCAGGTGCGTGCGTGCGTGCGCCAGTCCTGGTGTTTAAACTCAGTCTGGACTTTGTCCTTGAGCTTTTTCATTTTTCACTCAGGACTGGCCCTCTATCACTTGAGCTACACCTCCACTTCCAGCTTTTTGGTGGTTAATTGGGGATAGGAGTCTCATAGGCTTTCCTGCCTGGGCAGGTTTCAAATTTTTTTTTTGGGTCCGGTCGTGGGGCCTGAACTCTGGGCCTGGGCGCTGTCCCTCAGCTCTTCAGCTCAAGGCTAGCACTCTACCACTTAAGCCACATCGCCACTTCTGGCTTTTTTCTAATGTGGTGCTGAAGAATCGAACCCAGGGCCTCGAGCATGCAAGGCAAGTGCTCTACCACTGAGCCACCTTCCCAGCCCCACTGGGATCATTTTTTAAGATACTGATTCAAGGATAAAAGGTCTCTAAATCACCTTTGATTATCACTCTCCTGTACCCACTGGACATCGTCGGGAAGTCTCATAGTCTGAATTCTGATTAGGAAGACTGAGGAATCCTAATTTTCTCTTGGAATCAGAGTCGTGCTGGTACTTAACTGCTCCCTTCTTTCCGTTTCATCAGCTTGGCTTCTTCAAGCGTTCCCTCCCATACGGCACAGCCATGGAAAAAGCTCAGCTCA
Source organism: Dipodomys ordii (assembly GCF_000151885.1). Classification (NCBI taxonomy): domain Eukaryota; kingdom Metazoa; phylum Chordata; class Mammalia; order Rodentia; family Heteromyidae; genus Dipodomys; species Dipodomys ordii. The sequence continues at coordinate 2,283,771 of NW_012267371.1, read as the reverse complement.
AGCCTCCAGCCACCTCTGATGCCTGAGTCCTCCTGATCCCAGACTCCCAATCCTGAAGAGCCAGTCCCCTGCTCTCCATCTGTTCACAGAGAGGGGATTGAGCACTTCCTGAAGGTGCTGAGGGCCAGGGAGAACTTCCTCTCCCTGGCCTAGAGACATACTTGAAGGGCCAGAGCCAGGGGCCAGGAGAGAAACTGGGGCTGACCCTCCCCCTGTGCACTGTGAAGGACCCTCGTTTACACATGCTCTCCCACAGATGGGGGAACTCAGATCCAGGGACAGAAGCCTCAGCCTTTCTGCAGCCTTTGCATTTCAGAGTTTCCTGAAAACAACTTGGAATCATAGCTAGGGAATCTATTTGTGGTTCTTCGGGCCAGCCGTGCCACCAGGACTTCCTGTCCAGCTCCAGCCTGCAAAGATGGGTCATCACTCCTCACCAGAGATCCAAAGGAAGCCCCACCCCCTCTCCAGCTAAGAATCTGGGGCTTGAGGAGTGAGACCTGGCCTGGCAGCTCCAACAGCCCCCACCCTGGGGGACTAACAAGGAACACTAACCGAGGATGGACCGCCTCAGGACAGATCCCAAATGAAGGTCAAGGGTCAATGCTGGCCCAGACCCAGCTCTAGAGGAGTCAGAACTCACATGGAGCTGGATCCAGTCTGGGACCTGGAGTTGATCTAAAGCCCAGCCTCAGATGTTGATAACCTAATCTGGGCAGATCCAGGACTGTATTTGGGTCTGCTCCAGACCTGGGCCTAGAGGCCCTATTTATCCCTGACTTACGAATAGTCAGGAATTGCCTAGGACCCTGAAGAGGCCATGATGGCAACAGATCTGGAACCTCAGCCTGGCCAGACTCAGGCCCCCTCAGTCTCTGGAGAAAGGGGAGCCTCAGGCCTGCAAGACTTAGATTCTGTCCACCAGCTGCACTGATGCTGCCCCTCCCCCACTCCTTGCCCAACCCTCCCTTCCCTTCCCCTGGGCTCCAGACACCCTGGACTTATTTAAACTCTGTTGCAAGTGCAATAAACCTGACCCAATGTCCCTACTGACCAGAGAACCTGTATCATCCCACCCCACTCCTTCCAAACTCATCCTGAAACCAGATGGCTTGGCCAGAAAGAGATGTCTGCCTCAAGGCTTTTCTCTATGGGGAGCCAGGAGAATGTCTCCCCAGGAACCTCTGTTAAGTGACTTAAGAATGGAAAGGGAGAGGGAAGGGCTCACCTTTTTCCTTCATCAGCCCCCCACCAGATCTGGTCCTTGACACCCCTAGGGAAGAAAGGTTTAAGGATAATGGAAGCATACAAAGTTGAAGGTGAGGGAAGATGGTGCAGAGATTCACCTGGCCTTCACTTAAACCAAACTAATAATAAAGGGAGAAAAAGCCATGGAACTAAAATGGAAGAAATCTAGTTAGGTTTTCATAATGTCATCATTGACATTGTACATGGTGCAAAGGGAGGTGTTGGATAGTTTATTTGTTTTGGGTTTTTTTGTTTGTTTTGGGCTAGTCGTGGGGCTTGAACTCTCGGCTTGGGGCTGTCCCTGCGCTCTTCAGCTCAAGGCGAGTGCTCTACTTCTTGAGCTACGGCGCCACTTCCAGCTTGCTAGTGGTTTATTGGAGATAAGAGTCTCACCGACTTTCCTGCCTGGGCTGGCTTTGAACTGTGGTCCTCAGATCTCAGCCTCCTGAGTAGCTAGGATTACAGGCATGAGCCACCGGTGCCTGGCTGGATGGTTTATATATATATATATATATATTTGATTCCATTTGATTTCCCTCAATCCTGTGAATTAGGTACTCTTGACTCTGTCTTCACAAGGAGAAACTGAGGCCCAGAGATTATATAATATGCTTGCCCAAGGTCACACTGTGTGGCAGAGCAAAGACAAATTCAGCCTTATCTGACAATGATAGATCTGGTTCTTAATCAACATGGGCTTTGGATCAGCCACAGGCCCCAGATCTTGGAAAATAAAGCCTTTCATTATGAGAGAGGCCCCCACAGTCCTCTTTTCTACTCAAGGCCTATCCAGAGAGGCAGAAAGGAAGAAGAATGTGTACATGTCAGGCTATATGGAAATTTCACCACCAGAGGGCAGGATAGCCACAAATTATGGAAATTTAGAGAAGGATGGTATGAAACCCACCTCTGTCTTCCCCCATCAGCAGGGCTATTCTTGTGGACTCAGGCTCCTGCCAAGAAGTGGCTACATCATGTCAAACTATTCCTCCAGCTAGACCATCTGGACCACATTCCAGTCTGGAATTTAGGATTCTATACCTCCAGAATGACTTTCTAGAAGCCATAAAGGAAGAGGGACTAAGCAGAGGAACATTCTTAATGAAACCATTTCCAAGGATGGTAGTCATGGTCTGGCACCCAAAACCCTCAAGGAAGGAAGTCTCTTGTTTTGGTTTGGTGTAGTGTTTTTTGGGGGGGGCATTTTTTTTTCATCATTTGTGGGTCTTGAACTCAGGGCCTGGGTGCTATCTCTAAACTTTTGTGCTCAGGGCTAGTACTCCACCACTTTGAGCCACAGCCCCACTTCCAATTTTCTGATGGCTAATTGGAAATCAGAATTTCATATACTTTCCAACTCTGGCTGGCTTTGAACTGTGGTCCTTAGATCTCAGCCCCCTGACTAGCTATGATTACAGGCGTAAGCTACCAGTGCCTGGCATGTTTTTTGTTTTGTTTGGCTATTTTGAAGAGTCTCTCCTCTTAGGAGGAATGAAGGTATAACAACCAAATTTCTGGGGTCAGATCAGGAATTTGCTCCAATGTTGTAGGGAGGAAAATGAGCCAGGAGTGTTGGGCTGGATGTATTGATGTGCAGCTTCTTGTGCTTTTGAGACAGTGACAGGATCTCCCCCCTTGAACACAACACAAGGAAGGAATTCCCTAGACTCAGAGATTTTCATATATCTAATCTAGTACCAGCTTCTGTCCCCCAGCTGTAATTCTGACCCCTGGCTGAGTTTCCTTTCCCAAATCTTCCAACCTTGCAGAATAAGTATGCCTCCCATCTTTTCTGTCAGTTGTGGGGCTTGAACTCTGGGCCTGGGCGCTGTCCCTGCCAGTGCTCTTCAGCTCAAGGCAAGCACTCTACCACTTGAGCCACAGCGCCACTTCCAGTTTTCTGCTAGTTAGTTAGAGATAAAGAGTCTCATGAACTTTGTGCCAGGGCTGGCTTTGAACCATGATCCTCAGATCTCAGCCTCCTGAGTAGCCAGGATTACAGGCATGAGCCACTGGCACCCAGTGCCTCCCATCTTGAGACTAGAATGATTCAGAGAAACCTGGGGTATGGGTGGGGGTGAGAGGGTAGGAGGCCTGAGCCCTGTCCTTGTCTGTTGGTGGGGATGGAAAAGAAGAGGAAAAGAAGGAAACAGAGCAGCTGGAGGGGGAGGAGGGAAGGGGCTAGAAGAGGCAGCTGGCAGGCAGGAAGATGATCTGGGGGTCTCAAGTTTCTTGACATCAATTAGAACAGCCGGTCTAGGCTCATTAGTAGCCTGGGGTGCGGGGCTCATCAATAATGAATTCACCCCACACACTGCCCCCCCCCAGCTCCCTGCAAGGTCACCCCGCCCTCCAACCAGCTGCCTCCCCACAGTATACTAAGCAACCTCTCTTCTGAGGCCTCCCTAACTCAGAGCCCCTGGGGCCAGTGTGGGAGAGTGGACAGGCTCTCAGGGCAAAGAGGAGTCTGCGACAGGTCAGCCATGCTGGCCCACAGTCTTGTCTGAGAGTCCCCAGGAAAGAGAACAGGAGTAGAGAAGAGGCTAAGAAGAAGGAGGCTTCCTGTCATGAGTCCATTTGGATGGTGGCAGGTCAGATTCAGAAGAAGACAACCTCCTCATCTGATGGGCTAAGAGGCCCTACATCCTCCCTCAAGGCCAAATATGAGCAGCAAGGTCAAACTCCCTCAAGATCTCTGGGTCATAACAAAATCAAGGCATTGGCAACACAGCATTCTCTTGCCCTTGAACTAGAGAGGTATATCTTGGCAGGTGCAAGAACAGAACTTTTCTTCAAACCAGCTTCAATAGAGGTTGAAGATTGAGATTACCCAGGCCCAGAAATAGGAACCCGAACTTCCTGCAACTTAACTTGGCCACGTCACCCCAACTTCCCTCCAGAACCCACAGATGCCAGTCTTCTTTCCTCCTTGAAAACTGTTCCAAAATTCTAGTCAGTCACACTACCCTTCCCAGACTTCTTCCTCCCTGACTCCACCTTCCCCAAGCCCCAAACAGTTCCAATTCCTGGGTCACACCCCTTTTTCCCTCTGGCTGGGGTTGGCCTCAAGCTGGTGGCTTGGCATTCTGGGAAATCTGCCTGCCACCCTCCCCTTTTGAGGCAGGTACTGACAGGCCCAAGCTGTAGCAGCTTCTTCCCCAGACGCCTCTCAGACGTGCAGACTTCAGCCTCACGCTGAGGCCTCCGTGGCCAACCTCCAGCCCAGACACCCTGTTGGTCTTTGTCAGACCTTAGAACACATCCGGGTGTCCTGAGTACCCTCTCCCTGCCCTTCTTCCCAGCTTTGCTTCCTAGCCTTTCCTCCACCTCACCAGTGCTGTTCAATCCAACCTCTCCTTGGTGGGGAAAGCTCAGAATGTAGTCCCTGGGTAAGATGCACACACACACACACACCTCAACCCAAATCCAGGGCTTCTCGGTGCCTCCTGCCTCCTGGGTCTGTCATCTTTCAAATGCCCTAATGATCTGTTACAAGCTTTTATTTCCACCTCTTCAGAACCATTGATTTCTAGTCTCTTCACTCAGAGCTGCCCTAAGGGCCAGAGGTCAATCTGGAGTCCCATCTTCTACCCTCCATTTCACCTCTGAGACAGGAGACAGCCCCCCTCCCTCCCCAGGAGTCCTGCTCCAAAGCCAGAAAAACAAACTAGGAGCCCAGACATTCCCTGCTGCACCTCCTCTGCCCTCAGCCCCATCCCAGCCAGCCTCTCAGAAAGGGACCCTCCCCACTTGTCCCACCCCGTCCTACCCCCAGGCTTCATCTCTCCCCAGAGTGCAGAAGCATAGGCGACTTGCAGCCCTCCGACTCAGCCCCTCCCGGGAGTCCCTGGCATCTCGGTTTCCCAGCCTTCTCCATCACCCTGCGCCGTTTCCTGGATGCCGTGTCCTTCCCTCCCGTCTCCCCAGCCCGGACTGCAGAGGTCCGGGGAGGGGGGGGTAACAATCCCGAGGGTGGGAGCGGCCAGGACCCCGGCGGGCCCGAATCCCCCACTCCTCGGGCTCGGGCCTTCACCTGCTCCGGGCCCCGCCCCCGGCCCGCCCCGGGCCCCGCCCTCTCCAG
>NW_012267371.1:2262749-2278225 GCF_000151885.1 Dipodomys ordii | reverse complement strand
CCGCGGCGACTGCAGCCGCCGGTCAGCCACCGGCTCCCCCTCCCCCTCCATCGGCCTGCACACCTGGGGTCCCCTCGGCCCCTTCCTCCGCCCCTCCCCCTCCCCCCGGGAATCCGGGGGGTGGCGGAGCTGCACGGGGGGGGGGGGGAGGCGGGGTGCGACCCCCGCCCCATCATGAGGACATTGCGTATTCATGAGGCTCATGAATATTATATGACAGGCTACGAGAAACTGGGGGAAGGGGCTGCCCCGGCCTGGAGGACTTGGGGGAAGGTTCTGACCTGTACCCCACTACCACCCCCACCCCTGCTCCAGCGACTGCCCCCCTCCCCCTTCTCTGCCTTGACACTCCGACATCCTCCTGGGCCCAGGATAAGGGGGGAAAGGAGGAAGTGGGGGGCGGGGGTGGGGACGAGGGTGGTGGGGGCAGCTTCGAGGGGAGGGGAGAGGGTGGGAGGTGGGAACTTGGGGGGGTGAAGATAAAGGGGCTGGGGGTGGGGGGAGGAGGAGAAGCGAGGAGGGGAAAACTGTCCATCCTCGGCTCCTGCGGCGGAGAGCCTGGCTCCGCAGCCATCCTGCCCCAACACGCCGGGACCTGCCCCTCTCTTTTTCTCCTGGCCCTGGCTGCCTGGGCCTTTCCTTCTTCCCCTCCACCCTGGCCCTGGGTCGGGGCGGGGGTGGGGGCTTCAGGAGAGGGAGGGGCGAGCATGGGGGAGGGGAAGTCCCGCTGGGCTGTGACAGCCTGTCTGCCACAGCCACCCCATCCTCATGACCTACATCGGGAAGGGAGCCCCAGGGATGGGGGAGGAGAGGGCCTAGCTGGGCTCTGGACTCTCCTCTAGGCCCTTACCCTCCTCCCTGCCTCCACCGAAGTGCACTAGCCCGCTCTGACCCCTACCCTCTGCCCTGGCTGAGGTCAGTTCCTAGGGTCTGTTTGGGGGGGGGGGGAGAATCCCCCCCTACTACCTAGACACCTAGACACCTGTGGTCTCCTTGCCCCCTACTCCTCACTGGGGACAGCTTGGGCCCATGCTGGTGCCAGAGGGCTCCACTGACTCCTACCTTCTCTTGTCCTGAGGCCCTTTGCCAGCTGTCTGCCTTTCCTTTCTCCTTTCAACTGATTGTCTACCTGGTTGACCTCCACAGCATCTTTCTCCCTTACTGCCCTCCTTCCTCCACCTCCATCTTCTCCTGTGTGGCCTCCGTCCCTTGCCACTTTATGTCTGGGTCCCCTCCACCTGGCACAACATCGTAGCTATTAAATGAATGAGAGAACTAAGGCATGAATGACTGGTTGGTTGCCTGCCTCCTTTCCAGGAGTGCCTCTAGCAGAGGAAGATATTCTGTGCCCTTCTGTGAATACCACCCTTACGTTAGAGGGCTTCCTTCCCCACTCCATGCACACACAATGCCCCAACACAGACTGGACTTAGGCCTCCAGCACACAGGTTCTTTCTCCTCAAGCCTAGGTCATTCCTACACACTTACCCACAGCAGGCTACAGTGAGCAGGACTTGCCCTGGTCAGGAGACCCCCAAAGAGGAGAATGTTGGAGACTAGCTGGAACCCCACCAAGATCCCAGCCACAGGAAGACTGCCTGGGTCCAAATTCTCTGAAATTGGGAGCCAGTCGTTTCCCACAGCACATGCCCGGAGGCCACAGTGATGTGCCAACCTCACACACCTTCACATTTTTCCCCTCGTTTATTTACGTTATATTTTTTGTGCCCGTTCTGGGACTTGAATTCAGGATTTGGGCTCTCTGTTCCTTAGTTTTTTTCCACTCAAGGCTAGTGCTCTACCATTTGAGCCATAGCCCTATTTCCTGCTTTCTGGTGACTAACTGGTGATCAGAATCTTACACTTTTCTTCCTGGGCTGACTTTGAACCTTGATCATCACATCTCAGCCTCCTGAGTAGCTGGAGTTGTAAGTGTGAGCTATCAGTGCTAGCAATTTTCCATTTATCTATTAAGCTCTATAACTCTCCCTGCCCAGCCTGTTCAAGGCTCTAGAGTCAGGGCCCCAGGCTGTGCTCAGCCTTTCGTACCATTTTTTTTTTTTTCCAACTGAGTCCCTGATGCAGGGAGAAGTGGGGGATGGGGGGACCTCTGTCCAGTCAGGTGGGCAAGACATCTGGGAAGCTTGCTTCGGGCTTCCCAGCCACCTTCTCCCTCTAGGCCCTGCCCCCACCCACATCTACCCTGGGGTTATTAGGGAAGGGTGCTTTCAGCGGTGGTTCATAATCATCCCTTGTCTCTTTCACCTTTGACTTCAAAGCTTTTCCAGCCCTCAGTCTGCCTCCTGCCCAGATGGGGGAATTGAGGCAAGAGGGGACAGACACACTGGACGTGGTCAGGAGGCTAAGGCCCAAGGGTTCAAGGCTTTCTTCCCCTTTTGACATATCTGGAGAGGGAGCAAACAACATGCTTGAAGGATTTTTTTTTTTAAAGTGATGATTCAAGAGGAGATCTGTTTCTCCCTTGGCCTCAGAGTTTTACTATTTTAACCTGGGGCTTGATCGTCCTGTGCCTCTTACCACATTCGGCCCTAAGCACTGGCAACTTTAACTCCAATTCCTGTCTCTGATCTTAATCTCACCCTGTCTTAGTCTTCAGTCCAACACCAACTCACGGCCCTACCCTGCACCGTGTCTGGTTCCTGTACCTACCCAGACGCTGACACTCCCCTGGCCAGCTCATAGCACACACTCCCATTCTTTCCCATTTTTTACTGACACAGTCTTAGTTCCACCTAAGAGCCAAGGGGCTGCTCTGGACCTGATCAGATCTTCCAGGGAAGGGAAGGGAAAGACTGGCCTTCTGTGGGAGGAAGAGAGCCCCGTGTGGCTCAGGGAAACCTGGGAAGAATCAAAGTGCTTAGGGGATGGGAATGGGCACAGAGGCATCCAACCAAGGGCCTGTGAGCTCACCCTCTAAAATGCACTGGATACTGTCTTCAGTAAAGCATGTGGCAGTTCCCCATGGAGCTGGGTGGGGTTCTAGCTGCTGAAGGTAATTACTCTAATTGGGCTTTCTCTGGAAGAGCCTGCCCCAGCCAGGCCTCAACTCCTCCCTGCCCTGACTAACATGGGTGCCACACACGCACATACAAGCACACTTGCACACACATACTCCAATTTGTTCTCCTCTTCTTCCTCCAAACCTATCTTCAGGCCTCACCACACCAGATGGTGAAAGCTCTAGATTTCTTACCTGTTTCTCCACCCTATTTTCCTCTCCCCACCCCACTCCAGTCTACGCAGAAAAGTATAGTACTTAAAAGCCCCACTTCTGAGACAGGTGCCCACGGACTCACACCTTAATCCTAGCTCCTCAGAAGGCTGAGATCTGGAGGATTATAGTTCAAGGCTATCCTAAAGAGAAAAGCCCATCTCCAATTAACCAGAAAAAAAAAAGAGCCAGGCTAGAAGCATGGCTCAAGTGATAGTGTACTATCCAAGCAAGCAAGCTGAGGCCCTGGGTTCAAACTCTCATGCTGGCCACACAGGAAAGAAAAAAGAAAAGAAAAAGAAAAACCTGTTTCTGGAACCAGCCATGTTCAAATCCTCCACTAGCTGTTTGACCTTGATCCTATAACTCTTGCTCTATGAGCCAACTGTCATCATCTATCAGATAAGAATTCATTTATTCAACAAACATTTATTGAGCTCTCATTGTGATATGCCAGCACTTTACATGGATCCGTTCAATCCTCACATCAACTCTGCGAGGCAGGTACTGCTGTTCTCATTTGACAGATGAGAAATGAGACCAGGAGAGCCAGTGAAACCAGCTACTCGCCCTGCTCGTGCTCCATGCAGCAATCCACCAGGAAATTATAAAGTGCCTGGCAAAGCCGAGCACAGTGGCACATGTCTATAATCCCAGCACTTTGAGAGAGGATCATGAGTTCAAGGACAGCCTGGGCTACAGAATAAGATACCCCCCCCTGACAAACAAATAAAAAATAATAAGTAAAAAAATGAAGTTTCTGGAGTAGCCTAAAACCTCAAAAAGTGGTAACTACTGTTATTCTCAGAAAAAAGGGAAGAAGGGAGCCTAGGACTTGGTTATATGAAACAAAGACATGTTGGGTTTTTTGTTTGGTGCTTTGGTTTATTTGCAGTACCAATGACTAAACCTAGGGCCTCACAAATGTTCAGCGAGCGTTCTACCATTGAGCTACACCCCTAGCCCTCAAGAGCCCCATTTTTTTGTCCAACCAACCCTTAAGCTGCCATCTGCCTCTTCTACTTCAGATTGCAGAGTGGAGCTAACAAGAATTTGGAAAGGAGATAAGGAACTACTGGGTGCCTTCCCTGCTTCCTCTCACCTCAAGCCTCTGTCTCATTTCCTTTCTCCTGTACCCCAAGACTCTTATCAGTGGAAAGCTGAGCTCCTGGATAGCCTTAGGGACCTAAATGGCTGCTACCTGGTTCCACCCTACAGCGTTCATCTCCCGTTCCTTAAACAAGATGGAAGCCTTTGCTCAGAACTCTGCTTTAGAGTTAACTCAGAGCCCTTTGGGAGGGATGTAGTGAAGGAAGCATTTGCTACAAAGATCTTGATTGAAATCCCAGCCCTAGCCCTAGCTACTTAGGAGGCTGCAATCGGAGGATCCAGGTTCAAAGCTAGCCCAAGCAGAAGAATTTGAGAAACTCTTAATCTCCAGTTGACCACCAAAAAGCTGGAAGTGAAACTGGGTCCCAAGTGGTAGAGTTTCAGCTTTGAGCAGATAAAGCTCAAGGAACATACCTAACGTCCAAGTACTGGGACACACACACACACAAGAAGTTCAGCCCTGATACTTATAGGCTCTGTGACATCAGCTGGGTTTTTCTAACTTCTCTGAGTCCCAATTTCTTTTATATGCCAAATGACAGAAATCATGTCAACTACGTTATAAAAACTCAGCACCACAGAGATTAAACATGATAAGACTCCCAATTTATTACCTGACACTTCAGTATAGTGGCTTTTTAATTTCTTTAATGCTTTTTTTTTCTTTTTCTGGAAAAAAATAAAAACAAAAAAAATCTCATTTCCTCTAAGATAGGTTTCAGATTGGGAGCCACGGAACTAGTCAAGGAAAACCAAGCTGCAGTACCCAGGGCTCTGCACAGAGCAAGTGCCAGCCCCAAACCAGCTGCTGGGGGTGGGTGCAGGAAGCTGGGGACACTGGGCACACTCAGGTTTCTCACACCATTCCTGAGGCTCGTTAGGGCTGCCCTGGCCGAGTGTGCCGGCAAGTAAGGAGGGGTGGTGCACTGGGAAGAAGCTGGGGGGGGGGCAGCACAGGCCAGGGAGGGGAGATGGTTAAATGGTATGTCACTCTGTTCATATCTCTGTCTCTCTCTGTCTCGCTCCCCCCACCCCCTCCCTGTGTTCTGCCTTCTCGCCATGCTCTGGTCCAGCTCTGTGTTCAGCAATGTTTCCCTGTTTTTATACCTCAGTTCACCTTTCCTTCTCTCTATTGTCCTCTAGTCTTTTCTCTCTCGTGTCTTTGACCCTTCTCCCAGCCACTTTACTCCTGTGTCTATCTCTCTTTCCCATCTGTTTCTGCTCACTTCTGTCGGTCTGTTTGCTCTCTCTACCCCACCCCAACACTGAAGGTATCAGAGGAAGAAATAAAACATAAGGTACACAGACCCCCAGCAGCTCAAGGCCAAAGCTGAGCATCCTAACCCTTTTCAAGTAGTCCTTAGAATCTGGAAGTCCAAGCTCCCAGCAGCCTGACTCCCTCTGCCTCAAGCTTTCTGGCCGTCTAGTCCTGGCATGGGATGGAAGAGACAGACCCCCTCCAGACCTTTCTGGACCAGCTCCCTGCCCCCAGCTGTGCCTGAGCCCTCCCCACCCCCTCCCTCTCGCCTCAGATTCCCCTAATCCCTGCTCCCCCGCCCTCCCCTCTGCCCCACTTTTCCAGGTCTCTGATTGGCTGATCCTACTGACTGGGCTGGGGGAGGGGGATGGCAAAGGAGGGGGCAGAGGGCAGAACTGAGGGAAGGGGACGGCTGTCAGGCCCAGGCCCCTGGGGGGCCGGGGCCAGGCCACTGCCTGGGGGCAGCAGGCACCAGAAACTGAAGGTATGCAAAGGGCAGTCCCTATGGAGGGAACAGGAAAGGATCCTGGGGACCCCTTGCTCTTAGAAGGTCAAGAGAGGACAGAACAAGGCCTGTAGCCTCCTGGGTTTGCTTTTGTTCCTGGGAGCCTCTGTTACTGGAGGAGCAGAGGGCAGACAGAACTCCACAGCTGGTAGATAGTGGGTTGCAGAAGGAAGCTTGCTTCCTGAAGCCCCGAAGCTGCCCCTTTGGAACCTGTTGGGGTCCCTCTCACCACTCTCGTGGGAGGAGACATTTCAGGGGAGGCCTGGACTTTCATTTCCCCTTGGGGTCAAACCCAGGCGTTCCTCTCCCAGAGGCCTGGGCAGCTTCCTCCTCCTGCAGAGCTGGAGGCCAGCATTCCGGTGAGACAGAAGGGGCCAGGAGAAGACCCTAGAGGTCTGGAGAGGAGCCTGGAACCAACGCCACCCGTAATGAAAGAATTATGATGGGATCCAAACCTTAATTGGAGGGAAGCTGAAGGGGCTAGGAGGCCCCCTTCCAAATCTAGGCCTCAATGTCCATCTCTGGGCAGTGGGATGAATTGTCCACTTGGTTCTGTCTTTCCTGGGACAGACACTAAATCTTTAGATCCCTGGGGGAAAGCAAGAGCAGAGTAGAAGGGGGTGGACAGACGGGCCTTGGGGCTCAGAGTGCCCCCTGAGCCTGAAGGCAGAGGCTTTTCCTGAGTCTATCAAGTAAGGGCCTAAAGGTCTTGGGGGAAGGGTGCTGGAGAAGGGGAAATGAAAGCCACCCCAAGGGAACACTGGGTTGGGTTGTGCCCTCCCCCAGGTCCCCAGCAGACCTGACCCAGCAGGGGAAATGTGTGTCACTCATACATGTATATAGCCCCCACCTCCCAGCGGGGGGATCACACTTTTGGGTGAAGGGTGCCCCAGCAAGGACATGGGACTGCCAGATAGGGGCAGTGCGTCCAAACGTCCATCTTCCATCTGTCCCAGAATGTTTTTTTCTCCCTTCCAGGCAGCCTGAGCCGGGCAGGGCCCCTCCCTCTGCTACGGCAGCCCCCCATCATGCAGCCCCCACTGGACCTCAAACAGATCCTGCCCTTCCCACTGGAGCCAGCCCCGACCCTGGGCCTCTTTGGAAACTACAGCACCGTGAGTACCCCATACCCCACCCTACGGGGGGGGGGCCCTTCTCGCCCTCCTGTGCTTAACTCTCTCCTTATAACCTCATCCTCCCCACTTGGAGTCAAAGGCAAGGATTGTGGGCTCTTTGTCTACCATTAGCAACAGTAATAATAGTGAAGATTGACTAGGAGCTTGCTATGGGCCAGACATTGTGTTCAGCATTTGGTGCAAATGGTCACATTCAGTCCTCCATCCACAGAAGCACTGAGATCTAAATCAGTAGTAGTGGCTGCAGGGATTAGCAGAAAGGCAAGCATGGCTGTTTTTATTTTTGTTGTTTGGTTGTTGTTTTAGGGGGAGGGTGGATGAGGTTGGTTTTTTGTTTGTTTTGTGCCTGTCCCTAGGGCTTCAACTCAAGGCCTGAGCACTGTCCCTTACCTTTTTTTTGTTTAAGGCAAGCACTCTACTACTTGAGCCACAGCTCTGCTTCTGGCTTTTTTTGGTGGTTCATTGGAGATAAGAGCCTCACAGGCTTTCCTGCCTAACTGACTTCAAACTGAGATCCTCAGACCTCAGCCTCCTGAGTCTTCAGGATTTCAGGCATGAGCCACCAGGTGCTTGGTTCCATTGGCTGTTCTCTTGAGCAAGAAGTAACTTAGTAAGAATGTTGAAGGGAGCAAAGGCTAGAGGAGACTGTCCCCAAAACAGGCCTGAGGGAAGGCAGACTGTGTCAGGGACAGCAGCCATGTGAGGGGGGGGGACAGGAGGAGGAGTGAGGTATTTCCAGGGAAATATTGATAGTCTATGGTGACTGCTGTCAAGGGTGGGAGAGAGAAGGGGCGAGCCAGGGATGACTCTAGGTTCAGGCCTCTGTGACTGGGAGGAAGTTGCCACTGATGGGAGGCAGGGGTTGGAGGAGGAAGCTGTTGGGGCTGAGGACACTGGGGTCACTTTAGGACCAGCTGAGAGGCGTACAGTGATCCCACATGTCCTTGGATTCTGAGGCCAAGGTAAAGCGTGCAGACGAAAGGTTTGGGGGAAATCACTTTTATTCATTTCACAGAATCCAGCATCAAACTATATTTGGCCACACACACGTAGAGTGAAGCAGGCCCCAGGCCACTCATGCAGCTTCTCAAGAGCCCAGCCAGTGGACACTATAATGTCTGTTTGACAAATGGGATGACAAAAACCCAGACTCAAAAGGGTACTTCATCAGACTGACACAGTTACGTGCCTAACACATGATTGGAACTCATTGGCTGGAGCTCTGCCACTTGAGCCACAACTCCACTTCCAGCTTTTTTGTGGTTCATTAGAGGTAAGAGTCTCATGGACTTTTCCTGCTGGGCTGGCTTCAAACTGCGATCCTCAGATCCAGCCTCCTGAGTAGGAGACACCAGGCGTAAGCTACCAGTGTCTGATTTATAATTCTCTTTCTCTCCCTTTTTTCCTACAATTCTCTTTATAGCATAGCTGCTTCCCCCCCAAATTCCTCCCAAAGACCCCCAACCAAAATTGCACTTAAAAGTTCACCAAGGTCATGTCTTGACCGTGTGTGTGTGTGAGAGAGAGAGAGAGAGAGAGAGAGAGTGCGCGTGCGCGCCTGTCCTGGGGCTTGAACTCTTTGCCTAGGTGCTTTCAATGAGCTTTTGGTGCTCAAGGCTAGCACACTAGCCCTGGAGCCACAGCTCCACTTCTGATTTTCTTTAGACTAATCTGCCTCAGCTGACTTCCAACTGTAATCCTTAGATCTCAGCCTCCTGAGTAGCTAGGATTACAAGCCTGGCCACCGGTGCCTGGTTCATGTCTTGACCTTATGAATGTGCCATTCCGTGGCTAGTATCACCTTCAATTTACAGATGAAAACACTGGGTGCTGACAACAAGAAAAGCACTGCTTCAGCTTCAGACACAGGAGAGTCAAGATGAGACAGACCTGGGGCTGGGAAGGTGGCTCAGTGGTAGAGCGCTTGCCTTGCATGCCTGAGGCCCTGGGTTTGATTCCTCAGCACCACATAAGCAAAAAGAAAAAAGCCAGAAGTGGCGCTGCAGCTCAAGTGGTAGAGCGCTAGCCTTGAGCTGAAGAGCTGAGGGACAGCGCCCAGGCCCAGAGTTCAGGCCCCACGACTGGACCCAAAAAAAAAAAAAAAGATGAGACAGACCTGTCTTAAAGGACCTTTTTTTTTTTTTTTTTTCAGTCCCTGGGGCTTGAACTCAGGGCTTGGGTGCTTTCCATGAGCATCTTTGTGCTTAAGGCTAGCGCTCTACCACTTGAGCCACAGCACCACTTCCAGCTTTTTTTGTGGGTGTGTACCAGTCCTGGGGCTTGAACTCAGGGCCTGGGCACTGTCCCTGAAGCTCTTTTGCTCAAAGCTAGCACTCTACCACTGAGCCACAGTGCCACTTCTGGCTTTTTCTGTTTGTGGAGTACTGGGGAATTGAACCTAGGGCTTCATGCATACTAGGTGAGCACTCTACCACTGATCCACCTTCCCACCCCCACTTCCAGCTTTTTTGAGTAGCTTATTGGAAATAAGAGTCTGAGGACTCTTCTGTTCAGGCTGGCTTTGAACTGCAGTCCTCAGATCTCAGCCTCCTGAGTAGCTAGGATTACAGGCGTGAGCCGCCTGCGCCCAGCTCTTTAAAGGACTTTTATTCAGAAGAGAAAGATAGACAGCAAAACAGAAGGAAGGTTATAAACATTGTCACAGAAACACTAACGAAGATTCAGTTTCACAACCAAAAGGTTTTTTGGAGTACCTACCGACTGCTAGGCACTGTGGCTGACATTAGGGACATGGAACACAGTTTTTGCCCTTAAGGAGCTCACAGTGTAGTAGGAATACTAGCCATTTCACAGTTCTAGTGATGAAATGCCGTGTTAGAAGTCGATAACTTGCATGGGAACCCAAGGGGAGCATCCCCTGCAAAGAAGACTTGCAGGGTGTGGGGAAGCCCCAGGGACTGCAGAGTTAAGCAGGAAAAAAAGGAATTAACCAACCTAAATGGACAAAGTAAAGGCAACAAATCACTTGAATTTTGAAAAATTATTAGTAGCATTTCTTTTTTTTTCTCTCTTTCCTTCTTTCTTTTTTTTTTTTTTCTTTTTGTCGGTCATGGGGCTTGAACTCTGGGCCTGGGCGCTGTCCCTGCACTCTTCAGCTCAAGGCGCGCACTCTACTGCTTGAACCACAGCACCACTTCCGGCTTTCTAGTGGTTTATTGGCGATAAGAGTCTCACAGACTTTCCTGCTAGGACTGGTTTTGAACTCTGTTTCTCAGGTCTTAGCCTCCTGAGTAGCTAGAATTACAGGTGTGAGCCCCTGGCACTAGGCTGTAACATTTTATTTTTGATGATACTGGGATTTAAATTAAGACCTCTCACTTGTTAGGCACTCTTCAACAGAGCTACACCTCCAATCCCGATGTTTTTATTTATTTAGTTAGTTAGTTGGCAGTATTAGGGTTTGAGCTCAGGGTCCTGCTCACACTTGCCAAGTAGGCAACACTACCACTTGAGCCCCTCCACCAGCCTCTTTCTACATTGGTTCATTTTGGTTCATTTTTTTTTTTTTTTGGGTCCGGTCGTGGGGCCTGAACTCTGGGCCTGGGCGCTGTCCCTCAGCTCTTCAGCTCAAGGCTAGCGCTCTACCACTTGAGCCACAGCGCCACTTCTGACTTTTTTTTTTTTTTTGCTTATGTGGTGCTGAGGAATCGAACCCAGGGCCTCATGCATGCAAGGCAAGCACTCTACCACTGAGCCACTTTCCCAGCCCCTGCATTGGTTAATTTTATGGATAAGGTCTCGCTTTATGCCTAAGCCAGCCTAAGCTTCAGTCCTCCTATTTGTACTTCCCTTTGTTACTGAGATGACAGGGTATATAGCACTGTGTCCAGCCATTGGTTGAGATGGGGTCTCACAAACTTTTATGCCTGGGCTGGGCTCAACATGTGATCACCTAATCTGCCTTCCAGCTAGCTAGAATGAAAGGTTTGATCTACTGTGCCCATCTATTAGTGGGATTTTGTGACACTGGGGTTTGAACACATGGCCTTCCTACCGTCTAGGTAGGTATACTAACACTTGAGCTATAATGCCAGACATTTTTTGCTTTTATTATTTTTCAGATAGGGTGTTGCTCTTGCCCAGTACTATTTATGAGGGGAGACAGATAGATACATACTACTGCACCCCGTGCTTTATTGATTGAGTCTCAAGAACTTTGTGCTTTGGCTGGCCTCAGACCTCAGTCCTCCTGATCTCAACCTTCCCAGTAGCCAAGGTTATAGACACAGTATCTAGCTGATTTTAGTTTGTTTGGGTTTTTTTTTGGGGGGGAGGGGTGGATGGGTTTGGGTTATTTGCTTATTTATTTATTGGTGGTACTGAGGCTTAAGCCCACAGCCCTGTGCTCTCATTGAGCTTTTTGCTCAAGACTAGTTTTCTACCACCTGAACTGCATCTCCATTTCCCATTTTTTTCCTTCCTTCCTTCCTTCCTTCCTTCCTTCCTTCCTTTCTTCCTTCCTTCCTTCCTCCCTCTATTCCTTCCTTCCTTCATTCTTTCCTTCTCTCTTCCTCCTTCCCCCCCCCTCTCTCTCTCTCTCTGTGCTGGTTAATTATAAATAAGAGTCTCATAGGCTTTTCTGCTCAGGCTAGCTTTGAACCTGAATCCTCAGATCTCAGTCTCCTGAGTAGCTAGTATTACCAGCATGAGCCACTAGCACCTAACTATGCTTGTTTTTTTGTTGATACCAGGACTTGAACTCAAGATTTTTATATTCACTAGGCTTGCTTATTCATGGCTGGCACTCTACCACTTAAATCATGCCTTCATGACTTTTTGGTCAATTGGAGATGCAGCCTCTAGTATTTATGTTTTTTTGGGGGGGCGTTCTTTTTTTTCTTGGTGGTACTAGTGTTTGAACTCAGGCCTTGAGCTTGATAAGCAAGCACTCTACTACTTGTACCGTGCCCTCAGCTCTTTTTACTTTTAGTTATATTTTGAGTAGGATCTCAGATTTATGCCCAGGCAGACCCAGTCTGCAATCCTCCTATTCCCTGCTCTTGTATATCTGGAATGACGGATGCACTCTACTATACTCAGCTTTTTATTGGTTGAGATGTCAGGCTCACAGGATTTTTTTTTTCCAAACTAGCCTCAAACTAATCTCATTCTCCTAAATAGTTAGAATTACAGGTATGAAACATCATGCCTGGGAGCTATCCCTGAGCTCTTCAGCTCTCTACCACTTGAGCCACAGCACCATTTCTGGTGGTTTATTGGAGGTAAGACTCTCATGGACTTTCCTGCCTGGACTGGCTTTGAACCATGATCCTCAGATCTCAGCCTCCTTAGTAGCTAGGATTTCAGACGTGAGCTACCAGTGCCTGGCTAGTCAGGGACTTGATATGCAGCCCAGGTTGGCCTCAAACTCAAGAATCTCCCAATTCAGCCTCCAAAGTGCTGGGATTGCAGATATGTACTTGCAATTATTATTAGTCCCCCCCACATCCCCATGTTGGACTTGAACTCAGGGCCTGGACACTGTCCCTAAGCTTTTTTGCTCAAGGCTAACACTTTCCCACTTGAGACTTTTTTGGTGCTTAATTGGAGGTAAGAGTCCCATGGACTTTCCTGCCCAGGCTAGCTCTGAACTGCAAGCCACAGATCTCAGTCTTCTGAGTAGCTAGGATTATAGGCATGAGGCACTGGCGACAGGCTTATTAGAAGGTTTAAAAAGTGGCCTTAGAGGGGCTGGGAAGGTGGCTCAGTGATAGAGTGCTTGCCTTGCATGCAGGAGGCCCTGGGTTTGATTCCTCAACACCACATAAACAGAAAAGGCCAGAAGTGGTGCTGTGGCTCAAGTGGTAGAGTGTTAGCCTTGAGCTGAATAGCTGAGGGACAACACCCAGGCCCAGAGTTCAGGCCCTACAACCGACCAAAAAAAAGCCTTAGAAGATGCCCCAGGCTGAAGAACATCACATATATAAAACCTAGAAAAGAACATTTGAAGCTAGGTGCCCATGGCTCATACTATAAATTTTAGCTACTCTGGAAGCTGAGATCAGCAGATTGAGATTCAAAGCCAGCCCAAGATTCTTATCTACAAATAGCAACCATAAAGCTTAAAGTGGAGCTGTGGCTCAAGTGGTAGAGCACCAGCCTTGCGCTTAAAAGCTAACGGACAGGGCTGGGAAGGTGGCTCAGTGGTAGAGTGTTTGCCTTGTATGCATGAGGACCTGGGTTCAATTCCTCAGCACCACATAAGCAGAAAAAAACAGAAGTGATAGTGTGTCTCAAATGGTAGGGCACTAGCCTTGAACTGAAGAGCTGAGGGACAGTGTCCAGGCCCAGAGTTCAAGCCCATGACCACCAACAACAACAACAACAAAAAAGCTAAGGGACAGTGCCCAGGCCCTGAGTTCAAGCCCCAGTACAGATACATACACACACACCACCACCACCACTACTACCACTAACAACACCACCACCAACAACAAAATACTGGTTGTATGCATTTAGGCAAGTCTTTTAACCATCCAAAACCTTCAATTTACCGGCTGTAAAAGGAGATAGCCAGGCATGGTAGCATAATACCTATAATCCTAGCAAATCTGGGACAAAAGTATTGTGAGTTTCAGGCAGCCTGGTCTATGTGGAAAAACCTTGTCAAAAAACAAAAAAAATTTAAAAAAAAAACACTAATTGGGGAGATAGTAATAGAACCAACTCCCAAGGTTGTGTGAATCTTATTACATAATCGTAATGCCCAGTACAAAGTGCTCAATCAGTGTGAACTGCAATCATGGCTGTATTTCTGCTATTATTTTTATTTAAGCAGGAAAAAAAAAACAAAGTAGGATAGTCAAGGCCTGAGCCTTGGGAAATAAGCAGAATTGGGCAGTGGGAACAGGAGGAGACTCCAGCAAAGGAAATGGAGGAGCCACTGGAGGGGGTGGGGAGGAAAATAGGTTCCTGTAGAGTTGGAGAAGCCAAGGGAGAGAGTGTGGCGGGCTGCATCAATAGTGTCAAATTCTGCAGGGAGTGAGTTCTGCAGAAAAGCTGCAGACAGGCCTTTGGAAGTCCTGTGCAGCAGTTAAGTACATGGCTTTGGAGTCAAGCTGCCTGGGTTTAAATTCAAATCCCAGTTCAGCCACTTACTAGCTTATGACCTTGGGCAAATTATTTAACCTCTCTCAACCTCAGTTCTTTCATCTGTAACATGCAGATAATAATTGTACTTTCTTCAAATAGTGGCTATGATGGTTAAATTTGATAATCCATACCATAATATGCTCTGCACAGGGCTGGCGCAATCCGAGGGCTCTATCAACCTTAGGTGATGGTTGGTGGTGATGGCGTTAGGAACGGCAGAGTCACTGCCTCTCTTATGCGGGGACAGTTTCTACCCACCCCTCCATTTTGGATCCTTGTCTCATTACTGTCTTCCCTCATTTCACCTCCCTCTCACTCTACTGCTTCCTTTTGCCCTTGGAAGTCTCTCACTGTCCCTCAAAGCCAGCCTGACTCATTCATCTCTCTGACTGCCCTCGGATGAGAGGGGATGAGGCCTAGAGATGAGAGAGGAAGCCCAGGACCTGTCCAGACAGAATGTGATGGGGGGGAAGGGAAGGGGGGGTGCTGTGCCCTCTTCATCCCCCCCACCCCAGCTTCTCCTAACTCCGCCGCCAGGGGGCAGCAAGGGCACGAAAGCCTAGCCTGGGAAAAGCGGATGCTCTGGCAGGTGGCGGGTGAGAGGGCAGGGGAGGGGGGAGGTGTCGGAAGAGGTTAGAGATGATGCCCCCAAATCTGAGATCGCTTCTGTTCAGTGATCCCCCACCCCATCCCCATCCCCATCCCCGCCATCCAGACGAATCGCTGAGATTCCAGGACACCCGGACTCAGTTTCTCCAATTCCTTAGGAGGGAAAGGGTTTTGCAATAGGTAGCGCAGCACAGGGGCTGGGAAGGCTGGGGGGTGTTGAGTAGGTGGGGGGACTCTCTTCTGGGGGGGGTCAGCAGGGCAGGAGGAAGGACAAATGGTGGGAGTTGGTGGGGACAATGAACCCAAGATGGAACCCCAGTTTGGGGAGCCTGGGTCATCAGGCCAGTGCCCCCCCCACACACACACACAACTTGCCAAGACAGGGAAAGCAGTGCTGGACACCGACATCCATCCTTAGGTCTCTTCTTCGCCCTCGCCCCCCTCGTCCGCTCCAGCTCCCTGTCCCCGCCCCCCCAACCTCGGCCCCGCCTCCGGGGCGGGGCTCCGAGCTCA
>NW_012267371.1:2248522-2262523 GCF_000151885.1 Dipodomys ordii | reverse complement strand
CCGTCCCCGCCCGCCCTGCCCCTGCGGGGCCCATCCCCCCTCCACGGCGCGGCCCTCCAACCTCGAGATCCCCTCTCTTCCCCCTCCCCCACCCCACTTCTGCCGCCTTCCTGGAGACCCCAACCTCTGCGTCCCACGTCCTTGGGGGACGGGGGGGGGACCGGAGGGGGGCGCTCCCAGGTCTTCTACACCCACCCTCCCACCCTCAACATGACCAGATTCCTCCTCTCCAGGCCTGACCCCACCCCTCTCCTTCCACCTGCTCCTTCCTGTGTCAGTGCTGCCTGTTCTCAGGTCTTTTCCCAGCCCCACGATTCCACTCTTTTTTTTTTTTTCCTTCCCTCATTGCCTGATATTGAGGGTGGGTAAGTGAGGTGGCCCCACATGGGGCAGGGGGTTCTTCCGTCAGATAGGAGGCAGTGGCAGGAAATACAGTCCTACCCCACACGCCCACCCACACCCACCCCTGTTCCTGATCTGCCACCCCCTTGCCCTTCCTGATTCATTTTGTCCCAGCTTCAGGGAGTCATTCCCCTTCGAGTCTCCTGTTGGAGGGCAGGCAGGAGGGGACTTGCACAGACAATGTCTGGGCCACCATCCCACAAAAGGGGCTCTGGAGTAAGATGGGCTCTAAAAGATGCTGGCCTCCACCCCCCTCCCCAGGGAGGCCTCATCTAGGTCACCAGGGCCTCCTGACCTTGGCCTGGAGCAGCACTCCAGTGGCTCACATTCCACCTGCACCAGGATTGGGCCCAGGAACCCTCACCTTCAGCCCCTGGTCTCCTCAGTTTCTGGAGAACGTGGGGAGGGTCCACCTGGTTCTGTGGCTGCCCTCTCCCCCTCCCCAAGCCTCACCCCTAGTTGGTGTTTCAGGACTTTAACCTGGAAAGAAGGCTGTGCAAGTTAAAGTTCTCATTCTGGACCATTCCCAGGGGTGGAGGTTAGAATGGTCCGTCTGTAGCTCATCTTCAAGGTCCTGGTTCCTCAGCCCTTCTGGGGAGCAGCCTGGGGAGCTGGGGTGAGCCCGGACAGACCGGGAGGCTTCTCTCTCTCTCCTCTCCATCCTACTCCTCTCTCCCTACTGTTTTCATGCGACTTAGGTTTCCTGGCCCAGATTGGGTTTCTGTCTGGGCTGAATTCCCATTCCCCACCCAGCATATGAGGAAGCGCAGGGGCTAGGAGAACCCTAGGGTAGATTTGGGGGAGGGTCTCTGAATAGGAAAGACTGAAGCCTTGGGTTTGGGGAGCTTGAGAAAAGCAATCTGTCTCCCCCCTCTGATTAAAGCCTGTCTCCAACCTGGTCTGTCTTTCTTTCTGCCAAACACATCAGATCCACACAGACAAACACACAGCTGAAGATTACACAACCTGACCATTCCTAGTGTCAGCAAAGCCCCCGACACAGAAATGTTGATACATAAATGATTGTACACACAGTACATGACACTCATTCACACTCCACCCATGCACAGATTGATCACAGCCTGCCTGACACACATAGGCACACCCATTCCTCTCCTGTTGGGCTTTTCCTTGGATGTGACAAGGGGAGGAAGGGAGGGAGGGAGGGGTTTCCCCCGTGAGAGGGGCTGATTCCAGCCAGGCATAGGCCAAGAGGGAGACACTTGTCAGACCAGTTACCTGAATGAACCTGATCATGGCAAAGCAGGTGAGGCCAGTGCCCAGTTCACAGGGGTTGCTGATGCCTCTTTCCTGATATAAACCCCAGACCAGGTGGTAAGACTCCTGGGTGAGGAAAGGACAGTCAAGACAGGTGGGTTTTTCCAGACTCTGCTCCATGTTCTGTCTCTTGCCATGTCTCCTGGGAACCCTGAAACCTGGTGTAAGGTGGGCTCAGCTGGGGAGCTAAGGACCCCCAAGTCCCCAGCAACTATCTCTTCCTTAATTTTCTCCAGCTGGAAGATAAGGTTTCCGCCCTAATTCTTCTGAAGGTCCCAGCCACCATCCAGTCCTTCAGGGCCTCAGCTGCATTCCAGTCATGCCCCTTCTGAGCCACCACCTATAGGGGCCCAAAGGGGGGAAGACTGTTCAAGGAGGCTGTTTTCATGCCTCTAGGCCCCTGGTTTATTCCCTGATTGCTGAAGGCCTCAAAGAAAGGCTGTCCTCTCCCCTCCTCTTGTGAACTCTTGGCAGGAGACAGCCAAGACATCTGCTGACCCAGGGTGGAGGCAGAGATGTCTCCTAATCCAGCCCAGCCTCCCAGCCCTACCCTCAAAGTCCCGTTGATCAGAGGGAGAGTTCAGAAGATCTCTGGGCTGTCTGAAGCCACCCTAGCTGTCCAGATTCCCCCTTCTCCTTCTCCATTATTCCCTAGAGCCACTTACTCTCTTAAGTTACTTGATTCCCTCTAGAAGCTGCTACCTTAAAGAGGTCCAGAGAGAAGCAGACTAGGTCAAGTGGGGCTCGGAGCTAGGAAGCTAGGAATATCTGTCTCCTGGAAGCAGAGGCAAGGCTTGGCAGACAGGCCTACCCCAGAGTAGGGCCCGTAAGGTTTAGAGGCTTTAGATGAAGGCCTAGGAACTACAATACTTTAGGACTTCCGTCAGTGGGACTCTTGACAAATTAGGTCAAGGGGGATCAGAGTTGGACCATCATGGCAGGAGTCCAGGTTTGATTTCGGGCTCTGCTGCTAATTCATCCTGTGAACCTTGGACAAAGCACTGGGAATTCGACTTTCTGTGAAATGGGAGCATGTTGGATCAGTGGCTCCAGCTGGTTCCTTCCAGGGCTGTTGAAGGGGACTAAGCTGGAGAGCATCTGGCCACTGAGGCTCTGGGCTCTTGCTTTCACCTAGCTGATGAAGGTCGGAGAGGGGCCAGGTGACAGAACTGAGCTTGTGCTGGGGTTCCTGGCTCACCCCAGCTTACCTCCACAGATGGACCCTGTGCAGAAGGCTGTGCTTTCCCACACTTTCGGGGGGCCCTTGCTCAAGACCAAGCGGCCAGTCATCTCCTGTAATGTCTGTCAAATCCGCTTCAATTCTCAGGTAAGAAGTCCAGCCACTCAGCCGCAGGGTTGGGGAGACAGGGGCCTTGAGGAGGGGCAGAGACTGAGAGCTGTGGGTGAAGGGCTGGAACTAAGACAGGGGGGTTAAGGGGAAAGTGGGGAACTGGGATACTACAGGAAGGGCAAGGGCTGATGGACAGCACTTAAGAGGGACACACTGTTGTGGTGTATTTTTGACATGAAATAGATTAATCCTCCAAGGCTGATGTCTCCTTTTGGAGACTGAGGCACGACTGGCTCAGAGACACTAGGAGCACAGATGTCTGGGGAGGTGGGAAGGTGGCCTCTGCCCTCCTTAGGTGCAGGGCTGTTAGGTCATTGGCTCCCCCACAGATCCTGTGTCTTCTTTGGCCTCTGCTGAACCCCAGACCCATCTGATTCCCTCCCACTTACTGGCTTCATTTGTCACTCGACTTCATTTCTACCCTCCTACCTCCAAGTCACATACAAAGACCAGCCCCCAGGCCCCTTCATGCTTTCCCCATGCCCCAAAGCCATCCAAATCCAGGTATGTATCCTGCCACTCAGATCTCCTCCCTTTCAGGCTCCACTGGGTCTTTTGTTTAGATTCAAGGAGAATTTATGGGGTGTAGGCTCTCGAGAGCTTTTGGAGAAAAACAGCAGATCTTCACTATGCTGAGTAGGGGAAAAGCATATTTTGTTTGACTACCCAGCACACACACACACATGCGCGCGCACACACACACACACACACTGCACACTACTGCTCTATCCCTCCTAGGCTGTCCATCTTCCTTTGCTGTCTATCCATACCTTTCATTTCCACCCCTGTTTAGGTGACCTTGTACCTCCAGCATTGTCCCTTCTTAGCAAGGGTGCAAAAGGGAGTGGAGGACAGGGGCTGGCAGTAGGTAGGTGGAGTCAGAATCAAGCCAGCATGAGGCCTCTTGCTTAGCTTAGACCCCAGGCATTCTATCTATCAACCCTGTCTCCACTCATTGGTGGAAGGAATAAGATTGGAGGGGTGGGGATCCAATAGCAGCTAGCCTTCCCCTTGATAGGCTCTTCCTCTCCCTCCCCATGAGGTGGCTCTGTTTTGACAGCTGTCTCTGCTGCTGTCTCCTGTCTCTAGAGCTGGGCTTGAGGCCAGGGTCCTCCAGGGTGTCTGCGGAGACTTCAGGGAAAATTAGACCCTGGAGGGGTGGAGAGTAGTCAGGACAGAGCCCAGGCATCAGAGCTCCTAGGACTGATAGTGAAAACAACCAAGGTAAGATCTTGAGGATTGAGGGACTCTGGCACGTGGGCCTCAGGGTCTAAAGGGACCAGCAGGCTTCATTGTTAAGGCCTCTGTCAGTTTAGCATTCTCTCATAGGGTTAGGGTCCACATGCCCTCCACCTTGGGACTAGGTAAGAGTCCTGAGCCCAAAGTCAGACCCTGGTGGGATGCAGTCTGAGCCAGGTGGAGAATCTAGATTCCCAAAGACTGAATGAAGCTGGAAGCTCCAGGAGTAACCAGATTTATCAGCAGGGGGCTTTATATTCCCAGGGTGTAGGCAAAGATTCTCTCTGTAGTCTGCTGAGACTACCCTGGGACCTAAAGGAGCTCTGTGGGGGAGGCCAGGCGGATAAAAGGCAATCTCAGATTCCCTTTTCTTCCTCCATCCCTCAAGAGCCAGGCTGAGGCACACTACAAGGGTAATCGCCATGCCCGAAGAGTCAAAGGTATCGAGGCCGCCAAGACCCGAGGCAGGGAGCCTGGTGTCCGGGAACCTGGAGACCCAGCTCCACCAGGGAATACCCCTCCAAGTGGAGATGGGGTAACCCCCCGTCCAGGTGTGTCTAAATCCTTCTCCCCCCCACACACACACATTCTTCTGTCTTCATGTTCTCTCCCCTGCTTCTCTCCTCCTCCCTCAGTCCCCATCCCCCTGCCCCCTTCTTCCTCATCCAAGGTGAGTGCTGGAGCAGGACAGACACAGTGATGAGAAATTTCCATCCTGTCACCCCCACCCAGCCCTGCCTCAGCTTCTCTCAACAGAATCCCCACTGTGTTCTCCCCAACGCCCAGTGACTCAGAGGGGCTAGGGTGAGGCCACCTGGCAAAACTCCCCACGAAAAAGGGAACCATCCAATCCAGGAAGAGCCCCTTTCATCTTAGGGAGAGAGAATCAGGATATGTGAGCCCAGCTAGGGCTCCCCAGGGAAGTCTGGGTAAAAAGAAAAAAAAAAAAGGCAACTCCCTGGATGTCTTCAGTAGAACTTCGGGCCTCTCTGGGCCAGAGTTTACTTTTCTGGCAAACAAGAGAATGAGACTTTAAGATCTTCACGGTCTTTTTCCAGCTTTTTAAAAAAAAAAAGAAAGAAAGAAAGAAAAACAGCTCTGAAATTCTTTTACCCTCGTGGCTGATGGCCACCATCCTTAACCGTACTTCCAAGAAATTGGGAAGAGGGAATATGGGGACAAGAAGATACAAGCCACCCCCATCCCGAGATTGCCACATCGATGTCAATCCTGGCCAATTCCAGAGAGAGAGAGAGAGATCTGACATCCTCCTCGCCCCTATTTCATCGGATCCTGGCCTGCCCTGCCTTACCACAAGGGCAATGAAAAGCTGAGTATTAGTGGCTTAGAATCCTAGCTACACAAGAGGCTAAGGCCTGAGGATCAAGGTTCACAGCCAACTCAGGCAAGGAAGTCTGTGAGACTCTTATCTCAAACCAGCAAAAAGCCAGAATTGAAGGCATGGTTCAAGTGATAGAATGCCAGCCTTGTGCAAAAACAGCCAAATAGGAGCACAGGGTCCTGAGTTCAAGCCCAAATATCAGCACCAAAAAAAAAAACAGAGAGAGAGAGAAAGTGAAAGCCTGCCTGCTTGGAATCTCAAGCTCCCATGGACACCTCCCAAACCCTCCCACACACACAGGGAGCCACCCTCAGAATTGCAGATAGTGGCTGCAGGCCTGAGTTTTAATTATGTTCTGGCTGTTTCCTACCCTGATCATCTTAAATGAATTTGCCAACACCTGTATAAAATTGGGGTGTAAACAGGACACAAGTGGCTCACGCCTATAATCCTACCTCCTCAGGAAGCTGAGATCTGAGGACTGAAGTTCAAAGCCAGCTCAGGCAGGTAACTTCATGAGACTCTTTATCACCAATTAACCACCAGAAAGCCAGAAGTGGAGATGTAGTTCAAAGTGGTAGACCGCTAGCTTTGATCAAAAGAAGCTCAGGGACAAGGCCCAGGCACTGAGGTCAAGCCCCAGAACCAGCACCAAAAAAAGAAAAGGAAGGAAGGAAAGAAATTGATATAGGATGGCAATGGTGGTGGCAGTAGCAGTGCTTGCTTAACATTTTTTTTGGGGGGGGGTCGGTCATGGGACTTGAACTCTGGGCCTGGGCACTGTCCCTCAGCAATTCAGTTCAAGGTAAGCCACAGTGCCACTTCCAGTTTTCTGAGTGGCTTACTGGAGGTAAGAGTCTCACGGAGTTTCCTGCCCAGACTGGCTTTGAATTGCGATCCTCAGGTCTCAGCCTCCTGAGTAGCTAGGATTACAGGCATGAGCCACCGACGCCCAGCTAAATGGTCGGGTTTTTTTTTTTGCTTGTTTTGTTTTTGTCTTTTTTAGTACTGGGGATCGAACCCAGGATGTTGCACTTGCTAGGCAAGTGCTTTGCCACTAAGCTACATCCCAGCCCACTTAACATTTCTTAACAAGCTCTGTTCTAGGTTCTGTGAAGTCCTGTCCAGAGATGTGTTATATAGATTGGTGGAGAATATCAGAACTGAGTAAGAGAATGAAAGAGAAGGATCATCGGCTGGACAAACAAATGGATACTTACAATAATTAGGAATGCCCCCTTCTACCAGCTCCCCATCCCCACAGCCCATCACAGGCCCCTCCCCGCCCCATGACCCGGAAACTGGATCAGTTGCTGGAGCGAGAATGGGAGCGCTAGAGTTTCCCCTGTACAGAGGCCAGAACCCAGTTGCAGAGGCCTGGGGACTGTGCATCTTTAATTGTGCCCATGAATTATAGAATAGCCTGCATCCCTATTTCTTCCCTCTCCGATTCTGCTGTTTCTGTTTCCCTTTGCTCTGCCTGCATCTGTCTCTCCTAACCTTCCCTCATCCTGGTTCTACCCCTTTCTACAGCTCCTTGGTGAGCTTTCCTGGAGCTGGGAGGACTCTGGGAAGGGTCTTGTACTGGCAAGAAGCCCCGGCTGGCTGGCAGGCCATTGGTGATACATAGGCAGGGGCGCGGGGAGGAGGGTGTTTGAATCCTTGTTCCATGTTCTACCCCTGACTCAGTAGGCCGACTCAGTAGGCGGCCAGTTTTACCCTCAAAGTCGACTCATGGGGCCAGACCACTTGACCATTCTCAGCTTATGGAGAATGAGCCAGCCTCATGCTCTCAGCCTGTGGCAGCTAGACCACATCTGGCCCTGACCCAGGGCATGAAAGCATGAATGTTGTCACAGGGTGGGGATTTCTGGGCCTTTGCCCTCCAGGAAGTGGGGGTGGGTCTCCACATGAAGAAGCTTCACCAAGAGCCATTAGGATGATCCCCCCCACCCACCCCATGTTTCTCCCCATAACAGTTTCCATGGAGAATGGATTGGGTCCTGTCCCAGGATCCCCAGAGAAACAGCCTGGGTCCCCATCGCCTCCCAGTGTTCCAGAGAGTGGCCGGGGTATAACCAAAGGGGAAGGGGGGACTCCAGCCCCCGCTGCCCTGCCTGGAGGTAGCAAGGAAGAGGAGGAGAAAGCCAAGCGACTGCTCTACTGTGCACTGTGCAAGGTGGCTGTGAACTCCCTGTCCCAGCTTGAGGCGCATAACAAAGGTATGGCCTCCCCTGCCCCGTCCACATTTCCTGTCCTCAGCCCACTCTGTAGTCTACATCCTAGCTCCCCTGAGCCCTCTAAAACTTCCCTGTCTATCTCCTTTCCCAGTGACCTCCTCACCTTATGTATGTATGTTTGTATGTATGTATGTATGCATGTATGTATGTATATATGTACGTATGTATATGCCAGTACTGGGGCTTGAACTGGACCTGGGCACTGTCGTACTTTTTCACTCAAGGCTGGTGCTCTGCTTCCTTGAGCCACAGCTCTACTTCTGGCTTTGTGGTAATTTGTGGAATAAGAATGCCTGAGCTGCCAGGTGCCAGTGGTTCACGCCTGTAATCCTAGCTACGCAGGTGGCTGAGATCTGAGGATCACAGTTAAAAGCTAGCCTAGGCAGGAAAGTCCATGAAACTCTTATCTCCAATGAACCATCAGAAAACTGGAAGTGGTGCTGTGGCTCAACTGGTAGAGTGCTAGCCTTGAGCTGAAGAGCTGAGGGACAGTGCCCAGGCCCAGAGTGCAAGCCCCACAACTGACCAAAACAAAAAAATAAAAAAAAGCCTGAGCTGGCTTTGAACCATGACCCTCAGATCTCAGCCTCCTGAGTAGTTAAGATTACTCTCTTAGCTTTTTCCCTTTACCTTACTTATTTTTGCATGTACTGGGGTTTGAACTCAGGGCCTTGCACTCTCACTTGAGATTTTGTTTTGTTTTGTTCTGGGCTGGCATTGTACTACTTGAGCCACTCCTCCACTTCCAACTTTTTTTGTTGTTGTTGTTGGTCATGGGGCTTGAATTCTGGGCCTGGGTGCTGTCCCTCAGCTCTTCAGCTCAAGGCGAGCACTCTACCGCTTGAGCCACAGTGCCACTTCTGGTTTTCTGGTGGTTATTGGAGATAAGAGTCTCACAGGCTTTCCTTGCCCTGGCTGGCTTTGAATCTTGATCCTCAGATCTCAGCCTCCTCAGTAGCTACCGGGCCTGGCTAACTTCCAACTTTTTTAGGGGGGGGTCCGGTCATGGGGCCTGAACTCTGGGCCTGGGCGCTGTCCCTCAGCTCTTGAGCTCAAGGCTAGCACTCTACCACTTGAGGCACAGTGCCACTTCCGGCTTTTTTTTTTTCTGCTTGTGTGGTGCCGAAGGAATCAAACCCAGGGCCTCATGCATGCAAGGCAAGCGCTCTATCACAGAGCTACCTTCCCAGCCCACAACTTTTTGTTGGTTAACTGGAGAGGCGTCTGCCTGGGCTGGCTTTGAACTATGATCTTCAGATCTCAGCCTCCTGAGAAGCTAGGATTTCCAGGCATGGTGGCTCTCCACTGACTCACCTTGTGTTTGAGAGGGACTCAAGAGGCTTGGAGAAAATCCTATGCCTGCCTGCACCCTCTCTGGTATTGTAATTGAGAATGTGGGCATTTGAGGCTTTGGTTGGCCTGGAGAAATTTTCCCTTTGTCCCTTACCCCCTGTCCTCTGTGGCCTTCAGGTACTAAGCACAAGACAATTCTGGAGGCCCGCAGTGGCCTGGGGCCCATTAAAGCATATCCTCGCCTTGGGCCTCCCACCCCCGGGGAGCCCGAAGCTCCTGCCCAAGACCGAACCTTCCACTGTGAGATCTGCAACGTCAAGGTCAACTCGGAGGTCCAACTGAAACAGGTGGGTGTGCAGCCCTTCCCAGGAACCCCAGGAGCTTGGGCGGAGGTCTCTTCTGCCCGATCTGACCCCTGTGCCAAAGAAGGGGTGGTGGCCAAGGCCTGGAGCGCCTTGCTGTCATCTGAGCTGTGGCTTTGCCCCTTCCTTGTGGTCGCTCTATTCCCCCCCCCCCCCACTCACACCCTGCAGCACATCTCCAGCCGGCGACACCGAGATGGAGTGGCTGGGAAACCCAACCCACTACTGAGCCGGCACAAGAAGCCGAGGGGCGCCGGGGAGCTGGCGGTGAGGCCTGGGCTGTGGGCAGCGGGGCCAAGGGAGGGCCAGGGCGGGTGGGTGGGTGGGTGGGTGTGCGGGCTGTCTGGGATGGGCCGGGGTGGCCCGCCCTTCCTTGTGGCGGGGCCTGCCTGTCTGACCTCGCCCCCCTCCTCTCCTCGTGCAGGGCACGCTGACTTTCTCCAAGGAGCTGCCCAAGTCCCTGGCCGGGGGCCTGCTGCCCAGCCCCCTGGCGGTGGCTGCGGTGATGGCAGCCGCGGCCGGCTCCCCGCTGTCTCTGCGCCCCGCTCCGGCTGCACCTCTTCTGCAGGGACCGCCCATCACCCACCCCCTGCTCCACCCGGCCCCGGGGCCCATCCGAACTGCGCACGGACCCATCCTCTTTTCCCCATACTGACCTCAACCCGGAACCCCCTCCCGTTCGGTCCCCCCCCACACACACCTCCAAGCCGGGACCCCAGACCTCCAGGGGGGCCCCAGCCCGCCCCTCTTCCCGGCGCTCCCTGAACGATCTCTCCTTTCCCCCCCACCCCGAAGGTACGGGGGTTCCAGGAAAGGGGAGGGGTAGCGGGGGAGGGGGGCTTCAGAAAGGGGGGAACACCCCAGATCTCAGGGAACCCCGCCCCCTGCCCTTCCCTCTCCCCTAGAAATGGAGGGGCCGTCTCACCCCCGAGCCCCCTTTGGAGACACCCCCCTCCCAAAAGCCATGTCCATCTAGCCCTCCCCCTCCCCCCAAACCTAGCACAAAACGGGGTTCACAAGCCATGGTGGGGGGGGAGGTCCCCAGGATGGGGTGGGGAGGAGGAAATTGATTTTCTTGGCAATAAGTGGACTCTGGGACTCCGGGCCCCCCCCATACCCCAAACTGAAGCGCTTCCGTGAACCCCCCCACCCTCCGCAGGGGGAGGGTGGCAGGCGGGGTCCCGGGTCCCTCATTAGCACTTTGGTGTTACCGCCTGCGACCTCACTGTGCCCGCCCCGCGCCCCAGCCCCCTCCCCCGGCCTGGCCGGGGCCAATTGCGGGGGACAGCACTTGGGTGGGACCAAGGAGATGCCCCCCCCCGAGACCCTTCCCCGCCTCCTTCCTCCCCAGCCTGGGTTCCATTCTTCTCACCAGCACCCATCGCCCAAGGGGTACCGAGGAGGGCAAGGGGTGTCCAGTCCAAGCCCGTGCCCGCCTCGCCTTCCGCAAAACTGTGAGCAAAAAGCAATAGCCTCGTCCCCGCCCCTTCCCGCAGGAGCCTCCCCCCCCCGTGACACCCCCACTGCACAACTCGGGCGGGGGCCTGACACCCCCACCCCTCCTGTGATTTCCGTACTGTCAGCCCTTCTAGCCGACCGCCCATCCACCCCCGGGAGGGGGGCGGGCCCCACTGGCCTCCCCCTCCGCATCAACTCTTTCTGCTTGACAATGTAGCAACCTCGGACCCCCACTCCAGCCCTCCCCGTCTGCCTCCTCTGACAATAAAGTCTGGATTCGTTCTGCCCTCCGCTCCCGCACAGACTCAGCCTCTGTCTTTGCTCGCTGTTTTAGGGGAAGCAAATCAATTTAATCTGGAGAGATGTATCTGGGTTGGGGGGGGGGCGGGAGGGTTCCCCATCCCTCCTTCAATCCCGCCTAGCTCTGGTAAGCTTGGCTGGTCCAGGTCTGGGGTTCCTGCTGCAGTTGTTGAGAACTCACCACAAGTCCACCAGGAGGCGCCATCGACACAGAAAAGGCGTCTCCCCTAGGCCAAGCCGCTTCTTCGCTGTGTTTTTTGCAGTTCTGGAGAGATGGATGTAAACCCAGACAAAAGAAAGCATCTGGGCTTTTGTGCCTCTGCTAGGAACCCAAAACAGACAGAAAGACATGAAGACTGACTGGATCTGAGAATCTGAACTCTAGACTATGCTTGTCCTGGGATAGTGACTTTGGGTCAATCCCTGTCCTCTGAACTTGTTTTTCATCTACAAAAAGACTAAGTGTGTTGCTTTGTTGTCACTTTGTACCAGTCCTGAGGCTTGAACTCAGGTCTGGGGCACTGTCCCTTAGCTTTTTACTCAAGGCTAGCATTCAACCACTTGAGCCACTGCTCTACTTCCAGCTTTTTTTTTTTTTTTTTGGGTGCGGTCGTGGGGCCTGAACTCTAGGCCTGGGCCCTGTCCCCCAGCTCTTCAGCTCAAGGCTAGCGCTCTACCACTTGAGCCACAGCGCCACTTCCAGCTTTTTTCTTTTTGCTTAGGTGGTGCTGAGGAATCGAACCAGGGCCTCTGGCTTGCAAGGCAAGCGCTCTACCACTGAGCCACCTTCCCTCTACTTCCAGCTTTTTGCTGGTTAATTGGACGTAAGAGTCTTACAGACTTTTCTCCCCCAGCTGACTTTAAACTGTGATCCTCAGACCACAGCCTCCTGACTAGGAAGGATTACAGCCAGCCTGGGAAGGAACGTCCAGATTTTTTTTCTTTTCTTTTTGCTGGTCCTGGGGCTTGAACTCGGGGCCTGGACCCTCTTTGTGCTCACAACACCACTTCCAGCTTTTTCTGAGTAGTTTATTGGAGATAAGTGTTTCACAGACTTTTCTGCCTGGGCTGGCTTCTACCTGTGACCCTCAGATCTCAGCCTCCTGAGTAGCTAGAATTACAGGCAATAGCCACTAGCACCCAGCTCAGGAGACTCAGGAGATGCATGCACACACAAACACACACACACACACACACACACACGTGCGTGTGCACGCACTTGCCAGAAATGGAGCTGTGGCTCAAGTGGTAAAGCACTAGCCTTGAGTAAAAGAAGCTCAGGGATAGTGTCGAGGCCCTGAGTTCAAGTCCTAGGACTGGCACAAAAAGAAAAAAAGATTACAGGTGTGAACCATCAGTATTCAGTCAAGCCTGGTTCTTTAGGTTTGTTGAGATCTCCATAAATGCAAGACTAAAGCCCTGGGAATGTGCCACTTGCAGAAATGTGGCACTATTTGGTCTCTCCAATTGGTCTGAAACAGGAGCACTTAGCTGCCTGTCATCTGGTGAAAGCCTCCATAATCCCAGAAACTAGTTCAACTATATATTCACAAGTCTAGCCAGGAACCCATGACCCCCCACCCCCCACCCCTGGGTCTAGCCCTGCTGGGTGGGAGGAAAGTCAAAGCAAAACTCCACCCACTATGTGATGTGTCTTCTCACTTGTCCTTGCCTACTTTCCAGTCTAGCGAAAGACAGGAACAGGAAAAGGTGAGACACTGACTTCAAAAGAGGAAGGAGATGGGAATAGGGGCCCCTTGATTTGTCAACTGGGAAGTTGGGGGTAGGGGTTCACTGTGAGTTTAGAACTGGAACCCAACAAAGAGTTTTTTGGTTTTTTCTTTTAGGGGTAGAGGAAATCTAGCTTAAAAAAAAAAAAAGCAGAGACTAAAGCTGGTGGCTCAGGCCTGTAATCTTACTCAGGTGACTGAGGATCGAGGTTCAAAGCTAGCCCAAGCAAGATAGTCCATGAGATTCTTATCTCCAATAAGAACCAGAAGTGGTGCTGTGGCTCAAGTGATAGAGCCCAGAGTTCAAGCCCCATGACTCCAAAAGATAAGGGGCAAGAGTGGTTGGTCCCATTGGTAAAGCTCTGGATTATATGTAGAAAGAATGAAAGGGATTGGAACTGAGAAACAAAGACACATCCCAGGCACCTCAAACTTGCTTGTTTTAGCTGAATTCAATTTAAACATGGTAGTATATGCCTGAAACCCTGCACTGAGAAAATTGAGGTGCAGGTTCAAGACCAACCTTTACATAGTGAGATCCTGTTTCTAGGAGAGAAAAAAGCAGGGAGCCAGTGATTCATGACTTTAATCCAAGCTACTCAGGAAGCTGAGATCTGATTGTGGTTTGAAGCCAGTCTGGGGAAGAAAATCCATGAGACTGCCAATTAGCCAATAAAAAGTGGGAAGTAAGGGTATTGTTCAAGTGATGGTATGCCAGCCTTGAGCTGAAAAAGCTAGAGGAGAATGCCAGGCCCTGAGATCAAGTTCCAATATTAATGCCAGCACACACACATACACTACCAGTCAGATTTAGCCTATAGGCTGAATTTTTACAACCCCTGTTTAAGGCACCATTAAGCTGTTTTTCTGGGGGGGAGGTCCGGTTGTGGGGCCTGAACTCTGGGTCTGGGCACTGTCCCTCAGCTCTTCAGCTCAAGGCTAGCGCTCTACCACTTGAGCCACAGCACCACTTCCAGCTTTTTTCTTTTTGCTTATGTGGTGCTGA
>NW_012267371.1:2223515-2247247 GCF_000151885.1 Dipodomys ordii | reverse complement strand
TCCGGCTTTTTTCTTTTTGCTTATGTGGTGCTGAGGAATCGAACCCAGGGCCTCAAGCATGCAAGGCAAGCGCTCTACCACTGAGCCACCTTCCTAGCCTTGATTTTTAAAATTTTTTATTTTAAAGTTTATTATATTTTCAAACTTTGTTTAGTTATCATGTAAATTGTTATGCTATTTTGTTTTTTATTGACAAGGTGATGAGCTGGGGAGTTATCATTACATAGGTAAGTTCATTTGTATTTAATAATTTTTACCCCATCCCTCTTTATCTCACACTGACCCCTCCCTCTCCCCCCTTCTAGAAGCCCAGATTTTAGTAGCAAAAGCAAAACGAGTAGTTCCAACAGAAGGTAAGGAAGGAAGTGGCTGAGATTAAGTAACTGGGGAGTTTCTTGTTCTTTTAGTCTAGCAGAAAAGGAGACATTCTAGTTCCTGTTTGACCCCTGTATGTCCCCTAACTAGGAAGGTCTCTTTAGGCAAGTTGGGCTTCCTCCATTAGAGAGAAAACAGAAGACTTGGAAGGCTCAGGTGAGTACTTCTGGGGTGGGTGAAGGGGGCTTATTTGAAAATGTATATATGGGTCCCACCCAGTTTTGAGTGAGTGAGCCTAAGGATGTATCTATCTAGCAAGTTCCTGAGATGCTACTGCTGGTCTAGGGGGATTTTGAAAGCCACTGGAGTGGTTGGGCTGTCTCCATGAAGACATTGCTTCCTGTCCTAAGACCTCTCCCTACAAAAGCAGGGTACCATTCCTAACCTGCTCTAGAGCCTCACTTAGTTCAACTTCAACAATGGACTTGGTGATATAATCAGGCACTGAGCCTGAGATTTTGTACTCAAGGTTAGCACTCTACTATTTAAGCCACAGCTCCACTTCTGGCTTTTTTTTTAATTTTTTTTTTTTTGTGGTAAGTTAGTGGAGATAAGAGTCTCATATAAGCCAGAAGTGGTGGTTCACACCTGTAATCTTGGTTACTCAAGAGGCTGAGATCTGAGGATCATGGTTTGAAGACAACCCAGGCAGGAAACCCA
This sequence comes from Dipodomys ordii, assembly GCF_000151885.1. Taxonomy (NCBI): domain Eukaryota; kingdom Metazoa; phylum Chordata; class Mammalia; order Rodentia; family Heteromyidae; genus Dipodomys; species Dipodomys ordii. The sequence continues at coordinate 2,246,212 of NW_012267371.1, read as the reverse complement.
GATTCTTATCTCCCATTAAACACCAGAAGTAGTGCTGTGGCTCAGAGAGGTAGAGGTGTTAGCCTTAATCAAAAGAGCTTAGGGACAGTGCCCGGCCCTGAGTTCAAGCCTCATGACCAACAACAACAATAACAATGAAAGACTGGTTTGTTGTTGTTTTATTTTGTCTGTGTGGGGCTTGAACTCAGAGCATGGGCAGCGTCCCTGAATTCTTTTGCTCAAGGTTAGTGCCCTACCACTTTGAGCCACAGCTCCATTTCTAGTTTTCTGGTGGTTAAGAGTTTCACAGCCTTTCCTGACTGGGTTGTCTTCAAACCACGATCCTCAGATCTCAGCCTCCTGAGGAACCACGATGGCAGGCGTGAGCCACGGGTGCATGACTAGCAGCCCCAATGTGGAAGGCCAGGTTTTGATTCCCTTTTCTTCTTCTACTCCTTGTGTCTTCAGCCTCCATCATGTTGACAACCCCGGATGCCAACTTCTCCTGCTACCACGAGTCTGTGCTGGGCTATCGTTATGTGGCTGTTAGCTGGGGGGTAGTGGTGACTGTGACAGGCACGGTGGGAAATGTGCTCACCCTGCTGGCATTAGCCATCCAGCCCAAGCTGCGCACCCGCTTCAACCTGCTCATCGCCAACCTCACCCTGGCCGACCTGCTGTACTGCACCTTGCTCCAGCCCTTCTCCGTGGACACCTACCTCCACCTGCACTGGCGCACGGGTGCCACCTTCTGCAGGGTGTTCGGACTCCTCCTTTTTGTTTCCAACTCTGTCTCCATCCTCACTCTCTGCCTCATTGCCCTGGGACGCTACCTCCTCATTGCCCACCCTAAGCTCTTTCCTCGAGTGTTCAGTGCAAGGCGGGTAGTGCTGGCCTTGGTGAGCACCTGGGTGGTGGGGGTGACCAGCTTTGCCCCGCTCTGGTCTGTTTATATCTTGGTACCCTCCGTCTGCACCTGCAGCTTTCACCGCACTCAAGGCCGGCCATATACCACTATACTCCTGGGTGTCTACTTTGTGCTTGGGCTCAGCAGCGTGGGCATCTTTTATGGCCTCATTCATAGTCAGGTAAGACGAGCAGCCCGGGCGCTGGACAAGTACAAGCTGAAGCATGCCAGCATCCGCTCCAACCACGTGGCTGGGACGGATGAGGCTTTGCCTGGGCGTTTCCAGGAGCTGGACAGCGGGCTGGCATCTAGGGGACCTGGGGAAGGAATTTCATCTGAACCAGTCAGTGCTGCTACCACCCAGACCCTGGAAGGGGACTCGTCAGAGCCAGGGCACCAGGGCCACAGCGAAGTAGCCAAGCAGATGGCAGAGAAAAGCCCCCAAGAAACATCTGCCAGGGCCCAGCCAACTAAAGGAGCCCGAAGAGCTCAGGATTCTTCAGCAGAGTTTGGGAGAGTGACTCAGATGTGCTTCGCGGTGTTCCTCTGCTTTGTCCTGAGCTACATCCCCTTCCTGCTGCTCAACCTCCTGGATGCTATGATCCGGGCCCCCCGGGTAGTCCACATGCTTGCTGCCAACCTCACCTGGCTCAACAGTTGTATCAATCCAGTTCTTTATGCAGCCATGAACTACCAGTTCCGCCGAGCATACGGCTCCATATTAAAACGAGGGCCCCAGAGCTTCCGTAGGCTCCGTTAGAACTCTGAGCCCATTTACCAGAACCAAAGATCACCATCTCTTCCAAAACTGAAGCGGGCAGCTGTTAGACAAACAGATGAAAGTAAGACCTGTGGAATGCCCACCAAACTACCCCTTTCCTCCACCAGTGTTTCAGCCCCAGAATGCCCAAGGAGCCCTACTAATTTGTGTGTGTGTGTGTGTGTGTGTGTGTGTGTGTGTGTGTGTGTGTGTGTGCCAGTACTGAGGCTTGAACTCAGCACTCTCCTCTAGCTTTTTTTACTCAAGGCTGGTGCTCTACCATATGAGCCACACCTCCACTTCCAGATTTTTGCTGGTCAAGTGGAAATAAGGGTCTCTCACAATTTTTTGCTTGGGCTGACTTTCAACTGAGATCCTGAGTAGCTAAGATTACAGACACAAGCCACCAGCATCCAATAAGTCTTTTTTTTTTTTTTTTGTCCATTATGAGGCCTGAACTCTGGGCCTGGGCGCTGTCCCTCAGCTCTTCAGCTCAAGGCTAGTGCTCTACCACTGGAGCCACAGCACCACTTCCAGCTTTCTCTGCTTATGTGGTGCTGAGGAATCGAACCCAGGGCCTCATGCATGCAAGGCAAGCACTCTACCACTGAACCACCTTCCCAGCCCCCACGAAAGTCTTATTAATCATTAATAAAAGTACAGCTTGGTGTTGTAGTGCATGCTTGTTATCCTAGTATTCAAGACAGGAGGGTTTTGATTTTGAAATCGGCATGGGCTATACAGTGAGACCATCTTATTTAAAATAAAATAAAGCCAGGCTGGGCGACAGTGGTTCACACCTGTAATCCTAGCTACTCAGGAGGCTGAGATCTAAGGATCACAGTTCAAAGCCAGCCTGGGCAGGAAAGTTAGTGAGACTCTTATCTCCAATAAACCACTAGAAAATGGGAAGTGGCGCTGTGGCTCAAGCGGTAGAGTGTTCACCTTGAGCTGAAGAGCTGAGGGATAGTGCTCAGGCCCAGAGTTCAAGCCCCACAACCGACCCAAAAATAAATAAATAAAGCCAGGCAAAGTTGAAGCCAGCCCAGGCAGAAAATTCCACGAGACTCTTATGTCCAATAAATTACTCAGTAAAAGCTGGAAGTGGCATACTGGCTCAAGTGGTAGAGTGGTAGCTTTGAGCAAAAAGAAGCTCAGGGACAGCACCAGGGCCAGAGTTCAAATCCTAGGATGAGGTAATAAACAAACAAATAAATGGTTTTAATATTTACACTTGGTGTCTATGGAAGAAAAAAAAAAGATCAGGGTTGGAGATAGAGCCTAACAGCTGATCATCTGAAGGGCAAGAGCAGAGGTAGACAACAGCTGAACAAGGACATAGCCTTTACTTGAGGTTTCCATGTTATAAGACGTGAGGTACCCAGGCCTGGATGATTAGTACTGTAATCCCAGAGACACAGGAGGCTGAGATGGGGAGGAAACATTAAACATCTTAACCAATAAACTGGGCATCATAGTGGGTACCTGTCATCCCAGCTACGTTTGCAGCATAAATCTACATACTGAGCATTGCAGTCTAGCATAGTCTGGGAAAAAACTGAGAGATCCTACCTGGAGTGTGACTCTCATAGTAGAGCACTTTCCTAGCAAGTGCAAAGCTCTGGGCTCAAAACTCAGTACCACCAAAAATTTTTTTTAATAGAGAGAAATAAGAGAAATGTGAGACTGTTTCAAAAGATTTACCTGCCTTTATGTTTTACTTCCCAGAACCGGGCGCTATCCCCGCTTCCCCCACCCCAACAATTTTTATTTATTTATTTTGTACTAGTTCTGGGGTTTGAGCTCAGGGCCTGGGTGCTATCCCTGAGCTTCTTTTGCTCAGGGCTTAGTGCTTTAACACAAGCCACTGTTTCACTTCTGGTTTCTTTGGTAGTTTAGTGGGAATAAGTTTCACAGACTTTCCTGTCCAGACTGGCTGTGAACCACAATCCTCAGACTTCAGCAGCTAGGATTATAGGTGTGAGCCATCAGCATCTGCCTGGTGATTCATCTTGACAGCCTTCCTGTGAACCCAGCCCCTTCCCTACTCCTATGCCCTGCACAAAAGGTCTAGTTAAGGATGACTCTGCTCTGGTGTAGTTGAGGCCAAGGCACACAAGGATCTCAACTGCCCTGGCAGGGTCTGCTCTTTGGGGCTAAGTCCCCCGTTCCCCAGGCCCCTTGCTGCCCGCCTCTCCCAGGAGCTCTTGTTACCCTGGCTTCTGAAAGCAGAACAGAGACACTCATTGAGAAAGATCAGGGGCCTGGCTAGGGGGAAACCACAGTACTTTCCCTCCAGCATGACTATAAAATCTGGCATGTACTCCCACAGCCCGAAATCACCTGTGGCCACCAGGTGGCGCTAGTTCCCTGTGTTTCCTTTCTGACTTCCCAGATGGACAGGAAGGGCCTGCAGGACCAGAGGTCCTGACCAGCTGGTTGGAAACTCAGGGATCTGCACTGGCCCTCATCCCCAAAGCTTAGGGGGGAAAAAGTGAAGCACAGATCTCTATTTTCATGAAGTAGTGATTGTCTGGTGAGTGGGGTTGGGGTGGAATGTGAAAGCTTTGAGGCCGCTTGCCCTTCCTAACCCCCCAACATCTGGACTGAGAACGGAGAAGAGTCTGGAGAGAATCAAATGTGCACAGAGAGTGGATAGATGGATACCCTTATATATAGCATGTTTCTGGGCCCCAAGAATCCTGCCTTTTAAACCACTGCATATATGTTTAGGTAGCCTCCTATGACAGAAACCATAACCTGAACTGGGCTCAGATGGCCCAGTGCCCATAATCCTAGCTGCTCAGGAGACTGAGATCTGAGGATCTTTATCTCCAATCAGTCAGCAAAAATACTGAAAGTGGAAGTGTAACTCAAGGGGTAGAGCCTTGAGCAAAAAAAAAAATAGCTATACAAGGGCTCGAGATTCTGAGTTCAAGACCTGGTACTGGCACAAGACTCTGAAAATTTGCTCCATATAAAGAAGCAGCTCACCAAGCACCAGTGGCTCACCCCTGTAATCCTAGCTGTTTAGGAGGCTGAGTTCTGAGGGTCATGGTTCAAAGCCAGATAGGGCAGGAATGTCTATGAGACTCTTATGTCCAATAAACCACCAGAAAATTGAAAGTGACACTGTGGCTCAAGTGGTAGAGCACTTGCCCTGAGCTGAAGTGCTGAGGGACAGTGCCCAGGCCCAGAATTCAAGCCCCATGACAGACCAAAATCAATCAATAAATAAGGAACAGCTCTTTGAAGACCACTCTTGGGCTCAGGTTTCGTGACAGGTACAAAACCAAGGGGAAGAGGGCAGGGCTCACTCTTCCCACAAGCCTAGTCAGGTTCCAAAGTCTGCAACTAGATTATTCCAGGTAACGCTCACAAAATTCCCACGAAGGGTCTGCTATCATCTCTTCACAAGTGAGAAAACTGATACACCAGTTCATGTGTCCCAGGTCGAAGGGCTAGTAAATGGGTAGGACCCTGATTCTCAGAAGGCAAGTCTAACTGATCTGATCGCCAGCACACCAGGCTGGCTACCCACTTTGGGCAGGCCTGCCTAGCTCCAACTAGGATCAAGTGACTGGTTGATCCCTAAAGTCCTCCCTTCTAAGGTTCTGAAGCTTGTAAAAGGGCTCACTTTTCATGTTCCTTGAAGGCTTCCTCAAATGAGGACTGAAGTTAGGCCGCTCAGGAAGGACTTCCCAGTTATTACTCACTGGGGGGGAAATGTCTCAAGGGACGATTTTAGGAAGAAAAGGACTCAGGGAACACCAAGGAAGCCAGTATTCTGAGGCGGCCCTTCCTCACCTTCTCCCCACCCACCCACCCAGCACCTCGCCTTCATTACAGTAAAGGGCTGGGAGTGAGAAGACAGTGAGCTCCCCCCTCCTCCCCCCCCCGCCGCCTTCAATCGCTCGCGGTGCGCGCGCACCGCGCGTGTCCGTGCGCCAGGCCGCTCGGGTGCGCGTGCCCGCGAGCCCGTCCGTGTCCCGCGCGAGCCCGCGCTCGGCCGCGCGCTCTCTGACACTATCTCTCCCGTCGGCCTTTGTCTCTCTCCATCTGTCCGTCTCTCCCGTAGGACATCTCCGTCCCCCGCATCTCAGTTATCGCGGGGTTTTCTCTCGGGCCTCCCGCTCTCCTACCCTCCCCCTGCCTCTCCCCTCCCTCCCTGCCCACTCCTGCCCCCGCGGCGCCTCCTCCCTCCCCTCCCCCGCCCACGCGGGCTCTTGCTCGCTCACACTCTCTCTCTCTTTCGCTGTCTCTCACAGGCAGATTTATGGTCAGCCCAGGGCCTTTCATTGGCCAAGCGCTGACAGGACTTGATTTAACGCCCGTTCTCATTGGCTGAGCTTGACAGGCCGATTTACGAGTCACTCTCCCATTGGCCGATCCGCCTCGGCCCTGATTTATGGCTTAGTGGCTGCGAGGAGGGGGGGGGGGAGACTCAGATGGGAGCGAGGCTGCCCCTCCCCTCGCCGCCGTCCGCCCCTTCCCTCCCCACCCCGCGTTCCCCACAATTCCAGCCGCGCTCCCGCTACCTGTTCCGCGGGCCCCCTCCTCCCTCCTCCGCTGTCCGCTGGGAGCGGGCTGTAGGCCTGGGGGTGGGGGGTGGGGGTGGGGTGGGAACTATGGCCCAGGGTTGGATGTGAGGTGGGCAGATTGGGGGGGGGAGGGAGACGTGGCGAGGAGACCCCAGAGGGAGAGAATGGGAACTGGGGAGCAAAAGGGACACTGAGGGGACAGAGGTTTCAGAAAGGAAGGAAGGTGAGGCGAGATGGTGGAGGGGGAAAACTCAGAGGAAAGAAATTAGTCTAAGGAGGCAGGAAGGACACACTGACAGAAAGTACTTGTGTGGAAGGGCGAATAGTCAAACAAACGCAGGGGGCATCTGAGCCCTCAGAGGGAGTTCTCTTTCCAAATGAATGAGACAGAAAGGTCCTTTCCAACAGTGGCTATGGAAGGAATGACTAAAGAAGAGGGAGGGAGGGAAGGAAGGAGAGAGGGAGGGAGAAGCAGGGAAGGATAACTGGAAGGTGCAAGCAAAGACATGGGGGAGGGAGAAAGATGGAGAGTCAATAAGAAAGACCACAGTCCAGGTCCACTTTGGTTTTTCCATGTCCTTTTGCTCTATTTTGGTGTCTTCCTCCCCCCTTCCCCCCCCCCGTGGAGAGGCGATGAGAAAAATCCCCAGAGGAAAAATGAAAAGATACAAGACACAACTCCTGCTGGGCCCAAGTGGGGCATCTCCCCCCAGGGGATGTGGTCTCCCCACTTCACAGGCCTCCTCCTCCCCCTGGCTCACCTCCCCAGTTAGATTTATGAGTTCAGGACTAAGCCTTCAGGAATTAAGAATATTTATGCTTCTTTGAGAGTGAGGTTCAGAGGTGATAAATAAGGGGCCACTAGGGGTGCCACTGGGGGCTCCTATTTTTAACATGGCCACTTTCTCAACCCCTCCTACCCCCATTCCTTCTCATCCTGAGCCAGAGAAGGAGCACTGGGGGACATGGGGAATGGGTTTCAGATATCAAGAAGGGACTTTGACGGTGGTAGAGAGCCCCTCTGAGACACGCAGAGCTTTGCAGCAGAAAGGATTGGAGGCAGATAGGGAAGGAACTTTCCAAGCATTCCAGCATTCTTTAGAACCACTTGGGTGCAGTTACAGCTTTTCTGCAGAAGATGGGGAGAAGCCTGCTTCCGTAGTGCGTGCCTCAGCTCAGTTGAATGTGGGCCTGGGGGCATCTCCTAGGAGCTGCAGGCCCAAACCTGTCCATCCCTGTGCTGGTAGAGAATTAAAAGCAGGGATGGGCTGGGAAGGTGGCTCAGTGGTACAGTGCTTGCCTTGCAAACATGAGGCCCTGGGTTTGATTCTTCAGCACCACATAAGCAGAAAAAGCCAGAAGTGGCGCTGTGGCTCAAGTGGTAGAGTGCTAGCCTTGAGCTAAAGAGCTGGGGATAGCGCCCAGGCCCATAATTCAGGCCCCATGACCAAAAAGTTGGAGCCTTGAGGGGTAGAACAGCAGGGTAGGCAGAGAAAGGGTTTGAAAATATATAGCTACTCGAGAGGTTGAGATCTGATTATTGCTTTTGGTTCAAAACCAGGGGGGAAAGTCCATTGACACTTTTTTTTTTGGTTGGCTATGGGGCCTGAACCCTGGGCCTGGGAGCTGTCCCTCAGCTCTTCAGCTCAAGGCTAGTGCTCTACCACTTGAGCCACAGCACCACGTCTGGCTTTTTTTCTGCTTATGTGATGCTGATGAATAAAACCCAGGGCCTCATGCATACAAGGCAAGCGCTCTACCACTGAGCCACCTTCCCAGCCCCTCCATTGACTCTTAACTCCAGTAAACTACCAAATAGCTGGAATTGGAGTTGTGACTCAAGTGGTAGAGCACCAACCTTGAACAAAAAAAGCTAAGGAACAGCTGGGCACCAGTGGCTTACACCTGTAATCCTAGTTACTCAGGAGGCTAAGATCTAAGGACCATGGTTCAAAGCCAGCCCAGGTAGGAAAGCCTGTAACTCTCATTTCCAATTAACCCCCAGAAAATCAGAAGTGGCACTGGGGTTCAAAGTGGTAGAGCACTAGCCTTCAACAATAAAGAAGCTCAGGGTCAGTGCCCGGGCCCAGAGTTCAAGCACCAGTACTGGCACAAAGAATAAGTAAGGAAAAACACACTCTCCCCAGGACATTTGATACTTTACTTCTTGACATCTCTTCGCCCTGAGGCTCCAGGATAGGAAGGAGGGAAGAAATATCTGCCTATAGAATCTATGACTTCACCAAGCTGTAGCTCCCAAAGCCATGAGTCTGTGATCCCCTGGTCCAAGTAGTGAGCTTGTTTACAACTTGGGTAGACACAAAGATGGGGGTGGTCAGGGCAGGCATGGTGGCACACATTGTAATCTCAGGGCTTGGAAGCTGAGGCAGGAAGGCCAAGGCTTGGGAGACCTGCCACAAACAACACAAAAGAGAAGAGAAGAAAAGGAGGGGAGGGGCTGGGAAGGTGGCTCAGTGGCAGAGTGCTTGCATTGCATGTATGAGGCCCTGGGTTCGACTTCTCAGCACCATATAAGCAGAAAAAAGCTGGAAGTGGTGCTGTGGCGCTAGCCTTGAGCTGAAGAGCTCAGGGACAATGCTCGGGCCCAGAGTTCAGGCCCCACCACCGACAAAAAGAAAAGAAAAAAAAAAAGGAGGGGAAAGGGGAATAAACAAAGTCTAAAGACAACAGAGAGTCACCTTGTTCCAACCATGCCTTCATCTGCTTTGGCCTTAGTGAGGATGACTATAGTGCTCATGTGAACACACAGCCTGCTTGCTGCCTGGACTGGGAGGAGGGAGGGAGAAAGGGTCTAGACTGGCCCTTTAAGAGCCACTTAGGGTCAGAAAGCCTGGGCTACAGAGAGGGGAAGGAGCTGATGTCAGAAGACGGATGGGCAGAAAGATGGGGATTGATGCTAATGGGGAAGTTAAAGCTAAGTACCCAGACACTCAGAGGGCAGAACTGCAGATCTGTCTTCCTTATGCACAGTCCCCCCCCTCCCCAAAGCAAGGTTGTAAATCTGCCTCCTCAATTGGGGGAAGGGGGAGTAAGGAAAAAAGAGAGACTCCCTTCTCCCTTTTCCTGTTTCTTCTGAACCCAGTTCCCTCCTTCTCTAGCTGCAATTCTTTTGTTTTCTCTCAACCTTCCAGGATCCTTTCCCAGTAAAGCTTCCAACTTTGTGATTCCAGCTTGCATAGAAGTCTTTGCTGTTGTTTGTGTGCTGGTCCTAGGGCTTACACTCAGGGCCTGGGCTTGAACTCTGGGCCTGGGTTCTTTTCTCTCTCTCTCTCTTTCTCTCTTTCTTTGTCTCTCTCTCTCTTTCTTTCTTTCTTTCTTTCTTTCTTCCTTTCTTTCTTTCTTTCTTTTGCCAGTCCTGGGACTTAAACTCAGGGCCTGGGCACTGTCCCTAATCTTCTTTTGCTCAAGTTAGCAATCTACAATTTGAGCCACAATGCCACTTTTGGCTTTTTCTGTGTAAATGGTACTGAGGAATCAAATCCAGGGCTTATGCATGCTAGGCAAAGCACTCTACTACCAAGCCACCTTCCCAGCCCCATCTGGGCCTGGGTTCTATCCCTGAACTTTTTGCTCAAAGGCTAGTAGCTCTACTACTTGAAACAGCTGCATTTCCAGCTCTCATTTCATTTTGTTTTTGTTGTTAATTGGAAATAGGAGCTTTGAACTGTGATCCTTAGATTTGAGCCTCCTGAGTAGCTAGGATTACAGGTATGAATCAGAGGCATCTGACTTTGCCTAGGAATTTGAGAGGAGTCCACAAGTTTTCCCTTACTAAACCCTGAGCAGGAATGGGTTGGTAGGATTGTAAGAAGCAGAATGTTGGATGCTAGGATTGAGACCCTCAGAGTTAGATGTCTTAGATTCTGGTGAGGGGCCACAGAACCTCTAGCTATGTCAGCTAAGGAGTTGCAGGGTTCATCCACTAAAGATATATACTGTCTTCTCAGAAACTCCTGTATTGTATCATTCCCTTCCTTTGCGCCCATGTACATGCACACACACACACATACACAGTCTGCTGCCTAGAGATTTTAGTCCAATAATGTACTACTGTAAGACAGGGTCTGGCTGCTCCCTTTCAGAAGGGAGCTGAGGATCTCCAAGATAAAGGCTTTCTCAAAGGGGCTAGAGCTAATAACCCTTGGCCAAGAATTTCTCTCTTTTTTTTGGTGTCAGTCCTGAGGCTTGAACTCAGGGCCTGGGCACTGTCCCTGGTTGTTGTTTTCTCAAAACTAGTGATCTACCACTTAAGCCACTCCTTCACTTTTGACCTTTTAGGGGTTAATTGAGATGAGTCTCCCCAACTTTTCTGCCAGGGATTGGCTTTGATCCTCAGCTCTCAGCCTTCTGAGTGGCTAAGATTTCAGGGCCACTGGCACCTTGCAAAGGATTTTTCTTCACTTTCAGATGAGAAGGTACCCCCTCCCTCTTCCACCTCTCCCAACTCCCCACTCCCCAGCACTAAGGCTTGAACTCAGGAACTCCTTGTGCTCTTGCATGGCTTTTTCTGCTAAAGGCTGGCATTCTGCCACTTGAGCTACAAGCTCCACTTCTGGCTTTTTGCTGGCTAATTGGAGATAAGGGCTTCCTGGACTTTTCTCTCCAGGCTGGCTTTGAACTTTGATCCTCAGATCCCAGCCTCCTCAGGAGCTAGGATTCTCACCCTATTGAAGATCAGAGTCTGCCTTGTGAATCCCTCTCCATGTTAGAGGACAGACTTCTGTTTCTCTGCTGCTGCTGCGTTCTACCTGAATTCCTTCCTATTCCTAGAAATAATTGGTGCCTAGTTGCCTCTGTCTTCTAACTACTCCTAGGTATTCATAAGCCAACTTTATCTCTCCCCTTTGCTCAGATTTTCCTGCTGAGGGTTGTCTTTTTCTCTGTCCTGTGCTGCATAGATATAAGGGAGAGAGCAGGAATGGAGTAGAAGTTGGGGGTTATGAGGAGTCAGCCTTCCAGCCTCTGGCCCAGTGCTCCCTCCCACCACTGGGAGGTCAGCCATTGCCCTAAGCCCTGGTCTCTGGCTGTTTCTCTATACTGGTGATAAATCCTGTCTTTGTCTCTCCGCTGACCCAGGCCCCTGGCAGCCTGGGGGTCAGAGGCTGGGGGGAGGGATCACAGTAGAGGAGGGGGACTTACAAGGAGAGTGGGAAAAGAAGATGAACAGGACCAGCTGGTGGGCAGGCATGGGGGTGGGCGGCGAGGGGTAGGGGGGGGCTCTTGATTATTCTATGGATCTTGGACATTCCAGCGGGCTTGCATTCCAAGTGAGAAAGCCAGGATCTCTGAGATGTGGGAAGGACCTTCAGAATTGGTCTCTGGAGTACCAGGAATTCTGGGATGTGTTTGCAGGGGGGAAGGGGAGGATAGAATGAGGTGCCTCAAGGCAAGAGGCTACTACAAGAAAACAGAGTAACTGCATAGAAATTGCTTTCCCCACATCAGGTCCCTACCATGTGCCATGTGTGTGCACACACACACACACACACACACACACACACACACACACAGATTTATGACCTGTCAGCATGAAGGAGCCGGGAGAGCCAGCCTGCCCCTGGCCTGGCCCCTCCCTCCCGAGCAGTTTTCTCTTGATGTGACTTCCCTGTCTGCACCTCTCCATTTCTTTCTCTCTGCTCCCAGCCTTCCCCTTCTTTGTTTCTCTCGCCTTCCCAGTGTGTTATTCTTTCTGCTAACTCTCTCAGCCTCTTAGTCATTTTTTTTCTCTCATGTTTCTCTTTCTTTCTTCTGATGTCCTCTTTCCCCTTTCCTGCTTCCTTAGTCTGTCCATCTGTCCTGTCTCTGCTACTCTAATCCAGCAATTTTCCTTCCCCTCCACCCCCATTTGAGTTCCACCGTGAACCCTGTTCTGGCCTAAGAGAGACAGGGTGTCAGATAGCAAGGAGAGGGGAAAGAGAAAAAGAAACATCGGGTGGACCCTAGTTTGGATGGGTAGTTTGAACATCACAGTAGTCTTTGCTTTGATGGAGGAAGGTGTGGCCAGAGAAAAGTTCAACTAAGACAGAGAGGAAACAAGGGAGGAGAGAGGTAGAGAGAAGAGACACAGGGCTGGGAAGGTGGCTCAGTGGTAGAGCGCTTGCTTTGCATGCCTGAGGCCCTGGGTTCGATTCCTCAGCACCACATAAGCAAAAAGAAAAAAGCCAGAAGTGGCACTGTGGCTCAAGTGGTAGAGCGTTAGCCTTGAGCTGAAGAGCTGAGGGACAGCGCCCAGGCCCAGAGTTCAGGCCCCACGACCGACCCAAAAAAAAAAAATTGAAAAAAAAAAAAAAGAGAAGAGACACAGAAAGGCAAACATTAAAATGAACAAAGCCAGATCAGGTTTTGGTGTAATCCTAGCTACTCAGGAGGCTGAGATTTGAGGATCACAGTTCGAACCATGAGATTCTTTATCTCAAACTACCCAAGAACCAGAAGTGGGGCTGTGGTTCAAATTGGTAGAGCACTAGCTTTGAGCAAAAAACAGCTCAGGGATAGTGCCCAGGCCTTAAGTTCAAGTCCCAGGATTGGCACACACACAAGAGATAGATAGATAGATAGAGCGCATCCAAGGGCTAGGGTTCCCTGGAAGTGAGTGTGTGGAAGGAGCAGAGGGGTATCTACATGAGACACAGACTCAGAGACAAGCTCTAGAGAACCCTCCAGGGAAACAAAAGGGGTCATGTTCACCACACTGCTACAATCCTGCACTGTTTGTTCTACCCAGAAACTTCTCAGAGGCTCTCTCTCCACTGCCGGCAGTCCTGGTGTGAGTGCTAGTTGTCACCCCCTCAGCCTCCTCAGGGCCACTGCCTCCCTCTCCCCCCTGTTGAGAATGACATCAGCTCTCCATGTCACCGTCCTCAGCCTTGCTGCTGAGCTCTCCCAAGGGTGCAGTCAAGGCCAATCACCATGTTCCTCCTCTAGTCTGGGAAGAAGCAGAGGCTAGCTCCGCTTGCCTAGTTCAGCACCCTGTTGCAGGAGTAGGGCAACTTTTTGCTAGGAAGGTGGCTGGGGGACATAGTGGGAAAAGACGGGTATGGGTATGGGCACCACAGGGAGGGAGAGCAAGGACCCTGAGGGGGGCTCTTGAGGAGGAGAGGCTGAGGTAGTAAATCACGCTGGGGGGGGCTCCCTCTGCCTTAGCTCAGTGGGATAGGGAAAGAGAGACTTTTTTTTTATGGAGGGGGGGCCATGTAGAGAACTGCCACATCTGGCAGGCAGGTGTCTGGCACTGTTCAGGCTGCAGTCACTTTCCCAGCCAAAGAGGAAGGGAGAGAGGGGGAGGAGCGACCCCTTAGGGTCCCTTGGGGGAGAGGGAAATGCTCACAAACAGAAAGACAGAGGCCCACAAGCAGACAGAAAGTGACCAGGGAGGGAGAGGGGACTGGGTAGGCCTAGAACACCGTTGTCCCAGTCCTAGTGGGAAACAATGTAGAAAGAAACTGAAGCTCAGAGAATTCCACATTTGAGAACTAGAAGCCCACTCTCCACACCAGCCCCCAACACCGCTCCCCCACCCACACCAACAGCAGCCCGCCCTCCCCAGTGCCATGACAGGTGATGAATGCCACGCCAGATGCTAGGTGAGGCGATGCTGGTTGAGAGGCTGAGGCTGGTGTTGTATTGCTGCAGTTCAGGCAAAAACAAGGGATCCTAGGCCTTGATCCACCCCTGTACTCCAGCTTTCAACTTGAGGCTTTAGGCAAGGCAAGCTCTATCTCTTCCATCTGCTGTAAGGGATCCAGGGCCTAGACAATTTCTGGGCCTAATTTGCTACGTTTCTATGGAGGATCACACGAGACTGGCTAGCCACCTCTAGACTTCACACCCTGCTGTTGGAGAGGGCTCACCCATTTCTGTACTTTCTTCCCTTCATCTTTTTGTATGTACTAATTCCATCTCACATGCATAGTCCTGGAATTACAGACCCATTTCATGAGCAGTAGAGGTGACTGCAGAGACCCTTCAAATCGCCTTGGAGAGGAGGACTCCCCACCCCACCCCCCCTAAAATCCTGCAGAGGAAAGAGGAAGGGGGAAAGAAAACCAAAGCATTCTCCTGTCGCCGCAGCAACCATAAAAACCCCTAGCTAAATCCATCTTGTGAGCTCACCGCCCCATTAAGATGCAGGGCCAGGCTCTGCGCCAGCCAGCTACATTCATTTGTGCGAATAAAGGTGGAGGAGGGGGAAGGGAGCCGGCTCTGGAGGGACGGGGAAATGGCGAGAAGAGGTTATTTACACCACCGTCCTGACCTTCTGGAGCAGAGCTGGCTCCGATAAATAACCCGCTCAGCGCCGTTTCAGAGCAGGAGTGGGAGGTTCAGGAAGGGAGCAGGGGCTGGAGGAGAGCCCCCGCGCAGGTGCGCGTCTCCGGGTTACTAATGGCTGAGGCGGGAGCAGGCAGCTGGCTTTGGGGGTGGTGGTGGGGAGAACTCAGTTCCCTGAGACTCCCACTGAGAAAATACCATCCCCACCCCACCCCTGGCGCCAATTTCCAGGCGAGGGGACGGAGAGATGCCAAGGAGGCAAACAGTTCCGTAAATTAGGGATGGGGGAGGGGGTTGCTGGCGAGTCTCTGAGGTAGGAGGGGGGAAGACATATTATAAGAGGGGGTGGGTGGGTGGAGGAATAGGAATAGCTGCCAAAAAGAGGAAGGGGAACAGAAAAAAAAATCACACAAAGGCAGTTTGGAAAAGAAAAGTCCGTTTTATTCTTCTTTGCATGGAGCAGTATAGGAAGGGGTAAGTCTCCTGCACCAGATGCCCCCTTGATATGCTCAGTTGTTTGCTCCACCTCAGAGTTGGAGAACTGGCAGTTAGTGGGTGGGGCAGAAGTCTCAGGAAGGCTTTTCTAGGACATTTTGGTAGGGAAGGAGTTCAGGGTCAAGGGGAGTGGTTGTACTTCCACCTTCCTGGGGAAATGGAGGTCCCCAAGCAAAGGTACTGCCTAAGCCACCTGAGGGAAAGAGCTCAAACACTCAGCTTTTCCGTGGGGTGGAGGGAAAGAGCACAGGGTTAAGTGGCAGATGATGGACCAAGGCAGAGGAGCAAATGTGGCATGGGAGAGGTGAGGGGACCGAGAGCTACAAGGCCCAAGTCACCTAGACCTGGCCTTTCCTTCCCTTCCGTCCCTGGTTCTGAGCAGAAACTCTTCCCCAAACTAGAATGTATTTTAGTTCCAGGAGCTGTCATTGCTCCAGGGCACAGAGAGGACAAGTCAGGCCAGGAGCTGCCAGTAGTAAAGGCCAAGGAAAGGTACTAAGTCCTGGGCACACCTAAAATGACCTCTCCCAGGTCACTGCAGTTTGTAAGCCCTATCCAATAATGTCTTAGTTTCCACCATTTTGTCCTCTCCCCTATAAGCTGTTCCCAGACTCTTTTCCACAGCAGAAGAAGGGCAGCTAGAAGAAATGGGAGAAGACACAGAGGCCAGGAAGTGAGCCAAGGCTGAGACTGGATGCACAGCCCTCCCTCCCCCAAGTATCCTCCAGCCCTGGTTGGACATATGGACTAAAGGGAGGAAACACTCAGCACATTCTTTCCCTGCTTTGATCTGCAGTGCAGCCATAGCAAAGGGCAGAGAAGCTGAGGGGAGAATGTGGGGGTAGGAGAGCATGGAGCAGAATCCCTGTCTGAGCAGGAAAAGGGTGCTTCCTTTGCCCTGCATCCAAATGGGCTAGGAATTTCACTTCCAGAGGAAAGGAGGAGGAGGAATGGGAAGGTGTTGGGAAGGGCAACCCCAGACAGGATGAAGGTTTAAGGATCCCTTGTGCCCCCCTGAGATGATCCTGAGAGCAGCAGTTGGGGACTGGATGAGAAGTCACAGCAGACATGCAGATTTCTGGTAGGGGTGATAAGCCAGGCACGTGGTGTCTTCACCGAAGGAGGGACCACTTGATCTGTTCTTTTGCTGACTGTAGCACCTGCAGAAACAAGGGCAGCACTAAGGGAGGCTTTCAAGGAGTAAGGTGGGAACTAGGGGGAGGGGTGGGGGTGGGGGCTCTCCTTCCCTTCACTTGCCTTCCCTCTCCTTAGAAGAACAGGGAATAGAAAATCCCCATAGGTAGTAGAATAGGAAGAAGCTCTCTAAAGCCCTAGAGGATTGTCAGTTTGGAAAATTCCCCCCAAATTCAAATCCACAGGGGGAATGAAGAGAGAAGAGGTATGCCTGAGAGGAAAGAAAAAAAAAACAAAAAAACTGGGGGTTCAAGAGAAGGAGTTATACATCCAGATGCTCTTCTTGGTGAGGATTCTAAGCCATTTAAAACCAGAACCCCTCCTTGGCTCTCCACATCAGGTAGACAGTCTATCTGCAGTCAAGGCAGCAGGATGGATCTGCAAAACCTGCATATGCTAGAATATGCACTTCCAGCTTAGTCCTCATTTGAATAATAAGAGAAAGAGAGAGAGAGAGAGTGCTCACATGCACACAGACCATCTGCTTAAGGCAAGCCTCTGCTGGGGAATAAATCATGGAAGGAGACATCAGGCAGGGAGGGTTTGAAGGGTATAGAGGAAAGCTGACAGCCATGGCTCACAGGAAGCTGAGAGAGGAGTAGGGAGTTAAGGCACCAGGCTATTTGAGATTCACTTCCCTGCAATAAGAGGGAACCAAGGAGGACAATTCCATCTGTGGCCTCTTTCAGAATTGGTGGGTTGGGGTAGTCTCTGCAGTGACCCTGCCCTTCTGGAGAGGAAGAAGGGAGAAAGTCATACCTGAGACACAGTCTGCTCCGTAAGAGGGACATCTTCACCCTGTAGAACAGATTGCAAGCACTTAAACTGCAGTCTAGAAGTAGGGAAGAAAGGGTTGGCCCTTTAAACTGAAGCAAACTTCTCAGTCCCTAAAAGGGACTCAGCCACAGTTTTACTCAGCCAGAGGGATTGAGAACACACAAAAGGGTCATTTCATTCATCCTCCATTTTAAGACAGGAGGACTTCTTAAAAGATTTATTCCTTCCCAGTAAGAAGCAGATTATCTGATCCTCAACTCCCTCAATTTGGGGGTGGGGGACATGATTTCCTAGTCAGAGAAGACCTTCCCTGAATATCAATATCACTGGGGAAAGGATGAGGGGGAGCCAGGGGTAGTTTAATGGATCCTGCAAGGCCTGATGGGTAATGACAGAATGTTAATTTGAAGAAATAAACTGCTGCAACAGCAGCCTGAGAAGGGGACAAGTGGGGGGGGAAGCTAGTAGTGGGGGGGGACCCTCTCTCTTGCCACATAGAGACATATGTTAGAGGAGAAGATTAAACTATGCAAATGCAGCCACGGCAGTTAAGGGAGAAGATTTCCCATTACTAGGCACTGTAAGCCTTTACTCTGTGGAGGTCAGAGCCAGGACATTCTGTGAATGGGGAGATCTGCACCCCACAATTTGCAGGTGGCCCTCTTTCTGCATTCACCATGATCTTCCAGCAGACTCTGAGCCTTCTGGAATTAATTCAAAGGCTCCTTTCTGGTTATCACTAGCGCAGGAATATTGAGGTACTGGCAAGTAAGTATTTCCTGATGGATTACATAACATTTTAAAAGATAGAAAAGCCAGGCACTGGTGGCTCACACCTGTAATTCTAGCTACTTAGTTGTCTTTGATCTAAGGGTTGTGGTTTGAAGCCAGCCCAGACAGCAAAGTCTGGGAAAAAGATGGAAGTGAATCAAGTAGTACAGTACCAGCCTTGAGTAAAAAAGCCAAGACATATCAGCAGATCTAGCTCTGGAGGACACTTGAGGATTTAGACAGGGGATGCAGGAAGGTGCATTTGCACTTACCCTTAGAGCCACTCTGTGTACCACTTGCTGAGGATCATTCTCTAGGATGACCCTACAAAGACAATGAAGAGATGACTGTTCACTCTGTCTTGGCGATCAACTTACCGTGGGGACAGGCTCTCTGACCACTCATGCCCACTTTGCTTAGGTCACAGACAGCAACTCTACCTCCCCACTCCAGATCCAGGGTAGCGAACTCACCCTCCATCTACGATTTCATCCACAGCCAAGAAGAGCCCCTCCATGTTCTCCAGCAGAGCTCGCTTTTCTACATTCTTCCTGAACCCCAAAAAGATGAGAAAAATCAGCCTCTGTGTGAAAAGAATCCTAGGACACTGTCTAGATAGGGGACTCTAAATTAGGCAATAAATGTCTCCACCATGACTAATGTGGAGAAGTTTTTAGCTAATCTACTCTAAACCTTTTCCCATTCTTGTTTGCTGAGTAAGGATTAGGAATGCCAGGAAAAGAGGTCAGTGGTTAAAGTGCTTGCCTAGCATGCCCAAGTTCGATCCCCAATACAAAAAAAGAAAGAGATTCAGTCAATTTCTGACTATTCACAGATTTGATTATCCAGAGTTATTGTTTCTTTCCTACCTCTGATGCTTCATGACACTGTTCACAAACACAGACATTTGTGGGTGGAATAAAGAAAACAGAACTAAAATTCCATCTGATGGTTGCAGGATGTGGGAAAGGATTACATGTAAACTCTGTCTGCACTCAGATGCTGACCTTCCTAAGTCCCTGCTACCCCTTCTCTCCCTCCTCTTTCCCCACCAGTTTTGCTCGAGCCCGGAAAAGAAGCCCAACAAGGGAGCTAGAAACAGTCAGGGTCCCCATCTTCCAGCCACAGGTGGTAGGTGCATGTGGCCTGTCACATTCATTAGTTTGACTCTTTCATTAGATTACCTGAAATTAAGCCTACTCATTCACCTGGCTAAGAAATAAATCATCCCCCTTCCTGAAGAAACCTGAGCCTTTACCCTGCTGGTTTTGTGGGGCTGAGAGTGCCTGCTGTTCTGCTCCTCTGCTCCGGATAGTTGTCTGAACTAGGTTCACTTGGAAGCTGCTGTGGGGGGATGAAGTTCAAAGCCCTGGGTGTTTTCAGGAAAAGTATCTTATATCTCTTTTCTTGCCCTATATACATGGGAATAGAGGGCTGGGGAGGAGTGAAAAAAGTGGAGAAAAGCAAATGGCACATCTTCCTTTTCCACAGAAGGGAAGCTTAACAGCCAGAAAAGGAACATTAGAGGTGGTGCCTCCAACGTCAAGGTACACATTTCATTTCTTTTCTTTTTTTGGCAGTTGTGGCCTGGGTGCTGTCCCTCAGTTCTTCAGCTCAAGGCTAGCGCTCTACCACTTGAACCACACCACCACTTCTGGTTTTCTGGTGGTTTATTGGAGATAAGAGTCTCACAGACTTTTCCTGCCTGGGCTGGCTTTGAACCGTGATTCTCAGATCTCAGCCTCCTGATTAGCTAGGACTACAAGCATGAGTCACCAGTGCCCAGCTTCAAGGTACACATTTCATCTGGGCCACATCCTTGTGTTTGTCCTTTCCCTTCTTCTAATGCAAAGAATGAAGCTAGAAATCACCTAGAGAGAGGGTGCTTAAAACTCTAACAAGTTGCTGGGGATGGCAACAGGAGACACAGTGGGCTACTGTTCCTCCTAGGAAATCTCATTCCTGAGTAGAGTTTTTCGACTTGAGGAACATGTTCTCCTTCTAGTTCTCCCTCTCAGTGTGAAGTCCTCTGAAATAGTAAGCCCAATTTTTTTCTTTGTTAGTCTTGGGGTTTGAATTCAGGGTCTGGGCCCTGTCCCTGAGCTTTTGTGTTCAAGGCCAGTGCCCTACCATTTGAGCCACAGCTCCATTTATAGCTTTCTTTTTTTTTTTTTTTTAATGTTTAATTGGAGGTAAGAGTCTCTTGGTAGCTGGGAGCTAATGGTTCATGACTATAATCCTAGCTACAGAAGGCTAAGATCTGAGGATCATGATTTGGAGCCAGCCCAGGCAGGAAAGTCCGTGAAACTTGTCTTGGGTCCCGAACTCTAGGCTTGGATGCTGTTCCTCAGCTCTTCAGCTCAAGGGTAGGGCTCTATCACTTGAGCCACAGCGCCACTTCTGCTTTTTCTGTTTGTGTGGTGCTAAGGAATCGAACCCAGGGCCTCATGCATGCAAGGCAAGCTCTACCACGGAGCCACCTTCCCAGGCCCTGTGAAATTCTAATCTCCAATAAACCACTTAAAAAGGCCAAAGTGGCACTGTGGCCCAAGTTGTAGAGCACTCACTCACCTTGAGCAAAAGAAGCTAAGGGACAGCACCCAGACTCAGAGTTCAAGCCTCAGGTTGTGGGGGGGGGGCTGATGGGAGGGCGAATCTCATGGACTTTCCTGCCTGGGCTGGTTTCAAACTGTGATTCTCAGATCTCAGACTCCTGAATAGCTAGGATTATAAGTGTGAGCCACCAGCATCTGGGTCCAACTTCTTTTTTTTTTTTTTGGTCCAGTCGTGGAGCCTGAACTCTGGGCCAGGGCGCTGTCCCTCAGCTCTTCAGCTCAAGGCTAGCGCTCTACCACTTGAGCCACAGTGCCACTTCTGGCTTTTTTCTTTTTGCTTATGTGGTACTGAGGAATCGAACCCAGGGCCTCATGCATGCAAGGCAAGTGCTCTACCACTGAGCCACCTTCCCAGCCCATGGGTCCAACTTCTTAACTAAATCAATGCCCTGGAACCTCTGCCAGTCCCTTATAAATCCCTGGACCAAATGAACATTGAGAATGGCTGCTCACCTCAGCATCTGGCTCAGGGAGTCAAATAGGCAATTCAGAACAGCCATAAGCATCAGCTGTTGGGAGAGAGAAAAGACAAAAAGAGAAGGGTCAAGTCCTTGAAAAAAACTACACAAAAACAAATCATACAATTCATAAGCATCAAAACATACAGGTTTTTACAAAGGACCAGAAATACAAGGTAGAAGAGAGCATCTTTTCCTGTTGTTTCTCATGGAGGTGAATTCTGGCTAGACATGGTGGTGCTTATCTGTAATCCCAGCTACTTAGGAGGTAGAGGTAGAAAGATTTTGAGTTTGAGGCTAGCCCAGGCAAAAACTTAGTGAGTCCCTATTTCAGAAACAAACTATGACACAAAATAGTTAAGAGTGTGGTTCAAGTGGTACGGCGTTTGCCTATAGAGAAGAGATCATGTGAAGATCTAATCTCTAATCATGAAAAAAAAGTGAATGAGCCCCCAATTTGAGGTCTCTTTTAGCCAGAAGGTCAAAAAGCATTTGCTGTCATGATCCTCTACATGTCTTTACCAACTATCTATGTGTTATCAAATATCAGGTGGAAAGAGAAATCATTAACCAAGCAACATAAGGTCTGAGAGGCAGCAGAACTACTGGAAAGAGTATGGGCGTTTGTTTGGTTTTTCTTTCGTGTGGTACTGAGGATTGAAACCTAGGACCGTAAGCATGCTAAGTACAGGCTCCACCACTGAACTATACCCAAGCTGGGCATGGACTTTTGAGTCAGATGGATCTGGACTTCAATCTCAGCTGAGCCATTTTCTCCATGTGTGACTTGGAGTTATTAGGCTGAACCCCATGAAACTGCCACTTTTGTAGTTTGACAAAGGTCAAGTACAAGCAATTTCATATGGTTCTTCCTGTTTGGTTTCCTCATTGGTAACACAAAGGCACTACTGCTTACAGCTCACAGAAGTGCTGCTAGATCCACACAATAATGTACTTTACTAAGTACTCAACGCTATACTGAGTGCTCAGCAGGAGGTAGGACTGGCAAACTTACTTTGGCAGAATATTATCGAAGGACTCATTTTTACCAATCCACTCTCACTCAGAGATGTTGCTTTCCCCTAAGGCAAATAGTTATTTCTGCATACAGGAAGTAGATTTGACTACACTTGTAGTCCCATTCATGCTGTTGACTTGGTGAGATAAAGCTTCCAGCTTCAACATGACCCAAAAGACCCATTAATTGCCCTGAATTCATCAGTGAAGCCAATATCTCCCCACAACCTTGACCGCACCTCAGAAATTCACCTTAAAAAAATACTGCAGTTGAGGGGCTGGGAAGGTGGCTCAGTGGTAGAGCGCTTGCCTTGCATGCCTGAGGCCCTGGGTTCGATTCCTCAGCACCACATAAGCAAAAAGAAAAAAGCTGGAAGTGGCGCTGTGGCTCAAGTGGTAGAGCGCTAGCCTTGAGCTGAAGAGCTGAGGGACAGCGCCCAGGCCCAGAGTTCAAGCCCCACGACCGGACCCAAAAAATAAAAATACTGCAGTTGAAAAAGCATTTGACAAGATCTAGTACCCCTTTATGATAAAAGCTCTGGAGAAATGGGGAATCCATGGAACATTCCTCAGTATAATAAAGGCTGTATGTAACAAACCTACAACCAGCATTATACCTAATAGTGAAAAGTTAAAAAGATTTCCTCTAAAATGAGGAATGAGACAAGGATGTCCGCTCTCTCCACTCCTTCCTCAATACAGTACTGGAATTTCTAGCTAGAGCAATAGGACAAGAGACAAACATAAAGGGGATCAAAACAGGGAAAGAAGTAAAACTCTCCCTCTTTGCAGATGATATGATCGTGTATTTAATGAACCCTATAGACTCATCTGCCAAGTTACTTGAGCTGATCTGAAACTCTGGCAAAGTAGCAGGGTATAAAATTAACCCAC
>NW_012267371.1:2213873-2221610 GCF_000151885.1 Dipodomys ordii | reverse complement strand
TCAGTGGTAGAGCGCTTGCCTTGCATGCTCAAGGCCCTGGGTTCGATTCCCCAGCACCACATAAGCAAAAAGAAAAAAGCCGGAAGTGGCGCTGTAGCTCAAGTGGTAGAGTGCTAGCTTTGAGCTGAAGAGCTGAGGGACAGCGCCCAGGCCCAGAGTTCAGGCCCCACAACCGGACCCAAAAAAAAAAAAGAAAGAAAGAAATACAAATCAAAACAACTCTGAGAGTCCACCTCACTCCAGTTGGAATGGTCATTATCAAGAAATTAACAATAACAGATGATGGCAGTGATGTGACCAAAAGGGAACACTACTACACTGTTGGTGGATGTAAACTTGTTCAACCACTCTGGAAAGTAATATGGAGGTTCCTTAAAAGACTAAATATAGAGCTTCCCTAGACCCAGCAATCCCATTCCTGGACATCTATCCATTGACCACAAACAAGGAAACACTAAAGCCACCAGAACAACCATATTCACTGCAGCACTGTTTACCATAGCCAACATATGGAATCAACCTAGATGTTCCTCGGTGGACCAATGGATCAAGAAAATGGAATGAAAAAATGATGGAATTCTATGCTCCCATCAGAATGATATTGCCCCATTTGTTAGGAAATAGAAAGACTTGGAAAAAACTGTATTAAGCGAAGTAAGCAAGAATCAAAGAAACATAGACTGCATGGTTTCCCTCATCTGTAATTACTAGAATATGTCTATAAACCTACAAGTTAATTCAATGGATAGTAAAAGACAAATAATTACACTTGGACCTGAGTTATTAAACAGCACTCTAAGCACTGCACAGTGAGAACAAAGGAGGATATTCTTGGGAGAGGATCACAATGGCTCAGGAACTATGTGTATATGACCATATAAAATGATGCTTATAGAAATGAACTATAAGAAATGGAAACTAGAAGCTGGGCGCTGGTGGCTCATGCCTGTAATCCTAGCTACTCAGGAGGCTGAGATCTGAGGATCAAGGTTCAAAGCCAGTGCAGGCAGGAACATCTGTGAGACTTATCTCCAATTAACCACCAGAAAACCAGAAGTGGCTTAAGTGGTAGAGTACTCGCCTTGAGCTGAAGAGCTGAGGGACAGTGCCCAGGCCCCAGAGTTCAAAAAATGGGAAAAGAAAAGCTTGGAATATGGCTTAGTGGTAGAGTACTTGCCTAGCAATCATGAAGCCTTGTGTTGGATTCCTCAGTACCACATAAAGAAAAAGCTGGAAGTGACACAGTGGCTCAAATAGTAGAGTGCTAGTCTTGAGCACAGAGAGGCTCAGGACAATGTCCAGGCCCTGTGTTCAAGCCCCAGGATTGGCAAAACAAAACAAAAATGTATTCCTTACCTTACCTATGTAACTATAACTCTCTGTGCATTACCTTTACAATCAAATTTAAAGGTTGGGAAGGTGGCTCGGTGGTAGAGTGCTTACCTTGCATACATGAGGCCCTGGGTTCGATTCCTCAGCACCACATAAGCAGAAAAAGCCAGAAGTGGTGCAAGTGGTAGATCCCTAGCCTTGAGCTGAAGAGCTGAGGGACAGTGCCTAGGCCCAGAGTTCAGGCCCCATGACTGGCATAAAAAAATTAATAATAATAAATTAAAAAACAAAAAAAAAACTGCAGCCAGGCTCTGATGGCTCACACCTGTAATCCTACCTACTCAAGAGGCTGAGATCTGAGGATTGTAGTTTGAAGCCAGCCCAGGCAGAAAAGTCCATGAGACTCTTATCTCCAATAAACTATCAGAAAAAGCCAGAAGTGGCACTATGGCTCAAGTGATAGAGTTCAAGCACCAAGAAGAAGGGGGGAAAAATACTGTGCAGGTGCTAGTGGCTCATGCCTGTAATCCTAGCTACTCAGAAGGCTGAAATCTGAGGATCATAGTTCAAAACCAGCCTGGATTTTGAAACTCTTATCTCCAATTAACCACCAAAAAGCTGGAAGTGGAGCTGTAGCTCAAGTAGTAGAGCACCAGCGTTGAGGGAAAGAATGAAGGGACAGTGCCCAGGCCCTGAGTTCAAGCCTCAACACCAACACAAAGAAAACCCCACTATACAAGGAAAAGTGTTAAAAATATATATGTGTCTCCTCTATAGAGATAAGAAATAGACCTGAGAAAAAGCTCCTTTCTAGGCTAATTCATTTGCTGGGCCACATTTATGAGGCTGGTGGTCATCTCCCACCACTTTATAAACCCTCTCTGAAGGCAGTAGCTGTGGATCTCTGAAACCCAAAACCAGTCTCTATGTCCTGCCTGTGGTTTAGGAAGTAGGATCGGAGAGAGCAAAGTGGGGTGGGAAGTCTCACCTCATTTTCATAGGAGCTGCCAATCACATAGAAATAGAGATCAATGCTGCTTTTATAGACTACTGTCAGGCCTTCCAAGAGGGCGATTTCACCTGGGGGGAAGGCAGAAATGGTGAGAGTAGCCTAAAAAGAGGACGTAAAGACAAGGAGTTAGCAGGCTTTGATAACCTACAAAGACTGACGAGGACCTAGTCATTTCGGGTCTTAGCAGAAAAGCAAAGTACAAACTTGGTGTATGTTGGGGGGATATCTTAAATGTATCTTTTCCTCTACCTTTCCCTCCTACCGGGTACACATTTCCCTCCTTGTACTGAGACAGGATACTAGTCGATCCTTGGGAGGTAAAAATGCAGAGCGGTCACCTTTACAGACTTCCATTTACCTGCCCTAATGGATGCGGTACAATAAGCAGAGCTGCAGTTAAATTTGTCAAGTGAGGCTCATAAATCCAGGGACTAGACAGGTAGCTAACAGCCAACCTTCCAGCACGGTATTCCCGCGTGAGGTACACTCACCTCCCCATTACATTTCTGAAGAGTTTATTATATGAGGGGAGGAGGAAAAAAGAAGGAGGCAGAGTCATTTTGTCTTTTTCTGTAGTCACCCCCTTTCCTCTATGGTTTCCCCCAGCACAGGCGGGTGGGGTGGGAGTGAAAGTAAAATGACCTACTGTCAGTCCGATGGGTCTTGTTGAAGATGTTCTTCTCAAAGGCCTTTTGCTCCTTGACACTAGGGTAGGTGTCGTCATAGTACTGGTCAGAGAGAAAGGAGACAGGGTCGTGTCATTAGAGCTGGGAGTCCAGAATGATTAGTTGCTTTGTTGTGCCCTGATCTTGGATTTCTCTTTCAAGGCATGGGACAAGGGAGAAATATTGACCTGGAGAAGGAAGGGCTGAAGAGGCTGGAATGAGCAGTGACTCACTGAATATTAAAAAAAAAAAAATTAAAGGATCATAAGCAACTCTACTTCTTTTCCTTCCTTCCTTCCTTCCTTCCTTTCTTCCTTCCTTCCTTCCTTCCTTCTCTCCTTCCTCTCTCTCTCTCCCTTCCCCATCCCACCTCTTTCTTCCTGCTAGTACTAGGGCTTGAATGCTTGAATGTCCCTCAGCTTTCTCACTCAAGGTTAGCACTCTACCACTTGAGCCACAGCTCCACTTTCAGCTTTTTGGTAGTTAATTAGAGATAAGTGTCACAGAGTTTTCTGCCCAAGCTGACTTTGAACTGTGATTCTCAGCTCTCAGCCTCCTGAATAACAAGGATTCCAAAGGTGAGCCACTGGTTCCTGGCTCCCACCCTCTCATTTCTAAGGCTATCTGAGCACAGAGACTTCAGCCATCGGAGGAGGCTCTGCTCCTGTCTACATTCTGGGTAAGCTCCTCCCAGACTGTCTCCTCCAAGAATGTCCCCTTGTGAGGGCAGTGCCAGGGAAAACAAGAAACACTTGCAGGACAGAGCACTTCCTCAGACCTTCCCTCACTGCAGGAAGACCCGTTCCTCATTCACTGAGTCTCTTCAAAAGCAAGGCAAATTCTGCCCCGGAGTCTCTACGACCTGAGCTTTCCTTTTTGCAAACTGAAAGAAGCAGGGGGCAGTCTCTCACGCTGCTGAGCCCACTTCCCAAGCGCTCCCTTGCAAGGGGATGGAGATGTAGGCTGCTAAATCGTTCTGCTCTTTAGGGGCTAATCCGTCGCAGTCAGCTGAAGACCTATGACAGGTCTGGCATTTAGTAACTGGATAACTGTTTCAAAAGGTGTCCTGCATAGTTACATCCAATTACAGGGAGGAACAGCTGGTGAATTCTAAACTAATCTCTACCTGCTGACTGATTTATGCTATACTTGCCCAGAGTTAATACACCAGGGACAGAAGAAATTTCTACTGGGGGGTGGGGGTGGGGGGACCAAGGAACTATAGAGGAAGGAGAGGGGTGTCCTTTCTACTCCCTTTCAATAGATTTAGTGTGGTATTTCTATGCCACACTGGGGGAGTGAAGGGGTAAGAAGCTTGGTGATGTCAGACTGGGCCCCTAGCACTGCTTGAGAATTCTCTGGAGAAACTCAGAGTGACAAGAGAAAGGGACAGAGTGAAGGACTCAGCAGACTTCTAGCATCTACGTACTGCTTTGTTCAGGAGCCAAGGTTCTCAAGCTTTGCCCTGCTTTGAAGAAAGTAACAAAGATCAAAGTCTGAGGACAGCAAGTAGGGAAATAGCACAACTAAGGGACAGAAGAAAGTTTAGGTTTTACTGGAGTAGTTGAGACAAGACAGAAGACTTCTCAAAATTATACTGTCAAATAATACAGATTAAGCCAGGCACTAGTGGCTCATACCTGTAATTAATTCTAGCTACCTAGAAGGCTGAGATCTGAGAATCCTGGTTTATAGCCAGCCTGGCAGGAAAAATCCATTTGACTTATCTCCAATTAACCACCAAAAAAGTGGAAGTGAGCTGGACACCAGTGGCTCACACCTATAATCCTAGCTACT
Organism: Dipodomys ordii; assembly: GCF_000151885.1. Classification (NCBI taxonomy): domain Eukaryota; kingdom Metazoa; phylum Chordata; class Mammalia; order Rodentia; family Heteromyidae; genus Dipodomys; species Dipodomys ordii. Next base: position 2,216,804 of record NW_012267371.1, on the reverse strand, counting down.
CAGGAGGCTGAGATCTGAGGATCGTGGTTCAAAGCCAGCCTAGACAGGAAAGTCCATGAGACTCTTAACTACAATTAATCACAGAAAGAGCTAGAAGTATGCTGTGGCTCAAGTGCTAGCCTTGAGCAAAAGGAGCTCAGGGGCAGCACCCAGGCCCAGAGTTTAAGCCCCAGGACTGGCAGGGAAAAAAAAACAAAACCTGGAAGTGGAGCTGTGGTAGAACAAGTGGTAGCCTTGAGCACAAAAGCTCAAGGACAGTGCCCAGGCCCTGAGTTCAAGCCTTAGCACCAGCACACAAACAAATAACAACAACAAAAATAAATTAAAACAAAACATATAGCCTGGCACCAGTGGCTCACACCTGTAATCCTAGCTACTCAGGAGGCTGAAATCTGAGGATCATGGTTCAAAGCCAGCCCAGGCAGGAAAGTCCATGAGACTCTTATCTCCAATAAACCACCAGAAAACCATAAATGGTGCTGTAGCTCAAGTGGTAGAGCGCTAGCCTTGAGCTGAAGAGCTGAGGGATAGCACCCAAGCCCAGAGTTCAAGCCCCAGGACCAGGGATAACAAACATACAAACAAACAAAAAACATACAGGGGGGAGGCTGGGAAGGGATGGGAAGGGTAAACAAAGGAGGAGGCTGCAATGCTTGATAAGAAATGTATTCATTATCTTGCCTATGTAATTGTAACCCCTCTGTACAGTATGTTCACAAAAAATAAAAATTAAAATAAAAAAAACATATAATATAGGTTAACAGAGTCAATCCCAAGATTCAAATTCAAGAATATCTTTGTCTTGCTTCTACATTAACTTGAAATGGAATCTCACCTTGGCAAAAAGTCGATCTCCATCATTGTCCAGAATCAGGATGGCTTTGACAGTGTACAGGGAAGGTTCCTGAAGAGATATGGACATACTTCAGTCTAGAAGGTTACCTCTACCACTGGCAAGCTAAATACCTTTTCCTAGCCCCACCAGGGCTGCAAGGGATTACAGAAGTGCTTCTCTATGTCCCATATCCCCATACATCTAGATGTTTAACATTTCCTACTGAGGTGACCAAGTAGTGGGTGAACTGGACTGAGGAAGCAAGATTCCACTGAAGGACTCTGAAGTATCACCAGAGAAAGTGTCTCTCACTTAAGCAAGGTAGTTCATGCTGTTATTCCCAAATATCACAGTAAAGTCATTTTCCAAGTTGCCCTCCCTCACAATTCTCCCACGCCTAGTGTATGTATTACTGTAACCACAGTAATTAATAAGCACCGCACGAGGCCATTTGAAAATAGAGCTTAATGCCTTAGTATACTTGGAAGTTTCTGCAGTCCCATTGCAGCAGCAATGCAGAGGCATAAAGCAAGCCTTTCCTAAGCCACCCACCCACTAACCAGGAGTATTTACAGATGTGCCCATGGCTGGACACACACACACACACAACTTCATTTTTTAGGGTAGTCCAAAGAGATATCATTCAAAAACTCTCTTGTGAAATCCAATTTCTCTACAATTTCTTTACTGTATCCTAGCCAATACCACTTAACTTGAGAAAACAAAAATCAACCTGAATTTTGAGTGTAGTAAGCAGTGAAAAAACAATCCCCCCAAAACAAACAAACAAAAAACAACCAAACTGAGAAACGTCCTGGGGCCTGGAGGCAGCAAGCAAAAAGGGAGTTATCTTTTATTACCAAGAATCAAACTGAGGGGCTGGGTTTGTAGCTCAGTGGTAAAGCATGTGCTCAGCATGCAGAAGACTGTGGGTTTTATCCTTAATATGCGTGCAAGTACACACATATGCGCACGTGCACACACACACACACACACACACACAGAACTGAACTGAAGATACTAGCTCTTATAAAGGAAGCACAGCCTCCACCTTAGTTCTCTTCTTCAACTGCAAACATATGACTACAAAAGCTACAGTGGCCTGGTGTTCTCTCTCCTCTACCCTGCAACTAGGGTATCAGCTAACGAGGATAGGAGAGAAAAGGAGGGCAGATGGTGGTGTAAGTATAGAAGGGCTGGCTGTTGCTCATTCCTTGACTTCCCAAACAACGGTGCTTTCCACTACTACCTCCTGTGCTATGAGAGAAGGCAGTTGCTTTGTTTCCTCTTTTTTGGTCTAGCTTAGAAAATCCAGTCCTCAAAGGGGCCAAACATTCACCAAACGGGTATAACAAAGACCCAAGAGGGAAGGAAGAAAGACTCATTGCTGAGGACACAGAAACTGCAGCCTCTGGGGCTGGGAAGGTGGCTCAGTGGTAGAGCGCTTGCCTTGCATGCCTGAGGCCCTGGGTTCGATTCCCCAGCACCACATAAGCAAAAAGAAAAAAGCCGGAAGTGGCGCTGTGGCTCAAGTGGTAGAGTGCTAGCCTTGAGCTGAAGAGCTGAGGGACAGCGCCCAGGCCCAGAGTTCAGGCCCCACGACCGGACCCAAAAAAAAAGAAAAAAAAAAAAGAAACTGCAGCCTTTGTAAAGATAAATTGGATCATCAGGCTTCAGGATATACATGGCTCCATGCAGAAAGGCAATGGAAATTAAGAATAAGAGCAAGCCAGGTGCCACTGGCTTATACCTATCATCCCTAGCTACTCAGGAGGCTAAGATATGGAGGACATTGATTTGAAGCTGGCTCAGGCAGAAAAGTCCTCAAGATTCCATCTCCAAAATAACCAGCAAAAAACTAGCTGGAGGTGTGACTCAAGTGATAGAGCCTCAGTTGAGCAAGCAGCCCAAGCAAGTTCAAAGCCCTGAGTTCAAACCCCAGTATTGGAAAGGAAGGAAGGAAAGAATAAAGGCAGGCAGTCAGGCAGGCAGGTAAACAGGCAGGTAAGCAGGGAGGCAGGAAAGCAAGAAGGCAGGAAAGGAGGAAGGAAGGAAGGAAGGAAGGAAGGAAGGAAGGAAGGAAGGAAGGAAGGAAG